>NC_137027.1:30959157-30964157 GCF_032717465.1 Coenobita brevimanus
TTGTCAGACGATTGTATTCACATTGGGAGAGCTTTCTATTAGTGAACGGTTAATGCCGGCTGTATCTATATTATCCAGTTCAGTACGTCTCTCCTGTGCTGAAGAAAACCGTCTGTACAAAGCAGAGATGAATATGAAAAATCGGCACCGTACTGAAGAGGATCATCAACATCGTTCTCTACCCATTATCCCCGCACATAAATGGAGTGGGTAGTTTCCAGAATCAGACACAGGGAAGCATAAAACTAGGAGAGTTTTCACCAAATAGCAACGGTCTCCATTACCTCTTGAGGTCGAGGGTGTTGAATGTGTTTTATTTTGTCTAACTCAGGACGATTAACCGAGATTAAGAGAGAGACCTCGGAGGTTAAAAGATGCATTCAGTCATCCTTCGTTTGTCCGATATCATTTATTCATCCATCTATCTCTCCATCCTTCCGTCCATCCATCGATTCATCGCTCCATCTCCATCTTTTATCTTTACAAGTATCCATCCATCCTTCTCCCCATCTAACCATCCATCCATTTATCCATTTGTCTTTCCATCTGTCCTGACAACTATCCATCCATCTCTCCATCCTTCAGTCCAGACATACGTACAAATCTCACTGAAACCTTCCTTCCATATTACTATTTTATTATGGCTACGTCCACAGGGTTTACTTCACTCACAGGATTACTCACAGATCTCAGTGGATTTTATAGATAGTGAGATTGACAAAAGATATGTTTCTACTCGAGGCTATTTCTTGGTGAATACTAATGGAGAGAGAGAGAGAGAGAGAGAGAGAGAGAGAGAGAGAGACTGTGTGTGTGTGTGTGTGTGTGTGTGTGTGTGTGTGTGTGTTTGCACGTTTCAGCTGAGCTAAGTTAAATCATTTATTTCCTTTCTTGAGTGCGAAGTAAACTTTAGTATCATGGTACTCATATTTGATACACTTGTCTGCATTAGTTTTCTCCTGTTCGATTTTTTTTTCTTATGCAAGAAAGAAGAAACCTAAGGCAAGGAGCCCGCAGGGTTTTTTTCCCTTAAAAAAAAGTAATAATAGAAATAAAAGCAAGATAAGAGAACCAAATTCAAGATGCATTCATTTCGAGATGTCTGGACAAACTGCGTTTGAGAGACTGGAGATCATGGCAGTAAGAAATACAGACAAAAGGTGACAGTTCTAGTTCACCTGTTGCATATATGAAGGACTGGGAATAATGGTTAACTCTTGCATTAGAGAGTTGGACATAAAAGGGATGAGAGTTTGTTACTAAACGGGAGCTAGGCACCCGCGGCAGTGGTGGAGGGATACAAATAAAACATTTCAAAGGATCAGTGACCATTGAAGTAGCGATAGAAAAGAAGTAAAGATGCAACAGTGCGGTGAAGCGACAGAGGTTGAAGGAAGCCTGTGAGTGAAGGAGAGTTAATATTACGAAAAACCTTTGACTCCACCTTGTTGATAAGAGCTGTATGCAGGGAGCCTCCCCACACATAAAAGCGTGCTATAGACAGAGGCGAATAAAACCCGTGAATAAAGCCAACAATTGTCCTTGGGTTAAGGAGGCACAGAGTCGGCTTAGTACAACTAATCTCTTGGAAGCACATTTTACAAGAGGCAATATGATCTTTCCAAGATAAATCCCGCGAGAATGAACCCACAATTATTTTTAAAGACGATGCAGAATTGAGTAGGATATTGTCAAAGATTTGTGGATACTCCTGTAGATTTTATCGAGTTGAAAGACGTAAAACAGATATTTTGATGCATTAAAAACATCATAGTTACTTTTACCCCAGTCTGAGATATGATCCAAGTGTGACATTAGGTGCGCCATAGCCTCATCCCTTGTTTGTTGGCGTAACTGCTGAGATGGACGCTGCAGGAATCGAAAGGAAAAATGAAAGGTGGAGTCAAAGTGCATGAGTGGATAAGGTTAGATGTACAGCTTAGATCACTGATGAATAAAAGGAGGAGAGTTTGTGATAGGACAGTCCTGAGGAACACCATTATTGATAGCTCTTAGAGAAGACCTGTGGCCGTCTACAACAGCAACTGCAGAATGACCAGAAAGGACGCTAGAGACAAAGGGCAGATAGAGCGATAAGAACCGTAAGAGGGCAGTCTGGAAATTAAAGATTTATCCCAGACTCGATTGAAAGCGTCTGAGATGTCAAGTGCAATGGCAAAATTGTCGCCAAAGTCCCGAAAGGAGTTTGACCAGGAGGACGAAAGGTAGGTGAGAAGATCACCAGTGGAGCGTCCCAAGTGGAACCCATACTGATGATCTGAAAGAGGGTGGTGATAGGAAATGTGCATCCTTTCTTAATTTTATTCTGCTAAGAACAGACTAAAAAACTTTTTAAATACATGATGTTAAAGTAATTGGGCGATAGTCAGAGGGCTGGGAATACTCACCCTTCTTTGTGACAGGCTGAATGAGAGCAAACTTCTGTAAGAGAGCAAGTTGTCAGACAAAGGCAGAGTGTAAGCACAGAAGCACAGTTCTTGAGGACAACAGGAGGGACCCCATCAGGTCCATATGCCTTGTTAGTAATGAGGCCAGTTATGGTGGAAGATACATCAATTGAAGAAATTTTAATGTCAGCCATGAGGAAGTCAGAGGAGGGAAATGATATAGAGACAGTCCCATAATCGTCTATGGTGAAACTGGGGGAGAAAGTCTGGGTGAAAAGTTCTTACTTTATCAGTAGAAGAAATAGCTACATCTTCTTGCCTCCCTAACCCATGGGAAAGGCTGAAAGTCTGAGTTCGAATTCTGTATGATCTTATTTACACTAAAACGTACCCGAAGTAAAAAAAAAAAAAAAAATTAAGTGTTGGTGCACAGGGAGTCTGATACCTACTTTAAGGATTCAAACACCTGCAAATGTTTTGTAAGGGTTAGCATACCTGGCTATAGCTGGTTCGTAAGATCCGAACCAGCAAGCGAATGTTTTATAACTCCTATCAAGGAACAGACCATACACTGCAAAGAAGCTATCATGGTAATCGTCATATGAAGGTTACGCCAGTCATGATGAAAACCTCACTGACATCACGCGGGGCAATTGTAGCCCTCAATGCTGAGGGTTACAGCATTTGTCATATTGCCCAGCTGTTTGGTATTCACCGAAACACAGCAGCACGGTGGATTCGGCGGCATGCAGACACCTGTGCTACAGACGACATGCCACTAGTCTGGCGCAAATGCCGCATTACCGCAGACAATTACCAGATTATGTGTCATAAGTGATATAATATTGTAATAGATTATCATATGTGGTTATTACATTGCTTACGGTATATACACAGACGTCACGTAATACTGATAACCATCAGCCATACCTTAGCGTTTGCGTGTTTAGTTGTTTTTATATCTCGGCCATACGCACCTATCACACCTGCTGCCAGCATACACAGTGACATAGGTCTACAGTGTAGCACCCAAACCATCGGTAACAGGCATCACAGCAGGAGCTGCAAACATCGCAGGCGAGCCACACAGCAGGAGCTTAGCGACCATAACATGTGGACAGGATGGAGTATGCGCTCAAGTATGCTGATAAGCCATCAGAATTTTGAGGGCGTGTAGTCTTTTGTGATGATGAGTCATTCTGTGCTGATAACCCCTCGCTAACACATTATGTTTGACGGTCTCATAACACCAGGTTCGTCTCTCTCTCTCTCTCTCTCTCTCTCTCTCTCCCCCCCCCCTTATATCGTGGCTACGTAAGGAATTATGCGTTACGATAGGTGCCTGTATCCACCCCCACACAATGCGCTAGTAACTCGCGTAGCTGAACATCAAACGAGTTATGGGTAATATGATGTCCTCAGTAATACGCAATAAGCGTTATCTACAGCCTTTATAGCGCTCTATATATGCCTTATAATTTTAGTTACATTAAAGTATTTAAACTTTTGGTAACAATTACAGGAACGTTAAAAAATTTAAAAGTTTTGGTAACAATTACGGGTACGCTATGGTTCACCTAATGTCATACTTGGATCATGTTTCTGGGGTAAAAGCAATCTTCTTGTTTTTAATGCATCAAAATCTCAGATTTTACATCTTTCAACCCAGCAAAATCTTCCACAGGTGTATCTTCAAATCTTTAACAATATCCTACTCATTTCTGGACCGTCTTTAAAAATACTTGTGGTTTCATTCTAGCGGGATTTACCTTGAAAAGATCATATTACCTCCTGCGGAATGTGCTTCCAAGAGATTAGTTATGTTAAGCCGACCCAGTGCCTTTTTAGCCCCTGTGTAGAGTATGCTCTTATGTGTGGGGAGGTCCACCGCATACAGCTCTTATCAACAAGGTGGAGTCAAAGGCTTTTCGTAATATTAACTCTCCTCCTTTTACAGGCTCCCTTCAACCTCTGTCGCTTCACCGCACTGTTGCATCTTTACTTCTTTTCTATCGCTGCTTCAATGGTCACTGATCCTCTGAACCGTTTACTTGTATCCCTCCACCATCGCGGCGGGAGCCTAGCTCCCGTTTAGCAACAAACTCTCATCCCTTTTCTGTCCAATTCTCTAATGCAAGATTTAACCATTATTCCCAGTCATTCATTTATGCAACAGGTGAACTCTAGGACTGTCTCCTGTATGTATTTCCCACTGCAATGATCCCCAGTCTTTCAAACGCAGTTTGTCCAGACATCTCGAAATCAGCGAATTTTGAATTTGGTTCTGTGTTATCTTGATTTTATTTATTATTATTATTATTTTTTTTTCAGGGAACAATGCTGCGGGCTCGTAGCCTTAGATTCCTTCTTGTATAAACAAATAATTGAACAAGAGAAAACTAATGCAGACAAGTGTAATAAACATGAGTACTCTGTTTAGATACGATAGTTTGCTTTGCACTCAAGAAAGGAACCAAATGATTTAACTGAGGTGTGCTCAAACCCATGCACACGCACACACACACACACACACACACACACACACACACACACACACACACACACACACACACACACACACACACACACACA
>NC_137027.1:30966657-31106657 GCF_032717465.1 Coenobita brevimanus
TTCAGGAAATGAGAACGATTTTATTCTTTCTACCGTCAGTCTATTTTCTCTGTCTCACTATCTCACTTTCTTATTTCACTTTCTCACATTTCTCTCTCCAATTCTCTCATGTCTGGGGCTCGTATTCTTGTCGGGTAAGGAATCTCCCTAACACAGCTTCGTTTGCGATTTATTTTTGAATGCAGCTGATTATTATCCTCTTTTACGTTACATCTTCAGAGTATGGCGATATTGGATAGGCTTTATATAAGACAAAAGAGGACAGCAAGGCGTAATAAGCAAAATTAATCGCTTAGAAGGTGTTAGGGACGTAGTGAACCAGACTATCAGTTACTGTAGTTATTTATATTAATGCTATATATACTTACTGTTATAAAAGTGACAGTATGTGATATAATTTCTGTAAATAAATAAATATAGATAGATAGATAGATAAATAGATATAGATAGATAGATGGACATTAATAATAATAATAATAATAATAATAATAATAATAATAAATAGTATGACTGGTGTATAACATAGATATAATAACAGACGCATTATATTAAGAAAAATACGTCATAGATTGTGTGTTACATATATTGAACATATTATCTACAGTAGTAGTAGTTGTAGTAGTAATAATAATAATAATAATAATAATAATAATTATTATTATTATTATTATTATTATTATTATTATTGTAACTAATAATAATCATGAAAAATTTTATTGAAATATTTTTTATTATCATGATTATTTTTATTATTATTATTATTATTATTATTATTATTATTATCATTATTATTACCAAAAGTACACGTTGTCTTTCAGGTTAGATCTAACCTGAGACAAAAGTTTCACCCAATATTTCACCTCCTCTGTTCCATACTTTTGTGTCTGTCTGTTACATACAAACTTTCCATGACTTTTTGAACTTTACGCACACACACACACACACACACACACACACACACACACACACACACTTTCTCTTTTTCACCTCATTAATAAAGCTCGCCCATTTTCTCTCTCTCTCTCCCTCTCTCTCTCTCTCTCTCTCTCTCTCTCTCTCTCTCTCTCTCTCTCTCTCTCCAGTTTAACACTCAGAAACACTCAACGATAATTTATGAAACGAATTGCACTGCATAATATATTCCTTTCACTATTTGTTTATTTTTCATTTTTCATCGTATTTATAGCACCGTAAGTCCATTGTGTAACCCATTCACTACGATGACGTGTTCGATTATTTTGGCTTGATGATGATGGTGATGATGATGATGATGATGATGATGATGATGATGATGGTGATGATGATGATGATGATGATGATGGTGATGATGATGATGATGATGATGGTGATGATGATGATGATGATGATGATGATGATGGTGATGATGATGGTGATGATGATGATGATGATGATGATGGTGATGATGATGATGATGGTGATGATGATGATGATGATGATGGTGATGATGATGATGATGATGATGATGATGATGATGGTGATGATGATGGTGATGATGATGATGATGATGATGATGGTGATGATGATGATGATGGTGATGATGATGATGATGATGGTGATGATGATGATGATGATGATGATGATGATGATGGTGATGGTGATGATGATGATGATGATGATGATGATGATGATGATGATGATGATGATGGTGATGGTGATGATGATGATGATGATGATGATGATGGTGATGATGATGATGATGATGATGATGATGGTGATGATGATGATGATGATGATGATGATGGTGATGATGATGATGGTGATGATGGTGATGATGGTGATGATGATGGTGATGATGATGGTGATGATGATGATGATGATGATGGTGATGATGATGATGATGATGATGATGATGGTGATGATGATGATGATGATGATGATGATGATGATGATGATGGTGATGATGATGGTGATGATGATGATGATGATGATGATGGTGATGATGATGATGATGATGATGATGGTGATGATGATGGTGATGGTTTTTTTCTTCTTCTTTTCCGTACTTTCGTTCTTCTTCGTTTTATTTTTATTATTCCTCCTCCTTTTCCTTCTTACTTTTCTTCTTCTTCTTCATCTTTTTCTTCCTTCTCCTTCTCCTCTTCCTTCTTCTTTTTCTTCTTTCTTCTTCTTCCTCCTCCTCTTCTTCCTTCTTCTTCTTCTTCTTCTTCTTTTTCTTCGTCTTCCTCTTCTTTTTTCTTCCTCTTCTTCTTCTTTCTCCTCCTCCACTTTCTTCTTCTTCTTCGTCATCTTCCTCTCCCTCTTTCTCCTCTTCATCTCGTCCTAGCACCATCTTATTCATTATCTAGTTAATATTATTCACTATCGCCCATTCCTAGCGTGTAAAACATTACCCATTCTAGGACAACGCTGAGAATGGCTAGACTGAGAATAGGAAGGGTGTGGGTAGGCAGGGTGAAGATTGCCTGGTTGAGAATGGGGAGGATGAGGATGAATTGGCTGAGAATTGCTAGGATAAACACTGCTTGGATGAGAATAGCTCGGTTGAACATTGCTAGGGTGAGAATAAGTCCGCTGATCACTGCTAGGGTGAGAATAGCTGCGAATATACCGTGCAACATGCCCCTCTGGCCTAGCTCCGGCTGCACATTCCCTGTTCAACTTGCAACCATTCCATTCATCTTCCTCGTAGCACTTGAACCTGTGGCAAGGGGGTTCAATTGTGATGAAACCCAGCTCTAGGGGCAGTGCTAGGAGGCGTGCTAGGAGAGAAAGAGGCTCTATAGTGCTGCTAGGCCCGTGGGTGAGCTGAGACTGAGCTGAGAAAGGGAGGAGGGGTGTGAGCTTGCGGGAGAGGGAGGGGGCCGGTGTTTGTGTGGGATTCCCGGAGAGAGGGATATTGAGTAAGGCAATGACTTCCTTTATGTGTGTGTGTGTGTTGTGTGTGTGTGTGTGTGTGTGTGTGTGTGTGTGTGTGTGTGTGTGTGTGTGTGTGTGTGTGTGTGTGTGTGTGTGTTACCTGGGAATTGGTTACTTAGGAAAACCGGGTAGATGGATGGATAGATAACCGGAAAGTATGTAAGTGCATAAACAAATAGTCGAAGTACTTTACGTACATACATACATTCATATAGACTAGTAGAAGGATAGGGTTGATACAGACATACATATATATATGTAGATAGATACGTACATACATTTAGACTGATAAATGGATAGGGTTGATACATGATACAGACATGGATAGATAGATATATGCATACATACATCCATTAATACGTACATACATGTATACATATATACACACATACATTCAGACTGATAAATAGATGGGGATGATACATGAGACAGATAGATAGACAGAGAGAGAGATAAACGGATAGATATAAATACAAACATATAGATAAGTAGATAGATAAACAGATATACATACAGAAAAACATACGTGTAGATGAATAGATATAGATAGATAGATACGCAGCGTACATACATGGATGACTACATACATACAGACAGACGGACAGATAGATAGATATAGTTAGGTACGTTAATAGATATTTTTTTTCATTCATTCATTGCCAGACGCCATGTATCCCAAACGGGGTAGCCAAGGGCTTAGAGTTAATTGTTTTACAGGGAGGGGCACTAATCCTCCACCAACCCCACTTGACACGTAGGGATGCCAACAGCATCTGGTGTTCCCAGGCGGTCACCCATCCAAGTACTAACCAAACCCAACGTTGCTTAACTTAGCTGATCGGACGGGAAGCGGTGTACTCAACGTGGTATGGCCGTTGGACAAAAAGATAAAAACTGATTCATCCATTGACCGACCGACTGAGATAGATAGATACATGAATACATGGACAGAGACAGGCAGTAGATAGAAACCGGGACAGATAGACAGAGAAAGGAAAAAGAACAGGATATAGAAAAATAGCAAAAACTTTTAAAAATGAGAGAGAGAGAGAGAGAGAGAGAGAGAGAGAGAGAGAGAGAGAGAGAGAGAGTTGTAATACAGTAACAGAGCCTACTGCAAGGATTATTCAGTACTACAGGAGTGGGGCAGGATCATGAAACTCACATTGATATAAGCGCCATACATTTATTTCAGCTCCATTTCCTCCTCTGTCTAAACACTTATACAGAGAAAGAAAAATTCATATTTAATTTGATCTTACATTTACTTCTAAGCTCATAAATAAATAGAAAAAAAACAAGCCTTTCTGTTTTCTGTTTGTTTGTTTGTTTATTATTGTTTATTTGCATCTGAGTGTGTCAAAGGCCAGTGAAAACAACTCATGGACTTCGATGTCACTAATTTCTTATATTTACTAAAAATAATTAACTCTTTGTCAAGAGGCACTGGTATCATCATCTAAAGGCAGTAGTTATTAGAGCACTATTATTAACAGGACAGAACAGGGAAGGCCTCCTCGGTGCAAGTGTAGGTATAATCTGTCATGAAACTGAGAAATGCTTTGAAATTTTGAAAAAGAACAAGTAGAAATTCTTAAAACATCAGCCTCTGCCACTCGTTACTTCCACAGCTGTGTTACGCATCTCACACAGTGTTGCCATACAGAGAATACTTGATTGTCTAAACACCCATACGTTTGACACCGCCACTGAGGACAACAGTGTTCACAAATTACTAAAGCTTGTATCACAGTGCTACAGTGTTATTAGGGCACATCACATTAATAAAGCTGGTATCACAGTGCTACAGTGTTATTAGGGCACATCACATTAATAAAGCTGGTATCACAGTGCTACAGTGTTATTAGGGCATATCACATTAATAAAGCTGGTATCACAGTGCTACAGTGTTATTAGGGCACATCACATTAATAAAGCTGGTATCACAGTGCTACAGTGTTATTAGGGCATATCACATTGCTAAAGCTGGTATCACAGTGCTACAGTGTTATCAGGGCACATCACATTAAGGACTTTATCACAAGGGAAACTATTGGTACTAAAGTAATAAAGCAGATGGAAAGGATTATTGTATTTAAAAATCATTAAGGAAATAATTATAGAAGTATGTCTCTGTATTCAAAGATGTGTTGGTAGTACTGTTAATAACTAGTAGATAATGACACTTGTTTTACTGTATATAATGTGTTTACATACTTTATGTTGGTGACATATACATTATTTTTATATAATTGTGTGCTCTTATCATGAACTTCATTTTTATCTTTAATATCATATATAAACACATTTGGTTAAGTCAGTCATAAAGAAAAAAAAAAAAGGTATGTTCGGTATTGCAGCATCGTATAGCGCTGCCTTATTCGTACTCTTGGCTAAATGTACCCCATATAATCCGTAGAGGTAGGTAGAAAAAATCGTTGTATATATATATATATATATATATATATATATATATATATATATATATATATATATAATAGGTCGACAGAAAAATAGGTATAGATATAGATACATATGCTTGTGCTCTGATACATATATATACATAGAAGAAGCATTCTGCCAGAGAAAGCAGCCACTACCACGGTGGAGCTGATGAGTGTAGGTGTTTCAATATGGCGGCCGTAAATCACACGCCCGCTGTGGAGACAACCTCTCCATGTTACACAGCTGAGTGGATGGATCCCTTGTCATCAGTGCAGCTGAGTGGATGGATCCCTTGCCATCAGTGCAGCTGAGTGGATGGATCCCTTGCCATCAGTGCAGCTGAGTGGATGGATCCATTGCCATCAGTGCAGCTGAGTGGATGGATCCATTGCCATCAGTGCAGCTGAGTGGATGGATCCCTTGCCATCAGTGCAGCTGAGTGGATGGATCCCTTGCCATCAGTGCAACTGAAAAGCCACCTGCAGGCACTCGTGGTAAGGCCGCTAAGGCGTGCCAGAGTGAAGACAGGCGAACTTGAAAGCGTTCCGAAACCCCAGTGAGAAGCTACTAGGGCATTTGGTGGGAGGGGGAGGAGGGGGAAGAGGGGGAGGAATGGGAAGAGGGGAGAGGAAGGGGAGGAGAGGGAGGGCAAACAGGACTTGTTGCACCGCCTGTGCATGCCACATCCCTGACACACCCACCACGCCCATCGGGCACAAAGCACTGGAATCTATCACAAGGCACAAGGGTAGTAACTGAACCATCGGACCGTGCAACGGGACCTGCTTCACCGACACAGAAGTCTTGAGGATTGGTAGCGAAGACAGGAACAGCCACGAGCAACAGACAGGCAGACAGCGTGAGCACAGCAATAATGTAGCTGCCTAGAAAGCTTGGGTGTAAAGGAAAAAGGGGGACGAACACCCTGAATCCAGCAGACGGACCGGTACGTGGAAAACTGGTATTATATCCATTTTGCTTCTAATATTTCTCAAACTGCACACTTGTCTGTTCATGTGAGAATTCTCTCTCTCTCTCTCTCTCTCTCTCTCTCTCTCTCTCTCTCTCTCTCTCTCTCTCTCTCTCTCTCTCTCTCTCTCTCTCTCTCTCTCTCTCTCTCTCTCTCTCTCTCTCTCTCTCTCTCTCTATCTATCTATCTCTTCCACACTGCCGCCACAACTGCGTCTCAGGTCCTTATATACCTGAGCCAACCCTTGACCTCTGACCCCAGCCTTATTTCTGACGGCCGCTGCTGGTGTCGGACGAAGTCGCTATGCACAGCCAAAGTTTTTAACCAAAGGGCATGAAATTTGACTCAGATATAGATGTTCACTCCAGCAAGGTTTTGGGAAGGGTGAAACCACTGTGGGTCGCACCTCACGGAGCAGGGGACAGGCTTCGGCGCTTCCAACGAAATTAAACATGGCCAGTTTACAACCTATGAACACGTTATATTTATTTATTTATTTTTTGCCAAGAAGAACCAAAGGCCAGGAGATCGCAAACAGTTCCTTACAAGAGAAAAAAAAAAGATGCAACAGAGAGCCAAATTCAAGATCTGTTCATTTCAGTCTGCAGATTGTTAGGTGTTTATCCAGGCCACATATTAGGCAGATGGGACCCCTCATGGCCTCCCCTATGGGTGAGGTTCAGCCCTTGGGTGGGAGTTGGAGTTTTTACATGTGAGGATGATATGTGAGACCCCCAAAGGGCAGCTATCAATGGACGGGGGGGGGGGAGCTTGACCAAATCCTTTATGCACGGTCATTGTCTTTATTTTAGGAAGACGAAATATTATACACTGGTAGACGATCACCCCGACAAGGTTTGAGGCAGAGTGAGATCTTGAAGGCCATCCTCATGGGGACAAGTAAATAATTACATCTTTCCCCTTGTTAAAGGGTTGGGTGCGGCTATAAAAGGTGTCACTGATCTTTTTCCTTCCTAAATTACTTTTTCCCTTTATTGCAGGGTTGGGTGCGGCTATCAAAGGTGTTACTGATCTTTTTACTTCCCAGATTACTTCTTTCCCTTTATTGCAGGGTTGGGTGCGGCTATTAAAAGTGTCACCGATCGTTTTCCTTCCCAAATTACTTTTTTTCCTTTATTGCAGGGTTGGTTGCGGTTATCAAAGGTGTCAGTTGTCTTGTTCTTTCATAGGGATGAAGTATGTGGAGGGGATGCCAGACTACCAGACCGCGCTCAGAAGAAGACTACGATGATTTAGAAGAATAAGGATATGTAGAAAAAGAAGAAGAAGAGGGGAGGATGAGGAGGAGGCGGAAGGATGGGTCAATTTACACTTCCGTCCAGGCACGAGTTCGGCTCCGGACCTTCCTAAACTCGCCCTAGTCACGAAGAAGCTGCCTCGGACGGGCTTACGACGCGACGCAAGTCATATGGTCAATAACGAAAGCACATATATTCCTGCGATGTGGTTGGAAGGAGGGCGAACGAAGGAAAAACGAAAAGAATGATGATGATGATGATGCCAACAACAACAACAACAACAACAACAATAATAAGAATGATAATAATAATAATAATAATAATAATAATAATAATAATAATAATAATTAAAAAAAAAATAATAATAATAAAATAATAATACTAATAATATCAATAATAATAATAATAATAATAATAATAATAATAATTATAATAATAAGAACAAAACTAATAATATACAGTATTATCCATAATAATAATATTAATAATAATGATAAAAATAATCAGGGTACTAATAATAATCTATTTATCTGTTTATTGTCAGACGCCTTAATCCTGTAAGGGGTGGCCACAAACAAATCACCTCCATTTCGCCCTGTCCAAAGCCGTTTCACTGCCATGCTTCCAGGTCACACCCCTGTCTCTCATTTACCTCTTCACTCCATTTCTTCATTTCATCCTCAGCCTTCTCCTTCCTCTCCCCCCCTCCAACTCACTCACATACACTCTCCTTGTCAGTCTCTTACTATTCATCCTCTCCACATGACCAAACCACCTCAGTGTGTTTCTCCTAAAGCTTCCTATGACACCCACATCCACACCACAACGTTACTTCACTTCATTTGTCAGTCTGTCTCTCCACGTGACTCTACATGGTTCTCTCAAATAACTCACTTCCACTGCTTGTGTCCCTCCAACAAGGTCCATGCTTCACTGCCATACGTAAGGGTTGGTATCACAATACTGTCATGCAGTAACTTTTTCACTCCCATGCTCACTTCCTTGTTTCTTATCACTGCTTTCAAAGAACCAGCAATCTTTCTACCTAGTTGTACCCTTTCAAACGCTTCATCCTCTAAACTTCCATCCTTACTCATCACACTACCCAAGTACTTAAATGCACTCACATTTTCCGTTTCCTTCTCATTCAATCTCACTTTACATTCACTGACTTCACCTCTCTCAAAGACCATCACTTTACTCTTCCCTACATATTCACCTTTCGATTCCATTTCCCACACACTCTCCCAGACTCATTCACCAAGCCTTGTAGCTCCCTTGCATCTTCAGTTAACAACACAGTATCATCTGCAAACAACAGCAGGAGTTTCCACACATTGCCCTCTCTCATTAGGGCAGCTACAACATCCACTGTCCAACCTTGTTTCTCTTTTATAACGCCATCCGTATACAGATTTAACAACCACGGAGACATGACGCATCCCTGTTTCAGTTCAACTTTCAAATAGAAAAATTCACTCAGCTCACTGTCCACATGCACTGAAGCCTTACCACCCTCATAAATATTCCTCACGGCATTCAGCAACTTCCCATTTACTTAATGTATTCTTAATACTGTACTTTCCACAATCCTTGTCTTTCCACCCTGTCATATGCTTTCTCCAAATCCATGAAGGCCCCATATAACTTCTTCCCCTTCTCTATAGACATTCCTCTAAAGACCTAAGAATGAATATCTGATCTACACAACCTCTTCCCTTCCTAAAATCTCCGTTCTTCTTCAACTTATTCCCCTGTTATTTCCCTAACTATGTCAATAATTATCCTATCATATACTTTTCCTATTACACTAAGAAGATAAATGCCGTTATGATTACCACACACTTCTTTTTCCCCTTTTCCTTCGTACAGGTGGATAATTATACTTGACTACCAGGCCTCCAAGACCAATCTGCATATCTTTCATATCCATGCTACTACCATCTCTCCCCCATGCTTCAGCATTTCACCACAAACTCCATCATTTCCAGGGGCTTTCCCCATTTTAACTTTATTCAATGCCTTCACAACATCATTCTACGGATATCTTCATTTCTTCTCACATCCTCTTTCTCCCAGCCATTCCCCAGCCACTTATATTCTCATTACTTTCATACTCTATGTTCAACAGTTCCTTAAAGTGTTCTCTCCATCTGCTCACTTTTTCTCCCATCGCCAGTATAGTCTATTTGATTGACATGTGCAGCTGAGATGCATGGGCTGAGTAGTGTGTGTCTGAGTAGTGGCTGCCGATTGGATGCCAATGATATAAATCTACACCTCTTCTTATTTTAACTCATATATATTTATAGTTTTAAACCGCCTACAGTACAAGCTGCCAGATTAAATATGAACTAATTTCCGAAGCTAAAGAGGTCAAAATTAGCTTTAAAAGCTTACTGCTATCGAAGAAAATTAAAGTTGATTATAAAGTTTCATAAAACGATGAGTGACGTTTGAAACAAATTATTCACCCATCGTGTACAACCACGTCCTCATGTTGCACTACATCCACACACTGTGTACACCTACATCTGCATGTTGCGCTATAAAATCCACCCATGGTGTACACCTACGTCCGCATGTTGCACAACAATACATGCCTGCACTTACAGTACTTCAATGACATCATCGGCAGCCAATCAGCAGCCGCGTATCAAACACACCCTACTTGCCGCATATGTCTCAGTTGCACAGGTCAATCAAATAGACTATAGTAATCTACCATTTTTTTCTCATACCCCCCGACAAACTTTTTTTTTAACTCCCTGTCTAACTATCTGTACCTCTTTCCAGAACATCTTCTAACATTCCTTCCACTTTACACTCAAATTCCTTCCAAATTCCTCATCCACTCTCTTATTGCTATCTCTTACTAATCATTTCACCTCTCTCTTCCTCTCTACATATAATTCTCTCTTCTGTCTCTCAGCTTCTTCCACACCCCTATTCCACATTCACGCACTAGATGCTTTCCTCTTTTGTGACACAGCTTGACTCACCTCTTCATTCCACCATGCTGTTCCTTGCACCCCCTTTCGTCTTCTCATCACCCCACTCACCACCTCACATGCTGGAAAGATTTCCTTTGTGAATGAACATCTTGCACACACCTTCCACGTCCCCTATCTGATCCAAAATCATGTATACCCAATCACTCCTCCACTTCTTTCTTATATTCTGCCTTTTTTCCATCCTCTTGTAACCTTTCTACCCTTCTTGTAAGAACTACTTCCTCCTGTCCTTCCTTTTTTTCTTTTTCTTCACTTCATTTCAACCTTGATTTTCACCACTACCAAGTGGTGGTCAGAGAGTCCACACCCCCAACCTCCATATGCTCTTGTATCCATTACCTGATTCCTCATTCTCTCATACACACTCACATAATCATTCTTTGCCTTCCATTGAGTCAGATCACCACCCACCCTTCTTATCACTCAAAATGTATACCTGTGGATCATTTTGTGCCTGAAGAGGGAATTGGCTATCACCAACCCCCTCCTGGCACAATGTCACGGGGGGATGTGAAATTAAGAATGAAAAATGCTTAGATGTTGCCTGAAAATAGAGACAAGGAACTGACTTGCGACTTGACTTCGCTGATTCTCTAGGGACGAGAATTTATAAACTTTCTCAACAGTACACAGCAGAAACTAACTACTCACGCGTGCTGTTTGTTAGTACTGTTAGCCTCTTGAGAAAGTAACTCCACCCCTGACAATCAGTAACTAATGCTATTAATGATAAACAGGTTCTTGCCGGTGCATTAACTCCTGGCTGGCACAACGGATTTAAGCTTGATACAAAAGAACTGGCCTAAGTACCAGTAATGAATAATGGAAAGCGTTTGTGCAAACTAGGAGCGGCAACTAAAATAAGCTTAACGTGGAGAAATAAAACACGAGTTTAACTACATTAAGCTCAAAGAAAAAGAACTGTAAATTTATTAATTACAATGAAATAAATTTATGTTACATGAGTCTCAAATATGAATTCAAAATAACAAGAATACACTCACTCGTTCATTCAAAAGCTAACACTTAAACCTAGAAAAAACGAAAAGAAATACTGGTCAGTGGATGGGAGCTGAGCAAAATGAACTGGGCACCTGTGCAAAACATCGGATGCTGCAATTCGCTAAACCCTCTTCGCCAATTCACCGTCTAGGTGGAGATTTCAGGAACTCGCTGTACAACGGCGGCGCTGCCTTACGCTGGGCACAAACGATCCTACTCTCGCAATAACTCAAAGCTGACTAACTTCAGACGATGAAAGAGGGTGAAGGATGGCCGTGTTCAAACTTCAGTGGTCAAAGGAAAGAAAGTGAGCAATATACACTCACAATAAATCACTCAGTGAAGGCACTAATGTCGTACATAAGAATGATCACTTGTGAAACAGTGAGAAATGTTCTGAAAACCATCCAGTCAGAGTAAATATGAGGACAGTTGAACTGAGTGATGCCCAGTGGGAATTCCAGTAGAGTTCGTGGTTTATAAATAAGCTCGCGCGAATTTGTGACATTACACACCATCAAAATCAAATTTTTCTTTAGAAAAATTTTCGATATACATACATATAAATCCTAACTCAGTCACACAAGATTCACACTGTGGTGTGTGGACTATCCTGCTACAGGAGAAAATCACAGTCACCCATGAGCGTAAAAACCTCATATTTACGTCAATAGGAGCAAGCTTGAGGGAAAAAACTACGTGACAACAGTGAAAAATCCTGTACTCAGGTCAAACTGAGCGAAAAGTTTGCTACATTTACATTAGCAACTAACTGTTATGTGGCGTGATGTATGTGATTCACAGTGTAGGTGTGACAGTTGTGGTGTAACTGTGCCTACATGTAAAATTATGTAATACAAATCAATAGTAAATAATGACAACGAGGCAGAAGAGAAGAGGCAGCAGCATGCGGCAGAGATGATCAGCTGATCTCCACGACAAAATTACTACAACTGCCAGCTGCACCTGCGAAAGCAATCAAGGTGGAGCATCAAAAGTGTCAGTGTGACAAACAATCTTTATTAAATTACAATTTCTCTCCCTAGCAGTCAGTATGTACGCTACAAAAAGTACACTCTAGCTGAAAATTTTAAGCCCCAGCCAAGCTTTGTACATTCGAGGTCGCCATTATTTTCGTATTGGATACATTATTAACCAGGAAAAGTGATCAAACTGAGCGAAAAGACTGAGCGCCTGTGCAGGATATCAAACGCTGCAATTCACTAAGCCAAGGGACCCAGTTTACTGGTTAAACCCTAAACCTACATTATTATTAACCAGAAAACGTGGTCAAACTGAGCAAAAAGACTGGGCACCTGTGCAGGACATCAAACGCTGCAATTCGCTAAGCCAAAGGATCCAGTTTACTGGTTAAACCCTACTCTACACTTACGATTAACATTGGCAAGCTGAGAATCCCTATGCAATCTCTGGCAGGTCACATTTCAACACCCACCGTGGGTGTGAACACTCATGTGGATAATGTGCATTCTCCGGGAATCCTCAGAGAGACCCACAGCTCGAGACACCACAAGGTAATTCAAACACAGTCTCGCATTGTCTCTGCGGGGTTCTCAAACTTCCCCCTTAACCTACGGTACATATGTACATACATGTCCTGGACATTATGTGTCCTGTGGGACCAACCGGTGAGACGTCAGGTCTGCACCCACATCACCACTGCCCTGTCTCTCAACTGCTTCAGAGATTATGGGTGTGGATTCAAATGGCACAGGAAGGACATGTCCCTGATTAGTGGTACGTGGACACATATTGCAGAAACGCACAAAACTGTCTATTTCTGGTCCCATTCCTGGCCAGAAAAAGTCAGCACGGATATGGCCCTGGGTTTTCCTTTTGCCCATGTGACCTCCTGAGGCTGAACAATGATCCCATTCTAACACTGCTAGGCGATACTTAGCGGGAACGACAAACTGCAGTCGAACCTCGCCTTGGGGTGTTCGTGACTCACGTTACAGCCGTCCTTGTTTACGAAGGAATTTGGCTTGACCTCCCCATGAATACTTAATCACTCTACCCTTTTGTTTCTTCCACATGGCAGCAAGTGTCGGGTCAGAATGTTGTTCTTGAACAACATCTTGGCTACAAATCAGATCTTGCGGTGATGCAATGGTCACTGGGGTGACACAGTTCGGAGCCTCGGCCATGGCTCATGTTACTGTAGCCGAAGTTTGAATAGCGTCATCTATGGTGCAACTATACTTGGCACCTTGTATGTGGCCTATGATAAGGTCAAACAAAGGTTCTGGCATGACAACTGCGAGTGTCGTACCCGTGTAAAATGGAGATGTCACCTGGATACGTGCCTCAGGGAACAATCTCACTGATCCATCAATAAGCTGAGCTTGGATCTGTCGACCTGTGTACTCCTCAGGCCGAACTAGACTGCCTGACAGAGCAACCTGAGGAACCGTTGTCTCTCAGGACCTTCACAGGAATGCCTCCCACAAACCCTGGCTGAACAAGGAAGGCGCTGTTGCCTGTGGGAGGGCCTGTGGAGAAAGCAGCCAACCACTGAATAGGCTGCTGAATAAATGATGTGGCTAACATGGTGCCCTGAGAGTTAGATACCTGAGGGGTCATACTCACTGTCTGGGGAGATGGAGCACTGACCATCTGTGGAGGAGGGTTCACTGTTGCTGGGGGACTAATGAACTGTGGGAAAGTACCCGTACTGCTAGGGACGACACCACTGTACTACTGTTGAGGAATAAAGGCTGCGTTTGCCTCCTGCCTCTGATACACTGGGGCTGGTGCTGAAAAGGATTGTCCCGAGTGTTGACTGCATGGCTGATACTGCTGCTGGTTAGGGTACTTGTAACTTTTCCAGATAGGTTGCTGCGTATTCTGCCCCTGGTCCTTTTTCTGCGGTTTATTTGGACCTTGACCATTATTCTCAGAACGGCCTTGTTACTAGGGTTCAGTCTGAGATGGTTTCCCAGATTTGTCAGCTTTCCTGTTCTAGGTGTGTTGCTGAAGAGTTTGATACCAATACACAGTGAAGAATGCATCAGCCTTCTCCACCATTTGGCTGGTATCCCTTACCTGGGAGATCTTAAGCTGAGCCATAAGGTCAGCAGGCCATGACTTTTCTAGCTGCGTGTGCAGCATAAGGTCAATTATCCCCTCACGCATGGAAGGAGTTTCATCTTCCTCCATCCACTCATCTAAGTAAGCAGTAAGCCGATCAAGAAACTGAACGGCAGTCTCTTTTTCTTGTAAACGCACCCTCATAAACTGACTCTTGGCGTCGTCAACTGTGAGACCATACGCTTTAACGAGTGCGGCCTTCACCATCTCATATGTAAGATTGTCTCCACGAATTTTGTGGGAATATCGAGGGCAGGGCCCTCAAACAAGCTAGGAAACTGGAGCCGCTTAGCTGCCTCATCCAGCTGGTAAAACTGAGCCATATCTTCAAAAACGAACTATGAATGGCTCAATTTGCTTGCCTTCCTTGTATGGAGGAAGCTTGATGTGTGGGGTCGCCAGAACATGTGCAGGGAGAGCGCTCGTGGAGCTTGGGTTAGCTGCACCAGATGTGTCTGAAGCCAAGGAGTCTCGCTTGAGCTTCAGCATCTCAAGTTCATGTTTCTTACATGTCCCGCACTCGGCACGTTCGTGTTCTCGTTGTTCTCGCTCGTATTCACGTTCTCTTTCGCGTTGTTCTCGCTCGTATTCACGTTCTCTTTCTCGTTGTTCTCGCTCATATTCGCGTTGTTCTCGCTCATGTTCGTGTTGTTCTCGCTCATGTTCGTGTTGAATTCTACTCTCTTCACGAGCATCATTCTCATGTTGCTGCTCGTAACTAAACCAAGAGAGGACGTAGTCCTTGATTTGTTCGGGGTCACTAAGCCCCATATCTTTAGCTTCCTGTACATATACATTAGTAGTTATGATGCTAACTCAATTAAGGTTGAGTAACCTAAAGATTAAGCACTGACTGCTATCTTGCAGAGAAATGCTAATAATCAAGAGTAAAGGATATAGGCACAGGTTGATGGTTACCAGTTTTATCTAGTTAAACTGGTAAGAAAAGAAAAAAAAACACGATTGACTGTGAAAACTATTACGTAAAATTAATAGTAATGAATTAATAACCACCAGTAAGATAGTGCCTATAGACTTTAATGATAAATACATTAGTGTGAGTGAGTGAGTATTATCTCGTTAATAACTTTAGAGTTAGGAGTTAATATCCTGGAATGAGGTCGCCAGATGTCACGGGGGGATGTGAAATCAAGAATTAAAAATGCCTAGATGTTGCTTGAAAATAGAGACAAGGAATTGACTTGTGAAAATCAAGCGGTAAGTTTTACTTTATGGCGGGTTACTTCGTCGAGTCTCTAAGGGCGAGAATTTATAAACTTTCTCAACAGTACACAGCAGAAACTAATTACTCACGCATGCTGTTTGTTAGTACTGTTAGCCTCTTGAGATAATGACTCCACCCCTGACAATCAGTAACTAATGCTATTAATGATAAATAGGATCTTGCTGGTGCATTAACTCCTGGCTGGCACAAGCGATTTAAGCTTGATACAAAAGAACTGGCCTAAGTACCAGTAATGAATAATGGAAAGCGTTTGTGCAAACCATGAGCGGCAACTAAAATAAGCTTAACGTGGAGAAATAAAACACGAGTTTAACTACATTAAACTCAAAGAAAAAGAACTGTAAATTTATAATTTACAATGAAATAAATTTACGTTACATGAGTCCCAAAAATGAATTCAAAATAACAAGAATACACTCGCTCGCTCATTCAAAAGCTAACACTTAAACCTGGAAAAAACGAAAAGAAATACTGGTCAGTGGATGGGAGCTGAGCGAAATTAACTGGGCACCTGTGCAGGACATCAGATCCTGCAATTCGCTAAACCCTCTTCGCCAATTCACCATCCAGGTGGAGATTTCAGGAACTCGCTATACAATGGCGGTGCTGCCTTAAGCTGGGCACAAACGATCCTACTCTCGTGACGACTCAAAGCTGACTAACTTCAAACTATGAAAGAGGGCGAGGGATGGCCGTGTTCGAACTTCAATGGTCAACGGAAAGAAAGTGAGCGATACACGCTCACAATAAATCACTCAGTGAAGGCACTAATGTTGTGCATAAGAATGATCACTTGTGAAACAGTGAGAAATGTTCTGAAAACCATCCGATCGGAGTAAATACCAGGACGGTTGAACTGAGTGATGCCCAGTGGGAATTCCAGTAGAGTTCGTGGTTTTCCCACTTAGGTACTATGTCACGAATTTATAAATAAGCTCACGAATTCGTGACACACAAATGTCCATTAGAGCACTGTCATTCTCATCCACATCTGCAGGCACACCCCACTCACCAACTACTCCATCCACCTTCACATTCCCTATTTTTCCATTGATATCTCCAATCAAAAACACTCATTCCTTTCAAACTTTTCCATGCACTCTTCCACATTTGTCCAGAACTCATCTTTCAGTTATTCTTATTATTCACTCATCGTCACCCCGAAATCGAAAACAATCAATAATTCCACTACACACACACACACACACACACACACACACACACACACACACACACACACACACACACACACACACATACACATACACACACACACACACACTCACACACACAAACGTACCCTACACAACCCAAACCCACACACCACCATCCAGTTGCCTTCAAGACTAGCAACACCCCTCCAGTGGCGAATTATTCTGGATATGTAATATCCATATCCTCTTTTATATTTTCCTGATGCACACTATACAGATATAAAAACGATATATATAAGTAGAAGAAAAAATAGTGGTGCAATATGCAAAACAAATCACCTAGGAAGAGGTGTTAAGGAGCCACGGGTGTTACCATGAGTCACCTGACCAAAAAGGTAAACAAACTGAATTTCGAAAAAGATTTAATTATTTTGCCATCCATAAATATCCTTTTTTAAACCAGATATAATAATTTCCTATTCATAGTCTTTTATTTTTGGTTTGTAATATATTATTATTTTTATTATTAGTAAAGATAATGAATTGATTAAATGTTTACCATGATCTATTTGCCTGTTTATCTACCTGTCTGTCTGTCTGTTTATCTATCTGTTTGTCTATCTTTTCATCTGTCTGTGTGTTTATTTATATCTTTCTGTCTGCTAATCTATCCATCTGTTTCTCTGTATACCGATGTATCAGTCTTGATACCTATGTATGTAAATTTTCATTCAGCATACCTTTATCTATCTGTCAAACTATCTATCTATCCATATATTAGTCACACACACACACACACACACACACACACACACACACATAAATATATATATATATATATATATATATATATATATATATATATATATATATATATATATATATATATATATATATATATATATATGTTCATGCATCCATATTTATATCTATTTATCCATCTGTCTATCTACGAATGTACTCTCAATATCATTTTTGTTTTTCATTCAACCTCTACTTCTATTTTTTTTTTTTTTTAATGCAGGGAAGAAGGAACCAGCAAACCATTCCTTCCAAGCAAAAAAAAAAAATAATAATAAAAAAAAATAAATTCAAGATCTGTGTATCCATCAGTCCATTTTTATATTTATCTATCTATCCATCCATCTATCTATATTTATCTATCCATCTCTGTGTATCTATCCATCCGTCCATCTATCCACCTACATATCTACAAATATTTATCCATCTACTCATCCATCCATCTATCTATCGTAACAAACAAGGTGTGTGTGGAGTTAAGTGCTTGTCTCTGAATTCCACCAACACTTACTCTCCTCACAATTGACACACTTCATTATCGTCTATTTTGCAGTGTTACGACTTTATTCAATTCATACTGTAAAATGGTAGTAGTAGTAGTAGTAGTAGTACCAGTAGTAGTAGTAATAGTGGTAGTAGTAGTAGTAGTAGTAGCAGCAGCAGCAGTAGTAGTAGTAGCAGTTTGACGTTCGGAACAGCTTTGTTCCCGCTGCCGTCATTTTTGTTCCAGCTGCCGCCATTTCGTTCCCTCTAGAGTCTAGGAGTGTCAATACCATGGTCCTGAACCATCTCATGATGGGGGCAGGTCTAGTTCCGCTGGTTGGGGGGAGAAGGGGATGCCGTCTGTTGGGTCAGGCTGGCTGGCGGGTCTAATACAGAATTCGTCCCTGTGGAATATGTAGTTGTGATGATGATGATGAGGAGGAGGAGGAAGATGGTGGTGATGATAATGATAATGATTGTGATGATGATGATAATGGTTGTGATGATGATGATGATGATAAAGATGATGATAATGGTGACGATGATGAGGAGGAAGAGGATAAAAGCAAAGAATGATTATTGGTCTCTACCTCCACCTTTATCATCTATGTATTCTTTTCACTTTAACTTGGATAGAGAGCTGCAAAAGGGAGGGGGAGTGATGTAACGGGAAAAGGTCATGGAGGAATGATGTTTAGTTTTCCTCCCATCCCTCCCTCTCTCTCACCTGGCATAATGCACACACACACACACACGTTCATAACACCCCTCAAATCTACACACACACACACACACACACACACACACACACACACACACACACACACACACACACACACACACACAAACACACGTTCATAACACCCCTCAAATCTACACACACACACACACACACACACACACACACACACACACACACACACAAACACACGTTCATAACACCCCTCAAATCTACACACACACACACACACACACACACACACACACACATTTCTCATACATTAATAGGGACCAAGTGGTGCACAAACTACTGCATCTTCATAATACACACAATTTTCATTATAAGGGGGTAATTTTTCGGTGTGTATAAAGAGAGGTGTCTTCACCCCCATTGAGCTCTGTAGTAACACATTTTGAAAATGACTTTTTTCTTAAGGATTTGTTAAGGATTATTAGTAGACTAAACACTTCCTGAAACTTTATACAGGTGAGGAATTTTTGTTTTATACCTAAACTTTTTATTAACACGGAATAAATAACAATAATTCTCTACATAGTAGTATATGGCAGTTCCATCTGTGTCCTGATTGGCTAGTTTTTATAACGTCACTAGCTCCTCCCCCTTGGCACACTTGTGGCTGTGGGCCAGCCGCCACAAGCGTGGCGGGCAGTGTGCCACACGTACGACAATTATCGTATACCTACGATACTATTGCGTCTGGTACGATGTACGATACCATTTTCTATTATCGTACGGTTTGTATGATAATTTTGGGTTGAAAGCTAGCATGGCAGTAAATTTTGAGGCACGCATAGCTAATCATGCACAGCTGTTCCACAATTGGATAGATGAGGATCTTAAGGGCTAATGTGATGGTCATCACTGAAAATATTTGTTATATGGTCTTACTGAGTTATTACCTGCAAGAGTAAGCTCATTTCTGTGAATTATCTAAGTCCTATGGACTGCATTCTGTTGCTAGTCAGAGTGATTTTCTTGTTTGGCACTAAGGCTATTCTTTTCCTTGAAGTATTATTCTTGTAATAAAGGATATGATTATACTATCGTAATATTATCATTATGAGATTTTTATGGTATGCTCTAATTCTAATACAAAATAAGGTGATAAATATGCACCTGAGTATGTCAGTACCTTACAAAACGACGTTTTTTATGAAGATAATTGTAATGGGTAAGTTTTCAGTAAATAACCAAGGCATCGGCGACCGTTATAAAATAGACTACATCAGATTCTTAAACGCTGTTTTAAAAAAATAATGATGTAAAATAATTCCAACGAAAAATCGATAATTGTGAGGGGCTGGTACGATAATTCCCATCTAAAAGTGTGGCAACATTCGTGGCGGGTGTGGGAATTCAGTGTGGACCCTGAAACCAAGGTGGATGAACATTATGGCTCCTTTCGCTCTGCTCTGCATTTTACTGGCTGTTCTTCCTGCTTTGAGTTCAGGTACGGTAATATATTAAGTTTGTTTGAGATTCGTGATGATAAGTGCCTTTGAAATTTCATTATACCTATTCACTAGTGATTCATTCTGTCCGTACATTGATATGCTCTCGTGTCTAATAGACGCAAAGTACCGTATGTCGATATCGAATTTTATAGATTTTGTTGCACATTTTCCTCAGCGGTTTATTCACATCATTGCACATTGATATGCTCTTCCATTAGTGCAAACAATTTCAATATTAAACAATATAAAGAACGCTCAATAGTTCAGGGATGCTTTATGCATAAATAATAATAATAATGATAATAATAATAATAATAATAATAATAAAAGGCTACATCGCTAAAGAAGAGCCGTTACGAAGCCTACTATGCCATTAAGAATGATAATATTCGCTATGTATAATGTTGTTCTTTTCATGGATTTACACACACACACACACACACACACACACACACACACACACACACACACACATTTCTTTGTTTTGTCAGTGACATTTTTGTTCTAATATATGACCGTTTCGCTGCATTTTTTACTTTACTGTTACTACTACTATTGTTAGTAGTAGTAGAAGTAGTAGCAGTAGTAGTAGTAGTAGGTAGTGGTAGTAGTAGCAGTAGTATGATTACTACTACTGCTACTGTTATCATTATTTTTATTATTATTATTATTATTATTATTATTATTATTATTATCATCATCATCATCATCATCATCATCATCATCATCACTATCACTATTATTATCCTCACCATTATTCCATATGGTGGGGATATAGGAATCGCCCCTGTCCGTCCGTCTTTCCGTCCGGGCCTGTATCTCGTAAACTACCAGGTGGATTGGCTTCCTATCACACAGAAAGATAGAGTATGTGTCGTAGTTGATGCCCGTATAGGTAAAATTGCCATATTGTCTGTACTTCACGAGCTATGACCATATAAGGAAAAATCTGTCTTGTTACCTCCGCCAAGGAGGGTATGTTTTACCCCGCGTTGGTTGGTTGGTTTGTCTGTTAGCAGGATTACTCAAAAAGTTATGAGCGGATTTTGATTAAATTTTGTGGAAGGGTGGGACATGGGCCAAGGAAGAACGATTAGATTTTGGGGCGGATCCGGATTCGGAGTATTCCGCACAATATCTCCAAAAGTTCGCAATGAATTTCAACGAAATTTTATGGAAAGATGGCCCATGGCCCAAAAACGAACTGATTAAATTTGGGGGGGGGGGATCCGGATCCTATATCCACTTGTACGGATCTGTATCCTTCTTAATGGCAATGGTATTGGCTGAGGTATGCGCTCTTTGAGCGCTTTCTAGTGCTATATTCTGCAAACTTCTTGCTGGATTCTCTTCAAGCTTACAGAGAAGTAGAGTATAAACTGTGATTTATGTCCTAATGTATGAAACTTCCACATTTCAAGTATTTTACGAGCTATATCAAAACATGGAAACTAATCTGTAAATAGCTGTGTCTTGGAAACTACTTGCTTGAACATCTTAACGTCTCAAAAAACAAGAAGCGGGGCCAAGGCACAGCAAACCTGTGTCCAGCAGTCATTTTAGTGCTGACGTGTATACACAACAGGATACCTAGTCAAAGATGTCACAAAATTTGGAGTAAATCGGGTGATAATTGACGATGCACCTTTAGGTTTTGGTTCCATGTCGATGTGACGAATTGGAAAACGGTTATGGCGATTTGTTTTTTTTGTTCATTTTTTGGGGTCCACAGCCTGGGTCTGGGCCCATTTTGGGCCAAAATTTAATCAGGTCTTCAGAAGGTCGAAGCCCATCATCTTAGTCAAAATCGCACCACTAGTTTTCACGTAAAGTTGTTAACAGACAGACAGAGGGTCAAACAAACAAACAGAGTAAAAACAATAGACTACCAATCTCCAAGCTCCCCCGGGGCGGGGACAGGTAAAAATAGTGTACGAGTCCTAGTTTATGCCCGTATACATACATACATAGGTCTACATACATTATCTATCTATCTATCTATCTATCTATCTATATATATATATATATATATATATATATATATATATATATATATATATATATATATATGTATGTATATACACGAAATTGGCATAACTATTAGTGTATTTCTACATATTCTTTACCGCATGATGAGGATACGTCTTTGGTAAAGGCTTGTTGTTATTGCTGTTATCATCATTATTATTATTACTGCTAGTATTATCATTATTATTATCACTGCTGTTGTTATAATTATTACTATTATAATTAGTATTATCACTGTCACTATCACTACTACTATTATCATTATCACTACTGCTATCATCACTACTATTATTATCACCACTTCTATTATTATCGTCACTAGTACTATTATTATTATCCTTACTACTGTTATCATCTTCACTGCTACTGTTATCCTTACTATTATTGCTATTACTGTTATTGCTACTATTATCATTATTACTACTACTATTAATATTATCATCATTACTACTATTGTTATCATTATAACTATTATTAAAATCACTACTTCTATCAGTACTACTGTACTGTTATTATCGTCACTACTACTATTATCACTTCTGTTGTTCCCATTACTGTTATTATCATCACTTTTACTATTATAATCACTGATACTTTTATCATTATCACTGCTACTATCATTATCACTACTATTATTATTATCACTACTATTATTATTATCATCACTACTACTATTATCATTACGATTATCATTATTAATATTATTCTAACTACCATTATTACCACTATTATTGTTATCATTATCACTACTGCTGTTATTATTATCCTAATCACTACTACTATTATCATCAGTACTACTACTATTATCATCACTACTACTATTGTTTTTACTCCCTAACCCACAACAGCCACAGCAATCCTCCCCCCGTGTGGGCCTAATCCCTGCTGCTACAAAGGTTCAGACGGCAGGTGTTACTGCTCCTGCATCTACAGGATGAAGAGGTCGTCCGGGGAGCCCACCACGACCACAACGACAACGAAGACGACCAGTACGACTCGAGGTGACCCTAGCATCGGCAGTGTGAGTAGTGGTAAAGGTCGTCGTGAAGCCCCCAGTGGTCGTCACGCAGTATGGCAGTCGTAAGCAAGAACTCGGCTCCATTATCCTCAACAAGAACGACAAGAACACCAAGAAAAACAATAACAACAACAAGAATGACAAATAAACAAGAACAAATAACAACAATACCACCACAACACCTACAAAAACAAAGTAAAAACAACAAAAACAATAACAAAAAACAATCAGCAACAAAAACAATGACAAATATAATCCTTTCACCTTAGCTTTGCCCAAATTTTCGTCCTTTTGCAGGAAATTTCACATAGCTCAGTGGCAGAGTAAGACAATGCTACGGCTCCACATCCTTCCCATAGCACTTCTTCGTGACTAGCAATTCGAAGGGGTCAATGAGGGCTATATCTCCCCCCCCACTCCTCGTTCGAAAATTCCTTCTTGCGCATAATAAAATCGCTTGGATGTGATATGGATTACATGAGCAGGTAAAAAAAAAAGATAATGCTTCTCTCTCTTTCTCTCTCTCTCTCTCTCTCTCTCTCTCTCTCTCTTGTCAGATATATTGTTCAGAGTGAAATACCATGTCTCAATACCCTGTGTGGTGTGGTGTTGTGCGGGTATTACTGACTGGTGTGGTATTATCCTGTGTGGTGGTGTGGTGTGATTGCTACTGACAAGGGTGGTAATATCCTGTGTGGTGGTGTGGTGCAGGTTAATATTATTGACTTGTGTGGTATTACCCTCTGTGGTGGTGTGGTGTGGTGTGGCTATTATTGACTGGTGTTGTATTATCCTGTGTTGTGGTGTGGTGTGGCTATTATTGACTGGTGTGGTATTGTCCTGTGTGGTGGCGTGGTGTGGCGTGGGTATTATCGACTGGTGTGGTGGTGTGGTCTGGTGTCGGTATTGCTGATTGGCAGTCCTATTTTAGACAGAGAAATCCAGACAGCAACAGCCCCCTTGCTCCTTTCAGACTGTCTGGTAGAGAGCTTAAAAGGCTAGAGATAATAGGAAGAGGAAGAGGGTGACTGAGGGCGATAGTTCCTCATCTGACATACGGGGATAATGATGATGATGGTGATGATGATGATGATGATGATGATAATGACGATCGTGAGGAGAAGGAGCAGGAGAATGAGGAAGAGAAGAATGATGAAGATGGTAATGGTTGTGGTGGTGATGACTGGATAATGAGAACAGGAGGAGAAGGATAAGAACGTTATTTGTGGATATTCCGCAACACCTCTTCCTTGGCAATTTAAAATACATTTTTTTTAAAGAGACAATGAATGGAGGAAGGAAAAACAAATGCAATAAAAAAAAAATAAGTGCATGTGCCCAAAGGCATCCTCAAGTCATAAAATATTTATAACAACTGGATTTAAATAAAAGTAGATTAAATGTTTGTGGGAAGCAACTGCCAGGAAGTGAATTCCAGAGAGTAGCAGTTCTGGGGATAAGTGAATTTTTATAAGCAGAGGTTCTGCACTGCGGGAAATAGAGTGTAAGTTCATGGGCGCTCCCAGCTGCCAGAGTTTTTCGGGAGAAAATGTGAAGGGGAGGCAAAATTGAAACAAGTTTGTCAGAGCAGTTACGGTAAAAATACCGGTATAATAATGCTAAAGAAGCAACCTCACTACGTACTGATAAAGGAGGAAGGTCCTGCGTTATGTCAGGATTATTGATTAATCTAATGGTATTTAGTCCAAGTGCCTCAATGCAACCGCTCCACATCCACCCCACAGTGGCGAACAGTATTCGATCTGAGAACGCACATGACTTTTGTATATCGTGGCCAACTGCTCGTCAGTGAAGGATTTACGAACTCTGTACAGAAGTCCCAAATTTTAGAAGCATTTTTAGCAAAGGGCTCAAAATAAGCTGTCAAGCTTAGGTTGGTGTTTAGTGTGACACCCATTATATCAACTGTAGTGGATATTGGAATATTGACATCATTTAAAATTATGTAGGAGTCTGAGGGATTCTTTCTGTTGGAGAAATTAATGTATTTAGTTTTCTAAACATTAAATGTGACCAGGTTTGTTTGTCTTCATTGATTAATTTTATAAAGGCCCTGGTTCCGAGAAATTGCTGTGTTTATTTGGGAATTTATAATATCATATTATGTAAAGGAGGTACTAAATGTGAAAGAACTATGTAGGGTCGAGTCATCAGCATTTGAGTGTACTGGGCTGTGAGTGACAGATAGGAGGTCATTTATATGAATGAGAAAGTGGGTTGGCGCCAAAGCTGATCCCTGAGGTACGCAAGCATTTATGGAATGAAAGTGGGAATAAATTCCATCTACCACGACCCGTATTCTTCTGTTATGAAGGTATGAAGAAATTAAAGGAACCAGTGATGCAAGGCCATAGTGTGACGTCTCAGACATTATGGCTCGGTGCCACACTCTGTCTAATGCTTTTGAAATATCAAGTGCTGTGATGTGTTTTCACCATGATGATCTATTGTTGTGTTAATCTAATGGGTAAGAAGGCAAAGAATGTCTACAGTTGAACGTTCTTGTCTAAATCCATACTGCCGATCATTGATTAATTTATTGATTTCTAGGTGCTTGACTGTGTGTTTATTTATGTGTCAAAAACTTTACCAAGAACCGAAGTTCGAGCAACTGGTCTATACAGTAGTTTGATAGATAGAAGTGGCCTGCTTCTTAGAAACAGGATGGATATATATTTGCTTCTTTCCAAGAGGCTGGAAAACTTGAGGTACAGATGCGTAAGAGGAATAATTTTGATAATACAGGAGCCAACACTGGGAAGCAATTTTTAAGTACTACTGAAGTAATTTCATCGGGACCAGTAGCTTTATCTACTGAAAGATTCTATAATACAGCTTGTATGTATCTTGTGTGAATCTTCAGAGGGTGTATTTAAGGGGAATCAAAATCAAGTACAGGAATACTGTGATCTTCCGTATTTAGGGTTGAGTTTGTTGACAAAATATCAACAAGAAGGTTGGCTTTTCCACGTGGGTCACTTACTAGATTTCCACTGGGGGACTGTAACAGTGGAATGGAAGATGTGGTAGTGAAGTTAGATTTCAATGAATTAAGGGGAGCCAAAATTATTTTATCATTTTGCCTGTTTATTAGTTTGTTAGCCTGTCTATGAAGAAAGTTTGATTTAGAAAGATTGATAATAATTTTAGCAATGTTTCTGATATTTCTATAAGAGTTAAAGGTTTCTTTAAGTTTGGTCCTTGTATAAGTGTTATAAGCTATTGTTTTTTGTTCTGTTACTCTAGCACAATTGTGGTCGAACCATTTAGGCAAATTACATTTTTTTCTGTAACTATGTTGGGGAATAAACGTATCTATGCTGACTTTAATGAAATCCTGTATGTGGCCCAATGTGGAGTTTGCATCTTGAGAGAAAGAAAGAGGTCCAAAGAATATTCATGAAAAAATTTTGGAGACCCTCCCAGTCTGCCCTGTCGTAGTGCCAGGTTCAGAGCAGGAGGGTGTGGTAGGTGTTAAACTAATGGCTTGTATCAGACAATGATCCGAGGATCCGATGGGGGATTTCACTTCGACATTATAATGATCTGAACTGGTTATTAGAAACAAGTCCAATAGGTGGGGATTTTGATCGGGGTTGTCTGGTACACGGGTTGGTTAATTGACTAACTGGGTGAGATTGAATGAGTCTGCAAATAGCTCACATTCAAGACCAGAGTCATCAGTTGTGGCTGAATAAGTGAGCCATCCATTATTATGGACATTAAAATCGCACAGGATAGTAATTTCTAATGCAGTATTAATGTTGATTACGCTTAATTGTGAATACAGTCAAATAAACTTAGTGCTTGAGGGGCATTAGGGGAACAATAAACACAACAGAAATATTTAATTTTACCAAAAGAATTTAATATGTATATGGAATAGTCGAAATACGGATAATTAAAGTTAGCAGTCTCCTTCCGGGAGATTTCTGATTTATCATGGCAATATACAGTACGCCTCCTTTGGGTCTGAAAATTTGAATCAAGATATTACCAGGAAAATTAAATCTAGCTAAATCGAAGTTGGGGATTTCTTGAGTCTCTGTCAAAAATAACAGATCTGGGGACTCAAACTGGATGCACAAGCACAACACCTACACATGCACATATACAAGAACAAAACCAAGGGATTGGCAGCTTTAAACTAACATGGCATCAAAGTCGAGGGCAATCCGGCTTAGAGCGTCTCCTTCTTGGTAAACCCCGCCAAACCCTTCTCCCAAGGCTCCAGTATCGACTGAATTTTTGCCTTTGAACAAGTAATAATAATTGATCGTGACCTAATTTTTTAGAGGCTTTTTAAGCTATATTAGCTGGTATTTCATTGTAGGGGTCAGTGGGTAGAAGACGTAGGGTATTTTCTTACTTCAATAAAATAATGATAAAATAGTAAGACAGAGTCCCTGAGGATAGAAAGTCAGGTATTGCCGACAGTGGTGAGATCAGGTTAAGTTAACCTGTAGGTTAACCTTGAAATGATGGCTGACATCTAAGTTATGGCAAACACCAGAAAATCTTAGGGCGCAGACACACTTGTCCAACGCATGTGATTGATAAAGGGAAATGAGGCACAGAATTCCGTCAGTACTCGTAGTTCATACTCTGTCAGAAGAGTGTAGTGCAGAGTATATCAAGAGTTATAAGGGGGAAAAAATAATCTATCTATCTATCTATCTATCTATCTATCTATCTATCTATCTATCTATATATATATATATATATATATATATATATATATATATATATATATATATATATATATATAATCCCTCTCCTATATCTCATCATATAATCTGTACTACACTGTTCTGACAGAGTATGAACTTCTGAGGGAATTCTGGGCCTCATTTCCCTTTATCAATCACATGCGTTGGACAATTGTGTCCGCACATTTAGATTTTCTGGAGTTTGTCATAGCTTAGATGACAGCCATCATTTAAAGGTTAACCTACAGGTTAACTCAACCTCATCTCACCACTGTCGATAATTCCTGACCAAACCTGCTTAACAAACTCTAAAAACCTAACTATCCTAACCTCTCCTCACCTAGCAACTGCCATCAGACTTAATAACTAAATCTAACCTAAACCTCACCTAACTAAAGCTTACTCACTGCCTTCAGAACCTGGAGTGACTAAATTAAGCCTAACCTAATCTCATTCTCCCACAATATTGAGACGTTACTTAATTTAAAACAAACCACCGAACCTGACCTCACATAGCCTCACCTCCCCCAGTACCGTCTGGCCCTACCATGACGATGACTTGGGTAACACTTGTGGAGATGGTAGAATCTAACTGACCCTGGTGGATTTGGGCAATAATGTCAGGCGGGGCCCTCAGGCATTGTGCCAGGATTGAGTGGGGACGTGTGGCAATGGCTACGAGGTGTAGAGTAGGTGGAGGGATGGAGAAGGAGCCATAGAAGGAAGGAGAGGGAGGGATCAAGAGAGGAGAGACGAATGGGAGGAGGACAGAATAATGAAAGGGAAAGATTGAAGGAGGAAGAGGAGATAATGGACTGGGGAGAGGAAAGGGAAAGGGGGAGGAGAGAGGGAGTGGAGCGGGGGTGGGGAGGGGATTTAGAGCAGGTGTTAGAGGAAATGGGATGAGAAATTAAGAGAGGGAACGAGAAAAGCTTCAGAAAAGGAAGGGGAGAGGAGATTGGGAGAGAGAAAAGAAGCACGGGAAGAAAGAGGAAAGAATGGGGGAGAGGGGAGGGAAATGAGAGAGGGAAATAAGATTTTGAAATAAGATGCAAGTAGGGAAGACAGGGGGGAAAGGAGAGAAGGAATGTTGGGGGGGAGAGAATAGGGAAGCAAGGAGGAAGGAGAGAGGAAAAAGGAAATGCGGGGAGGTGATGGAGAGGAAGCAGGAGAGGTGGGCAGAAATGAAGGGTAGAGAGAAGAGGAAAAGGGAAGGCGCAAGGGAAAGACCGTGAGGGAGTGGCAACGACGAGGAAAGGTCAGGGTTGAGGCAAGGAGGCAGAGGAGAAAGGGATGGAGGGAGGAAGGGAGGATGAAAGGGAAGGGAGGTACGGGACATGAAAGTGAAGGAGGGAAGCTGGTAACAGCGGAGATGAAGGGGAGAAAGGAAGGAAGGGGAGATAAAGGATGGGGAGGGGGATGAAAGGGAAGGAAGGTAGATGAGATGAAAGGAAAAGTGAAGGTGGATGTTAGTATGTGTGAGGAAATACAGAGGCGTACAAAGGAGTACAAAGGAAACCAAGCAGCAACAGACACATCGGCCCTTTCAAGGCTATTATAGGGTAGACTATAATCAAGGAAACGATAGTCCGTTCATTTCAACTAGGCCGAGGTTTTAGACCTTTTGAATTTATTTCCTGTAGCGGTGTAGCAGAATAAGACAATAATGAGAACTTCTTTTCCACGGCACTTCATCGTGACTAGCACCATATCCTAATGTTAATCCGTTGTTACAGCTAAACATTCAAGCTGGACAGATGACAATTTTACGCCTAGTCAAAGTGAACAGCATAGTTAATGAGTGGAAAGCAAGGACAGAGAGTGTGGTCCCAAAGCTTTACATACATACATAGGCTTACAAACATACGCACAAAGGTCTACATACTGTACATACGCACATATACATACACATACATACAGACAAACATATACAGTATACTGTACATACATACATACTTATACACATAAATCCATACACACACAATTACAAATATACGTAAATAAAAACATATATATACAAATATACATACTCGTACATAAATAAATATACATGTACAGATATTTATGTATATACATTCATATATATAATCACACACACACACACACACACTTACTGTCCAGGGGGAGGTGGTGGCAGAATCGGTAGAGAGGCGGCTTGCAGTCCTAATGGGCCCAGGTTCGATTCCCGGCTGGGGCAGGGAACAGTTTAAGGATTTGAATATCTTAAAAAGCAGACTTTTCTTATCTACCAGATGACCCGCCAACATGTCATAAATATACCCCCGTTAATACCAGTACACCAGTCCTGTATGAGACAGCTCTAGCATGTATTCAGCATGAATGGAGGGTGTTAGCGCCGAAATGGTGGCATGTGGAGATGTAGGAGGACTACTGGGCCCCAAAGAGGACTACTGGGACTTGGGAATAGGCCCTGAAGCCTTTGCCCGGAGTTATATATATATATATATATATATATATATATATATATATATATATATATGTGTGTGTGTGTGTGTGTGTGTGTGTATAATCGCTCTCATAAATATCCCGGGGGAGTGGGAATAGCACGCTGGCTCTAGGTCTGTTTTAAGTCGTTTACTTTTTTTTCTCTCATTTTTAACTCATTATTTCCATGCTCCCTGGATCGCTCTCTCTCTCTCTCTCTCTCTCTCTCTCTCTCTCTCTCTCTCTCTCTCTAATATCAAGCAGCTGAAAATATTACAAGGAAGCAGTGAGGACGATGGAACTGACGAAAAATGATCTGATGCCATGAAGAGATTGAGAAATAAAACTACGCAGCAACGAAGCCAGTTAAACGTGTGGAAAGGAAATAGGAGACAAAGAAAAGAGAGACGATGATCAGAATGGCCTGAGATGAAGATGAACACAAAGGGGTGGATATGAGATGATCAGACCTGCTACTAATGAAGGAAAAGGGGTAGATGAAAAAGAAGCGAGAGAAGAAAGGCGAAAAGAAACTGACAAGACGTAGGAATAGCAAACACAATGGGGCTTATAGAAAAAAAGAAGAAGAGGAATAGAAAAGAAAATGAGAAGATCCAATAAACAATGAACACAAAGGGACAGATATAAGGAAAGAACATATTGGGAAAAGGAGAGCCATGTGAACTAAAAGGATGTTGATGACAATATTATGAATGCGAATAATGCAAGTAATAAAGATGATGACAATGGGTTGGATACAAAGAAAAGGAATGAAGAAAAAGAGGAAAAGAGGAAAGGATAAGAGGAATCAACATAACAATGAGGAAGACAATAGTAAAAGACGAGAGAGAGGAGACGAGGATATGAAGAGGAATGAAGCAGGATCAAACAATGAGATAGATATAATAGGGAGAGAAACGTAAGCCCAGAAGATTACGACCAGTACTGAAGAACAGAATAAGAAAGGGACAAAAGAAAATTAAGGAAAGATGGAAAGAAAGAAAAAAAGGAAGATTAAGAGAAAGAGAGTAGATGAAAACGAAATGCAGAAGAAGATGGGAATACGATGGTACAAGGCAAGAAGAAAAAAAACAGAAGAAACGAGAAGAGAAGAGGAAGGAAGGAAGAAAGGAATGAGAATTATGTGTACATTAAGAACGAAGACAAAAAAGAAAATAGGAAAATAGGTGCATATAAAGAAAGGAGAGAGAGAGATAGAAAAAGAAGATGGAGATAAGACCCAGAAAAGAGGAAGAGAAAGGAACACTGGAATAGGCGCAATGAAAAGAGTGAAGAAAGGACAGAGGTAATAAGAACGAGAAATGAATAGACAGAGGACAAGCTGATTACACGAAGACCTTGTTAGAAGAAAGTGGGTCAGTTTGGAAGACAGAGGAAAATGGAATATGGACTACGTGCAGGAGCGAGGGAAGGGAGAGAGGAGTGAAGAATGAAGGAAGGAGAGAGAAGAGTGAGAAGAGGTAAAAAAGGATAAGTAGGAGGTATAATTAAATAGGAAATAAATAGAAACATAAAAGGTGATGAAAAGGGTAAAGAAGAAATGATGAAGGAAGAATGGAATGGAAAGGGACAAGAAAGAATAATGATAGGTAGAAAACAGAGGATGGAATAATATACGAAAATGGTACAAACATATAGGGTAATTTAAAAGGGGAAGGAAATGAGTGGTGTCTGGAAAAGAAGGAAGAGGAAATGAAGAAGAGAAGAGGGATTAAAAATAGAAGAAAGAAGTAGGAAGAAGTAGGTATATTAGGTAAAAAACTTACTCTGTTCTAAAGATCTACAATTTCTGAATATAATAACTGACTCGGATTGATCATGATGATGATGATAACAATAGTGGTGATGAGGATGATATTATTGACTTCTATCAATGAATTTACATCTCTGAAAACAGCTTTTCTCGTTTTGAAACTTACACAGAAAAAAAAATCGCATCCCTAATACCCTTACTTCCTTTTGCACAACACAGCCATTGTTTTTGTTTATCCTCCTCCTGCCCCTTAGATTACTGATGAAATTTGAGAAATAATAAAAACACGGGATCACACACGGAACCAATTAAAACTTAACAGGTTCTTGTTATAGAACACATAAATGCTCAGTCTCTTCAGTCTAACTTTGATGAAATAAAGCGCATGACCGAAGAGAGAGGCATCGATATACTTTGTGTTAGTGAAACTTAGTTGCTTTCTCACACTCCAGATGCGTATGTACATTTACCTAACTACAAAATTTATCGTAATGATAATGGACGCTGCGCGGTGTCTGTATATACATTAAGCAACATTTAACCTCGAAACTAATAGACCCCCAAATTTCTAAACAAACAGGAGTAGAAGATATCTGGATGTCAGTACAGTGCAGAAAATTACCCTCAATCATTGTAGGGTCTATTTACAGACATCCGAAAGTTCCTTATGATTCCTTTGATTTATATTAACGAGGTGTTAAAATCTGTTTTAAATCTCAAGAAAACTATATTTTTCTTAGGAGACTAAACGACAATCTTCTCTCATAATAGCAAATTACCCCATATAATATCCAATAATAAACTGACACAAGTAGTTAATAAGCCTAGACGAATCACTCCAACATCTTCTGCTCTCCTGGATATAATTATAACTAACAGTCCTGAGAAAATAACTCATAGTGATGTTGTCTCACACATCATAGATGATCAAGACCTCATAACCTTAACCACAAATATAAGTAATCCTAAACGCACCTACTATTAAAACCTTCCGTGACCTGAAAACCTATAGCAATGATGTAGCATGTTCCCACCTACTAAGTGAAACAAATAACTTAAATACTATTTTGGATACTGACAATGTAAATGAACAGGTTGATATGTTAGCCCCGGTCCTCACTAGAAGTTTGGACAAACGTGCCCCCTTTGTTACCAGAGAAATAAAACGTCCTCCTGCCCCTTGGATTACTGATGAAATTCGTGAAATAATAAAAACACGGGATCACACACGGAACCAATTAAAACTTAACATGTTCAACATGTCATTACAGGAACGTTACAGAGATTTAAAGAAAAGGGCCGAATCACTTATTAATCAAACTGAAAACCAATATTATCACAAAGAACTCTCAGACTCAAGAGGTAATACTTCTGCAACATGGAAAAAAGTCCAAGTCATAACACCCAACAATAAAAACTCCAACATTAGCTTTTTTGATGATCCACAAAGTAAAGCTGAAGAATTTAATAAGTTTTTCGCAAACGTAGGTAAAAGAGCAACGGCCCAAAAGTCATTAGCATACAACTCTTACTTAGAAATAAAAAAAACATCTGAATCACTCTCTCAATTTAAAATTGCTAGAAATTATGCAAGAGCTGTAATAAATCTAGCTAAATCAAACTTTCTTCAAAAGCAAGCATCAAAACTACTTAACAACCCTAATGACAATAGAATATTCTGGTCAACTCTTAATTCTTTCAATAATAACTTTAACAAGACATCTTCCATTCCCCCACTAAAATCTTCAGATGGCAACATTACAAATGATCCGCGTGGGAGAGCGGGTAGTTTTGCCAGGACATTTGTCAGAAACTCTACCATAGACGATACCAGCCAGAATGTCCCAGTACTAGAATTGACTCTCCCGAAATTGCCCCACTTAAAATACAGACAAGAAATGTAAAATCCATCCTAGACAATTTACCTACCAACAAAGCTCCAGGCCCAGATGGAATTCCGCCAGTTGTTTTGAAAAAGAGTTCCCCTGAACTTGCCTCTGTTCAGACTATGGATACGTACTTCTTCATTCCCAAATTCATGGAAAGAAACCAATATCCACCCAATTCCGAAGAAACGAAATTCCTCTGATCTCTCTGATTACAGACACCAGTAGCTGTCACATCTTCTGTGGCAAGGTATTTGAAACTTTAATTAATAAGCACATTGTTAAACAGCTTGACTCCAACAACTTAATTAATGATATACAATATGGTTTTCACCACGAAAGATCGACCATTGACATACTCAATATCCTAACTCATACCATCCATCAATCTATTGATCGACATGGAGAAACTCATGAAGTAGCCCTTGATATTTCTAAAGCTTTCGGCAGAGTATGGTACCGTTCCCTGCTGTCCAAACTCCCTTGCTATGGACTAATGTCTTTTGTTCCTTTGATTTCTTCATGTTCTAGTGACAGGAAAATATGAGTGAAAGTAGATGATGTATATTCCAATTTTCACTCATTTAACACCGGCGTGCCGCAGGGATCATTTCTGGTGCCAACCCTATTCCTGGTTCATATTAATGATCTCTTATCTGTCACCCACAATTCCATCCATTCTTATGCAGATGACTCAACACTACATAGTTCATTCACACTCAGACACCCATTTAGAAAGTCTAATATCTCTATCTCTCAACTCAGTACAGCCATCTCCATAAATCAAGACCTATCTATGATCAGTGAATGGGGACAAAACAACCTTGTCTCTTTTCATGCTAGTAAAGCTAAATATATACAATTTACTAATAGACAGATATTGCCAGATTCATACATTACCTTCAGTGCTACTAATATTCCCATCTCCAAAAGTATTGAAATTCTTGGAGTTTCACATAACAATGCCCTTAGCTGGACCTCTCATGTTAGATCACTTGCTAAAACCGCCTCAAAAAAACTTGGATTATTGTACAGAGTCCGTAACTTCTTCACTGATGAGCTGTTAGCTATAATTTATAAGAGTCATGTGCGCTCTCAGCTTGAATATTACTCATCCTTGTGGAATGGATGTTGAGAGGTTCCAGTAAAACAACTAGACAAAATTCAGAACAAAGCTGTTAGAATTACTAACAACCCTGCCCTTACAAGTAAACTACCTCCCCTGCAAGTATGAAGGAATGTTGCCTCCCTTGCATTATTTTACAGATATTTTTATGGCAAATGCTCAGACGTAGGGTTGTCCATGGTGCCACCTCTCCATGCCTTCCCTCGTGCTATGCGGGCATCTGGTAGTGCTCATGACTGGAACGTCACTTAGCCATATTGCAGAACTTCTGCCTATCAGAATTCTTTCATTCCCCGAACTGCATCTCTCTGGAACTCGCTTCCCCAGAGTTGTTTCCCTCCAAATTTCAACCCACAGCTGTTCAAGTCTAATTGTTACAGATATTTTATGAACAGAGGACACCAGTAATCTGGTGTACGGATTATTTTTTATTCATTTGTTTTTCCTTCCTCTGTTCTGTTATTAAAAAAAGAAAAAAAGAACTTTTGAAAATACTTAGGTCTCCCTGCAAGCAAGTAACACCATAAATCCTCCATCTGAAAAACCTGTTGCTGGTAATGGCGCACTCAGCATGACACAATTCCGACCAGAAATTGTTGATGTTAACACTTATTTTAACAATTAAACATTTACAAAATACTAAATCTAATGGCTCAGACAATATTTCACTTCGTTTTATCAAGGATTCCCTTTACATACTCGCATTTTATTTAACCCGTGTAATAAATTCTTCAGTTGTTATGGCCGTATTCCCAAATGCTTGGAAGAATGCTACAGTCACATCTTTATATAAAAATGGAGACACCCAGGTCGTGAGCAATTAGTGACCAATTTCACTGCTACCTGTTTTTTCCCAAAATTAACGAAAAAATCGTCTCATCTCAACTAATAACATTTCTTGAGTCAAACAAACTTCTCTCCCAGACCCAACGTAGCTTCCATCCTAAACTATCCACAAATACAGCACTCACAGTTATCACTGATAAAAACTACCATAACATAGATAATAAACACATATCACTTTTAATCCTCTGTGATCTATCAAAAGCTTTCGATAGTGTCAGCCATTCCATTCTTCTCAATAAACTCAGTAAAGTCAATATCGATAACTTCTGGTTTGACAGCTACCTTAATAACAGAACACGGTCTGTTCGCATCCAAAACACCATATCCTCCAGATCAAATGTCACCTATGGGGTGCCCCAAGGCTCAATTCTTGGCCCTATACTATTATATATATATATATATATATATATATATATATATATATATATATATATATATATATATATATATATATATATATGAACGATCTCTCAGAAAATCTTAACGAATGTATTTTAGTGCAATATGCTGATGACACTCAGTTTCTTCACATAGGTAAATTAGGTTCTCTTCAGGATATATTGCACAAAGCAGAGGAAACCTTGAGTATGGCCAGGGAATATTTTCTTAAAAACGGTATTCTTCTGAATACCAATAAAATGCAATGTATCTTTTTAGGGACCAGAGAAATGATCTCACTAATACCACCTAACACTACTGTTCGATTTGGAGACACAACTATTCAACCCAGTACTTAAGTAAAAAGCTTAGGTATATATATGGATTGCTACATGACCTTTGATAAGCACGAAAATGAACTTAGCAAAAAATTAATGGGCATATTAATATATATTAACAGGATAAAAGATAGCTTTGACAAAGAAACTCAACAAATTATAGTGCAGGGACTGGCTCTAAGTATCCTAAACTACGGCAATGTAATATGGGGAAGTGCAAGAAAATCACAACTTTCACGTGTGCAGAAACTACGAAATTTTGCTACTAAAGTTGTCAATGGGAATGCAAGGAAGTATGACCACGTCACTCCAATTTTAAAAGAACTGAAATGGCTAAACACTCAAAAGAAGATAATTAGACACAGCTGTCACAGTCTTCAAATATCTAGCTAATCTCTATCCTGACTATCTCTTTTCTTTTCCATCGGTACACAATATGACACAAAGTATCACTAGACAAAAAAATAACCCGTACGTTCCTAAGGTTATTACCGACTCAGGTGTAAGATCCTTAGCAGTAATAGGGCCAAAGATATGGAACCATCTCCCAGAAAATATCAAAGAATCACTTAATTTAAACACTTTCAAAATTAGACTTAACAGTCACTTACAAAAATAATCTTACTTTATAATTATAAACAATAATAAACCAGTAAAATGTGATGTAAAATGTTTATGTAATAATTCACAAACACAACAGTTTGAAATAGAAAATATAATGACATTTAGTATATTGATAATTGTACAATTATATACCTTTTTACTGTACTCCCTAACACTTATATCTACAAGGTATAATCTTCAAATCTACACTTTGTACTATAATTGTATACATAACTTATATAGTTATATGAATAACCACTGTTTGTAGAAATAAACTTTATCCTCCTTCTCCTCCTCCTCCTCCTCCTCCTCCCTCCCCCTCCTACTCTACTACTTTTTCCCTTCTCCACTCCTCTTCCTCGTCCTCCCCTTTCCTGCATGAAGCCAGTATTACAGTATCGTCAACATCTCCCGTGATGCACCTTCGACAATATCAACAATTGCCTCGTCTAAGAGCATCCACTTCCTTCACACTCTGAACAAACAACACTGTAATATCATTCTCGTAGGCCAACGGCCATGCCACGTTGAGTACACCGCTTCCCGTCCGATCAGCGAAGTTAAGCAACGTTGGGTCTGGTTAGTACTTGGATGGGTGACCGCCTGGGAACACCAGATGCTGTTGGCATCCCTACGTGTCAAGTGGGGTTGGTGGAGGATTAGTACCACTCCCTGTAAAACAATTAACTCTAAGCCCTTGGCTACCCCGTTTGGGATACATGGCGTCTGGCAATGAATGAATGAACCTCACTTTGCCCCTTTCATTCCACCCCGACCCACTACCTCTGCTACTCAGTCCCTGAATCTTTCCCCCTTCCCTCCCCTATCTTTATATACTCTATCCTTCCCCCTCGTCCCTTCCCTTATCCCCCTCTCTTCAGGGCCTCTCCTCCCCTTTTCCTCCCTTTCCCCTTTTCCCTTCCCTCCCCCCTTCTCGCTCCCCGACCTTCCTCCTCCTCCACGTCTTTCTCTTTATCCCTCCAAATATTCGACTTTCTCGAGTACTTTTTTTTTCATTTAGCATTCTCCTTGTGTCAGGTAGGTATTTCATTCATGTCTACCTCTTTCTAGATAAATATATGTAAATTAATGTATACTTTTTCTCTCTTTAGATTTGTTTACCATTGAGTGCAAGGCCCAATACCTTAAGGATCGTTGTCGCTGAAGACCAAGCAGGAAAGCAAACAATGACATACATATATTTTCTGAACTTTTCTTTAGTTGTTCCTGTACGATCAAATTTTCACCTTTCCGAATTTTGTAAGTACATTTTCTTTACCCACTTGAGTGCGATGACGTCTTTTTTCTCGCGTCGTGGGGAGCTGGGTATATGAGAGCAGCCGCTTCACGGTAATATGATTATAGCTCCCCATCTTTGCTCAAGTCTATCCCTCCCTACCTTCCCCCTCGCCCTCTCGTCTCCTTTCCCCTCATCTCATCTCCCCCTCCTCCTTCACCTCGTCTCTACCCCCTTCCCCTGTCCCTACCCTCTCTCCCTATTCTCTCTCTCCATCCAATCTCCTTCCCTATCCCCCTCTTCCTCCCCCTCCTCCCCGATCTCGCCTTTCAGTAAGTATATTTTTTTAGCCACTAAAGTTCCTCTGCCCAAGAGCGCCTTCTGAAATATACTCTTGTAGCTACCACGCGATTTTATTCAGCACAAGAAAGACCCCTAATAAAGAAGAGGTTAAAGAAGGCTATATCTAATCCCTCATTTCGAAAAAGCTCTTAAGCTGAATAAAATCGTCTGGAGATAGCAAAAATAAAATGAAAGAGGTCGTTGTACCGAAGGATAATCCCCTTAGTACGGTAACACTTCTATCGTGATAAAAAAGGTACAGGGAGGCAGAGTGGGCCTACTGGTAGTTTCCTATTCTAGTTTCTGCATTTGCTTTGAGGAGAAAACTTTTGATTCCACCTCTGCCACATCCATACCATCCTCCTCCTCCTGTTTTCTCTCCAGCTCTTGCTCTAGTTCTGTGTCATTCATTCATTAATCATTACCATCATTATCATCATCATCATTATCACTGTCAACATCGCTATGCCCAGGACCAATTAAGGAGCTGGTGTTAATGATAAGGATGATCAAGTACTGAACCACAGAGTCATTTTCCTAACTAAAGTATTACAAAACCACGAAAGAAAATAACAAGAAATGCCCTAGACAGTCAAGAAACGGACCTTAATCCTTGCTAATTAAAAGCCAGCCAGCAGCAGCAGCCGTAGTAGTGGCGCAAGTGTGTTTGTGTACATCCTGGGACTGCAGTGGCTCTACAACAAATGCTTGCAACTTCCCCTTCTTGCGTTACCAGATGGGCCCTCCTACACACTCTCTCTCTCTCTCTCTCTCTCTCTCATCCACCTCGCGCTTTTCCCTTAGTTCTCTTCCCTCCCCCTCCCTCCTTTTTTTTTTCCTCTTTCCTACATTCCCTCCTCTCCCTCCCTTCCTCCCTCATTCTCTTTCATCTGCTCCTCACTCTTGTCCCTCTCGTCTCCCTTCTCCTCTCCCCCCTTCTCTTCTTTTCTCTTCCTTCTCCTCTCCTTCTCATCCCCTCACCTCAGCATTCCACAAGTATATCCTTCAGCCTTACCCTCTAGATCTTCACTAATCTCCCCTTGGATCTCTCCATCACTTCCTTCCCCTCTTGGGGACACTCCCTTAACCTGGAAAGTTTGTCTGTGTATGTTTGTCTATCACCTTCTCTATATGTCTACTTATCGATCTATCAATTATTGTTTATCTACCTCTGTCAAATTACAAAAATCCATGCAAATGGTAGTCGTATGTAAAGTATTTCAGTATTGACACTCAGAATATATTAATGTAATCACGAAACTTGCCTATTACTTCCCTCTTTGTTCTGAGTCAAGAGCAGTGTAAGTTTAATTCCTGGAATCAAACGCTGAAAGCCTGCCAGTGTTTCACCTTTCAAAGAACGTCAAATAGATGAGAGCTAAAACATACTGCAGTTAAATGACAAAGGAGTTCAAAGGAGTTCAAAGGAAGGCAGACACCAACAGACAGTGGTTCTTTTGAGGCTGTTTGTTATAGTGAAAAACATGACTGTGATATCATAATTCCTGGTGCTGAAGATAAGGATAACAAAGCAAGGCGCTAGTGATCATAAAGAGGGCGAAGGACAGACAGAGGACGAAAAATTCAGAACTGACAATCAATACAAAAATCCACACTCACCAATAGGTCCTGAGCAGTCCCCCTCTCTACAAGCTCGATGCTTACTTAAAAAAAAAAAAAAAAAAAAAAAGTGAGGTGTGGGAAGCGAACCAGAGGATATGAAGTACAAATAAATTCAAAGTTGTGAATAAATACTAACATTTCCTATAGCCATATTCCAATGATATTTGTAGGATCTATCGTACTTTTTCTCACTCGCTGGCTTCTGCATACTGCATGGTCATATCCTATCATATGAAAATTATTTAGATAATATACAGCATAAGATATTCATTTGCAAATATTTCTGACAAAAGCAAATATACCATCAGTATTAAAATCTTCACATGAATTAATCTCAATAGTCTTTCCACAAAAAAAAAAAAAAAAAAAAAAAAAAAAAAATCACTACCAAAATAATCGCCATGTTTTAAGATATTTCCATTCCCTTAATAACACGTTTCTTCACGGAATGTCCTTCAATCCTTCCATCAATTTTGGTTAAAATCGGAAAAAACTTAAGAGACATCTCATCACCGAAACTAATGTGAAAATAGTTCCGGTCGTGAGATAACTAACTATTTTTATCCAATTTTAACCAGATTTAAGTCCTTTTTAGATGAACAGATTAAATATCAAGGTCACAGGGCAAGGTCAACTTGAACCCTGACCTGTGACCTTAACCTTTAACCAATTGTACTAATTAACATAAAAACGACAACCCATCATGTTCTTTATTTTAAAAATTAAGTTCAACACCATCATCAATATCACCTGCATCACCATTATCTATTTCAAGCCTTCATCATCATCATCATCATCATAACCCGACCTTTAACTAATAAGATCGGCTGGGTACGGAACGAAGAAAAAATTAATCATCTTAATTCCACCTAATGACTTATCTCACCCCCCTCATTTCCCTTTACTTATCCAACGAGTTGATGTCAAATGTCAGTTCTGGCTACTGTTTCCATTGTCATTATCACCATCATCATCAATAGTCTAAAGTTTCATCTGCAAAATCATCATCAATACTTTCACCTTTGTCACAACCACCAATCCTCCTCCTTCTCCTCCTCCTCCTCTATCATCATCATTAAGTATTCCTGATCCTGGTGGCATCATCAACAAAATATCCATCGCCACCACCCAACCACAACCATCATCATCATCATCATATCCACACACCTAATGCAAGGCCTAATCACCCCTTCTACCGTAACCACCACCACCACCACCACCATCTAATTAGTCGAGCTTTAGGTCAGATGTCGCTCTACCTTCAGCTTTGTGGCATCACTGACCGCACCTGTACGGAAATGATCACAGTTTTTAATTAAGGTGAACTCTGTAGTGGAAATGAGCCCGTGAGGTGACAGGAAGCACTTTTACCAGTGGCGCTATGAGTCGCTGTGACTTATCTAATGTAATGCCTGTTTGTCTATCTGACTATCTGCTTCTGATCTATCTGTCTATATCTATCTGTATTATTCATTTATTTATTTTTGCATTTATTTACCTATTATTATTTATTCATCTCTATGTGCCGTGGCTCAGTGGGTTGGAGCGCTCCTCTCTGGCAGAAGGGTCGGAGGTTCGAGTCAACTCAAGGGTCATTGGTAGACATCAGGAAGGGCATGCGGTCATAAAGAGCTACAAGCTCTAAACCTAAGTTCTCTACCCAGGGGCAACGCTTTAGCCCTTATCGAAAAAAGAGGACACGACGATAAAAAATAAAAAGTGCCTGTCTATTACCTACCGCCGCATCCTGTAAGGGGTAGTAAAAAGTGGACCACCAGACGTCAATGTAATGTATTATCTGTTAGTCTATCGACTTATCTGTCCATCTATTTGCCTGATGCCGCGTCTGGAAGGGGTGGTTTCGATAAAATGACCTCCAGGACGGATGCAAAAAGGAAGTTCAAATAAATGAAATATTTAACCACATATTTATATGTTTATCTCCCTGGTTACCGTCCGATACTCCAGCAATTTCTGTCCCAATATCCACTACATAAACCCACCGACCACATCATCCTTACCTGCTTATGTATTCTCGAATCTCATCTCTCCACCTCAGTTTCGGTTTCCTCCTCTCCTTGTCCTCCCAGCCGCCTCAGTTTAATATACTCTTCTGGCCACTAAAATTTTATATTTTAATTATACATTACTTGTGATCAATGAATGTTCAGTTATAACTCTACCTTCTTCCAATTTCATCCCATCCTGACAAATTTTTCCTACAATACGTTCATCTAAAGATTCTAATTTGCTGTCATAATGCAATTCTTTCCTCTTATTCGTGATCATCTTCTATTCCTTTCTCCCTACTAGCGATCCAAGAATTTTCTATCGCAATCTTCTCCCTCTTCCACGAGACAAACAATTCTTAGTCTTCCTCCTCTCTCGCTCCAGACCCTCTAATCCAACTCCCCTTCCCTGGACTCCCTCCTTTAATCCATAATCCAAGTTCCTTCCTCTGTGCCTCCCTGCCTGCCTGCCTCCTCGACTCGTCTACGGTTCCTTTCTCTATCTTCCTGCCTGCCTACTTACTTGCCTGCCTGATCTCTTGTTTTCGTTTGTCTTCTGCCTGCCTGCCTGCTTGCCTGCCTGCCTTCTTGTTTCAGTGACTGTCTACCTGCATGCCTTCCTGATCCCCTGCCTGCCTGCCTAGATGTTTAACTCCTTGCCTGCTTGTCCCACTTGCTTACTTGCCCCCCTGCCTTTCTGCCTGTCTGACACCCTTCCTGCCTACCTGTCTGTCTTCTGTCCTACCTGTTTGCATGTCTTCCTACCTACCTATCTGCTTGCCTCGTTGTCTGACTGTTTGTTTATTCTGCATTCTAACTTTCTGTTCACTCTACTTTCCTTCTTCCCTTCCTACGCACTTGCCTGCCTACCTACTTGCCTCCCTGGTTGCTGAACTCATGTCCTGCAACCCTGTGCTTCTAGGCCATTCCTTTGCTTCGCTTCTGACACAAAGACACTGACACAGACACTCAGGATACACACTGAAACACAGATTCGAAACACCAGATACAGAGAAATACCCCGACGCATATAACACGCATCAAAATACACACAGATCATGAAAGAGCATATTTACGATAGCATTTTTTGTCTCTCTCCATCTCTGTTGCTGTGTCTCTGTCTGTCTGTCTGTCTGTCACACACACACACACACACACACACACACACACACACACACACACACACTGATCAGATAATGCACAATCACCGAGGCAAGAAACACGGATCGGAAACTCTTCAACATACTCGGTAAAGACTCCTCTCTCTCTTCTCTCTCTCGTGCACACTGGCGTCTGGTCTGATAATTTGTTGAGGTTGGGTCTTCGGATAGTGCCCCAGACCTCTCTCTTCGTGTTTCTTTTTCCCTGTTGCTCTCTGTTTCTCTTTTCTCTGCCTCTGTCTCCGTCTTTATGTCTCTGTCCCAGTGTTTCTGTCTCTGTCCCCGCGTTTCTGTCTCCGTCCGTGTTTCTGTCTCTGCCTCCGTGTTTCTGTGTACGTCCCTGTGTTTCTGTCTCTGTCCCCGTGTTTCTGTCTGCGTCCGTGTTTGTCTCTGTCTCCGTGTTTCTAAGTCCCCGTGTTTCTGTCTCTGTCTCCGTGTTTCTGTCTGCGTCCGTGTTTCTGTCTCTGTCTCCGTGTTTCTAAGTCCTGGTGTTTCTGTCTCTGTCCCCGTGTTTCTGTCTCTGTCTCCGTCCTTCGCCTGACTGTGTCTTTTTCTCTTTCATTCTCTTTCCATCACACTGTCTACATCCTCTCTCTCTCTCTCTCTCTCTCTCTCACACACACACACACACACACACACACACACACACACACCTTCCCTACGCCACCAAGCCTCCACAAAGCCCTTCCATCCTCCACCACACTATCACATCCTCCCATTCCTTCTTCCACACCACCACACCACCCATCTCGCCGTGTCGACCAACCCCAGAGAAATCAAGAACAGTCTGGAATAGTGACCAATGAGTGTATATATTGGAGAAGTTCGAGGACAGTCATGGTGAACGCAAAAACAATATCAAAAATAGTAATAAAAGATATAGTTTAGAATTCTGACAGGTGTTATAATGATATTTTTATCGTTATCATCATCGTCGTCATTTTATTCAAAGTAGCTGAAATTATCCCCCGCTTCCTTGTGTTCTTCTTTTCCTTCTCTTCTACCTGCGCCTGCTCTATCTTCTTCCATCTTCCCCTCCTCCTTCTCCTCCTCCTCCTCATCATCATCATAATTACTGTCATCAGCATCACCAAAGCAGCTAAACCATCATTATTTTTCTGCTAGTTTTAAGTCAAAAATGCTGTATCAGTATAGGTCGAATTCTCAACAGTTACGGAACTGCACTTACCAATGATCTAATGTACAGAATTGGTCTCCAAAATAATTCACCCATATGGTCATCTTTAACTGCGGGAAGGCTGAGAACTGGACCTACGTTAAGGTAGTGTTTTCTTTTTTAGGTAATTGGTACCATATGTAAATGCTGATAATTGTACCAATAATTATGTATTTTTTGATAATTAGTAACTCAATCCATGTAAAGGCTGATGATTGGACCTATGTTACGTATTTTCTTGAGGTAATCAGCTGAGACTTGGATCTATGTTAATGCAGTCCTTTTCTTAGGTGTTTAGTAACTTACTCTCCGCAACAGCCGAGAATTTGACCTATGTTGATGTAGCTTTTTTTTTTTTTTTTTCCTCAACCCAAAATTAACCAAGGAATACCCTCCAGAAGTCTGTGACATTTCTCGGGACACACTGTATATGTAATTTTGGAGCGTGGGAGTGGTGGAGAGGAGTCAGAGTGGGAATGTTAACCCTGGCCAATACCGTGTTGCTGTGCCAAAGCCGAATGCATGTAGATGAATTAAAGTTGCATCCTTCACTTAGCGCCTGGTATGGCCGGTCAGTGTCACATACTAAACTAGACTGGCACTCTCAGTAGAGCGCATACCTCCGCCGTCAACATCCATGAAAAGTCACTTTAAAGATTACGAAAATGTCGAATAACGCCCTATCCCGCAATGTAAAGAAAATGAAAAAAAAAAAATCCTTGATCCGCCCCTTTCTCCGGATCCGCACCAAAATTTAATGGAGTCTATTCTGGGCCAAGGCCCATTCTTCTACCAAGTTTCGTGGAAATCCGTCCAGTAGTTTTGGTGTAATCTTGCTCACAAACCAACCAACCAACAAACAGACAGGGGTGAAGACAACCTCCTTCGTGGAGATAACAAATAACAGCTACCTTTCGAGTTTGTACTGATCCTGGCATTATAAAGAGTTATTGTTTGTGCCCTTGCTGATGCCTTTTTATTACGTGGCACACTTCGGTTTCGTACTTTCCTCCTAACAAAGATGAAATTTGAATAAAAAAAAGTATATAATAAAACAAATGATAACTAGAATAATAATAATAATAATAATAATAATCTATCTATCTATCTATTGCCAGACGCCTCAATCCCGTTTGGGGTGGCCACAAACAAAATCGCCTCCACGTCGCCCTGTCCCCAGCCATTTCACTGCCCTGCTCCCAACTCACACCCCCCTCTCTCATATACCTCTCCACCCCATCCCTCCATCTCATCCTCGGCCTCCCCCTCCCTCTTCCCCCCTCCATCTCACTCACATACACTTTCCTCGTCAGTCTTTCAACCTCCATCCTCTCCACATGGCCAAACTACCTCAGGGTATTCCTCCTAACGCTTCCTAGCACATCCACATCAACACCACAACGCTCCTTTATATCCTCATTCGTCAGCCTGTCTCCTCAGGCTCCTCTTAAATAACTCATTTCCACTGCTCTCACTCTTGACTTGTGTCCTTCCAACAACGTCCAAGCTTCACTTCCATACGTTAGAGTTGGTATCACAATACTGTCATGTAGTAACTTTTTCACTTCCATGCTCACTTCCCTGTTTCTAAGAAATCACTGCTTTCAAGGAATCAGCAACCTTTCTTCCCTGCTGTACCCTTTCAAGCACTTCACCCTCCAAATGTCCATCCTTACTCATCACACTACCCAAGTACTTAAACGTACTCACATTTTCCATTTCCTCACCATCCATCCTCGTTGTACATTCACTGACTTCACCTCTCTCAAAGACCATCACTTTACTCTTCCCTACATTCACCTTTAGATTCCGTTTCTTACACACTCTCCCAAACTCATCCACCAAGCCTTGCAGCTTCCCTTTGTCTTCATTCAACAACACAGTATCATCTGCAAACAACAGTACAGGGAGTTTCCAAACACTACCCTCTCTCACCAGGGCCACTCCAACATCCACTACCCTACCTTGTACCTCTTTTATTACCCCTCCATGTACAGATTGAACAACCATGGAGACATGACACATCCCTGTTTCAACCCAACCTTCAGAGAGAAAAATTCACTCAGTTCACCATCCACACGCACTGCAGACTTAGCACCATCATACATACTCTTCACAGCATTCAAAAACTTCCCATTTACTCCATATATTCTTAATACTTTCCACAATCCTTGTCTATCCACCCTGTCATATGCTTTCTCCAAATCCATGAAAGCCGCATAGAACTTCTTTCCCTTCTCTAGAAACTTTTCCACTAAAGATCTAAGAATGAATATCTGATCTACACAACCTCTTCTCTTCCTAAAGCCTCCCTGTTCTTCTCCAACTAATTCCTCTGTTCTTTCTCTAACTCTGTCAATAACTACCCCACCATACACTTTTCCTACTATACTAAGAAGACAAATGCCCCTACGATTACCACACACTTTTTTTCCCCCTTTTCCTTTGTACAAGGGAATAATTATACCTGACTTCCAATCCTCCGGGACTCTATCTTTCTCCCAGGCCAATCTACACATCTTCCACATTCATTCTACTATATATCTCCCCCATAATTCAGCATTTCACCACACATTCCATCAATTCCTGGGGCTTTCCCCAATTTAACTTTCTTCATTGCTTCCATAACTTCTATCCTACTGATTTCTTCCTGTCTTCTCACCTCTCTCCTTCTGCCAGCCCTTCCCCAGCCACTTATACTCGCATTACTTCCATCCTCTATGTTCAACAATTCCTTAAAGTGTTCTCTCCATCTGCTCACTTTTTCTCCTTTCTCCACTAGTAATCTACCAATTTTATCTTTCACTCCCCTGCTAACCTCATTTCCACCCTGTCTTACTCTTCACCTCTTTCCAGAACATTTTCTTACAGTCCCTCCACTTTACACTCAAATTCCTTCCAAATTCCTCATCCACTCTCTTCTTACTCTCTCTCTTACTAATCTTTTCACCTATCACTTTCTTTCTACATATAACTCTCTCTTCCGCCTCTCAACTTCTTACACACCCCTATTTCTCATCCATTCATTGTATGCCTTCTTCTTTAGTGCCACAGCCTGTCTCACCTCTTCAGTTCACCACGCTGTTTATTGCATCCCCCTCCTTCTTCTCTTCATCCCACACACCACATCACATGTGGTGTGTGGGATGATAATAATGGTTGTTATTATAATTATTGACATCCTCAAACCATAATTATGTAAATTCCGTCACGTCTTCGCTCCTGTCAGCATCATCCCACCGTCAGCTCCGGAGAAGAACATGACCCCCGCATTTATCTGAGCACGGCGAGAGGCGAGACGCTGCGGGGAGTGAGGAAGCTGGGCAAGGCAGTCCAGGACAAGGCAGGGCAGGGCAAGGCAGGGCAGGGCAAGGCAGGGCAGGGCAAGGCAGGGCAGGGGGTCTATGTCAATTAAGTGGTCCGGTAGCCGTCTCAGCGTGACATATATATATATCCTCTTCCTACTCTCATTCCCCCCAATCACCAGTCCTTCATCACTCCCCATTCCCCTTCCCTCACCCCACTCACCCTTCCTTCATTCTCAGGAAATCGATGTGGTTTGTAAATTCCTCGATTTTTTAGTTCTCCGCTAGATTAGGTTTCAGAAGAGCGATTTAAAGTGTTTTTCTCGTGTATGAAAAATTCTCTACTTCAATATTTACCAAAAAAAAAAAAAAAAAAAAAAATCCACGCCCTTCCATGTCGGCTAGTTATTGCGTTATGAGAGAGCAGTCTGTGAAAAAGTATTACAGCGTCAGAGGTAATAATAATAATATTAACATATTTATAGGTTTAAGTATGAGGTTTGTATCATTTTTCTGACAGTTCACAAGCTCATGTATGCAAATTTTAACATCTTTCAAGTCAACTGTTTATTATCAAAATGCATTTTGTATAACCCGTCCATACTTGTAATGTCGTTTTGGGTTCTTACCTACCGACACAGGTTCCTTTGCAATCAGGAAAAAGTAAATAAAAGGAAGGATCGAAGAAGGAGGGAAAAGATAGGCGGAGGAGGGGAAGATGGGGAAAAAGTGGAGAAGCTAAGGAGGAGAAAAAAAGAGAGAAAGGAAGGGAAGAAGAAAACGGAGATGGGAATGGGGAGAAGAACAGGGGAAAAGGGAATGGCGAGAAGAAAATGGGAGAAGGGAATGGGGAGAAGAAAAGGGAAGATAGCGAGAAAAGGAGGAGAAGGGGAGGGAGAGAAAGGAAGTGGGAGAAGAGAAAGGGGTGATGGGATGGTGGAGAAAGGAAAGGGGAAGAGGGATAGGAGAGAGGTGTGGATGGGGAATAGGAGGAAGAGAGAGAAGGGAAGGGGGAAGAGTGTTGGTATAGAAGCAGGGGCGGGAGAAGAATGTGCATGGGAGATGTGACAGGAGGGAGGTGGAGGATAGGGAAGAACGAGAATAAAGGAAAAAGGGAACGGGGTGGAGTGATAGGAGGGAAATGGGGAAGCAGGGGACAAAGTAGAGATGGCAGGAAGAAGAGGAAGAGTATAGGCGAGATGGAGGTAAGTTAAGTAGGGAAGAAAAGGGAGAAGGTAAGAGGGAGGAGGGAAGGGCAGGATGGCATGTAGGTGTAAAGGGTAAAGGGTTCATTGCACGCCTTCACTCCCGTATACTGGAGCACTCATACCCCTGTCATCCCCTGTCACGGTCCAGCAGTGAGTTCCGGGGGCTGTGTGTGTGTGTGTGTGTGTGTGTGTGTGTGTGTGTGTGTGTGTGTGTGTGTGTGTGTGTGTGTGTGTGTGTTTGATTGTATGACAGAGAGAGAGGGAGAGTAAGTGAGTGTGAGGGAGAGCAAAGTAGTACAGGAGTGGAACAGCAAAATTACTTTAGAAATGGAAATGGGAATTTGTCTGACCTTATCCTTTGCGTTTTGTTTTATTCGGCATTTTTTTTTTTTTCAGAGTAATTCCAGTTCATATTCATTTTCACTTGCACATCGAAAATATAGGACAGTCCTAGCCTACACATGGGCGGCACAACTCTAGTGTTTAATTTGAGCTACAGCCAGACGATTTTAAAAGAAAGCGGAGCATAGAAGCTGGAGAATGTTAAAGCTGTTGTGGTTAACCCTTTTATCGATGGGTTAATAATAATAATAACAACAACAACAACAACAACAATAATAATAATAATAATAATAATAATAATAATAATAATAATAATAATAATAGTAACCATAGAAACAATCTTACTGAACTTTTTAGTTTAAAGATTAGCTTAGATAGGAATAACCTATGTGTGGGAGATGGGGCAGTGCGCGAGGGGGTTGCCGTGATGGATGAATGGGGACTTCAACTGACAGTCAGGCATGGACAATCGCAGAAGAGAAAGGGGTAGGAGGGAGGGAGGGAGGGAGTTAGGAAAAGGATGAGACAAAAAGTGAGAGAGCAATAGGGAGGGAGATGAGGCACGTTTGTATAACTGGGCAATGAAGCCGCCCAACTATATCGGTGTCACCACATGAAGGCGTCCCTCTCCACCATCTGCTTGTATTTGAGGTAATTTTAAAAGCTGAGTAATCACACGTAGTTAAAAATACTGATCTTTCTACACCGCTTCGTCTATGCCACACAGAATGAATAAAAATCATGAGAACGTAAAACGAAATGGTTCATAAAATCACCTGGCGTTAGATGGAATGAATTTAAGGGTCGTTAACTTAGGACAGTCAATGGAAACATTTAAGACTTTTTCTCTGCGTTCATTTTCTCCAAGGACACTATAATTGTCAGTAGTTAAACGGAATTAAAACTGAGTTCGAGATTTGTGGCCAAAACTTTAATTTTCAAGAATGAGAAAAAAAGGAAAGACACACACACACACACACACACACACACACACACACACACACACACACACACACAATTTTAATTTTCTACCACAAAAAACTACATATTCCTTTTATCTTTCTTTTACCTACCACCACAACCGTACCCTCACAGTTCCTTTTATTTTTTTTTTCCCCTAAACGTATTACTTGTAGCCAGCCTCCCTGACCTACTCCATATTCATGACCGCCCTCCGCTTCACACCATTTATTTAGGTTCAGGAGGAAGATTTAGTGTTTCACTTATGCAGGTAAAAACAAGGCAAATTATCGTTTAGGACACAAACTCGGTACTTATGAAACACATATAGTTAATATCCATGTTTTGGAAAGCGGATTTATTCGTGCACTCATGTAAAACGAGTTGTAAAAAACTCGCATAGGCGAGAGAAGTTCGGTACGGTACTCACGGAACAAATTCACGTTCTTCACGCAGATTAAACTTTGCTATCACGTAGGAAGAAGTGAGAGAAATTTGGCTTTTACAAATTAACATGTTGAGAAAAATCCCATACACTATTAATGGAGACTGTTTCTTATGCCAGATCCAAATACGAGCACTTTAGCCTGACGGTATAATGAATAAACTGAAAAGAAGACGCTACTGTTAAGGAGATATTAATTTTAGTTACGTAGAAAGTGGCGTGGAAATTTTATTAAGTTTGGGGAACCCTGTAATTATAGAAGCAAAGGGTTAGGGATTATCTATCTATCTATCTATTGCCAGACGCCTCAATCCCGTTTGAGGTGGCCACAAACAAATCGCTTCCAAGTCGCCCTGTCCCCCGCCATTTCACTCCCCTGCTCCCAACTCACACCCCCCTCTCTCATATACCTCTCCACCCCATCTCTCCATCTCATCCTCGGCCTCCCCCTCCCTCTTTCCCCCTCCACCTCACTCACATACACTCTCTTCGTCAGTCTTTCACCCTCCATCCTCTCCACATGGCCAAACCACCTCAGTGTGTTCCTTATAACGCTTCCTATCACATCCACATCCACACCACAATGCTCCTTTATATCCTCATTCGTCAGCCTGTCTCTCCATGTGACTCCACAGGCTCCTCTTAAATAACTCATTTCCACGGCTCTCACTCTTGACTTGTGTCCTTCCAACAACGTCCAAGCTTCACTTCCGTACGTTAGAGTTGGTATCACAATACTGTCATGTAGTAACTTTTTCACTTCCATACTCACTTCCCTGTTTCTTATCACTGCTTTCAAAGAACCAGCAACCTTTCTTCCCTGCTGTACCCTTTCAAGCACTTCACCCTCCAAACCTCCATCCTTACTCATCACACTACCCAAGTACTTAAACGTACTCACATTTTCCAATTCCTCACCATCCAACCTCGCTGTACATTCACTGACTTCATCTCTCTCAAAGACCATCACTTTACTCTTCCCTACATTCACCTTTAGATTCCGTTTCTTACACACTCTCTCAAACTCATCCACCAAGCCTTGCAGCTCCCCTTCGTCTTCACTCAACAACACGGTATCATCTGCAAACAACAGTACAGTGAGTTTCCAAACACTATCCTCTCTCACCAGGGCCACTCCAACATCCACTACCCTACCTTGTACCTCTTTTATTACCCCATCCATGTACAGATTGAACAACCATGGAGACATGACATCCCTGTTTCAACCCAACTTTCAAAGAGAAAAATTCACTTAGTTCACCATCCACACGCACTGCAGCCTTCGCATCATCGTACATACTCTTCACAGCATTCAACAACTTCCAATCTACTCCATATATTCTTAACACTTTCCACAATCCTAGTCTATCCACCCTGTCATATGCTTTCTCCAAATCCATGAAAGCCGCATACAACTTCTTTCCCTTCTCTAGAAACTTTTCTACTAAAGATCTGAGAATGAATATCTGATCTACACAACCTCTTCCCTTCCTAAAGCCTCCCTGTTCTTCTCCAACTAATTTCTCTGTTCTTTCTCTAACTCTGTCAATAAGTATCCTACCATACACTTTTCCTATTATACTAAGAAGACAAATGCCCCTATGATTACCACACACTTCTTTTTCCCCTTTTCCTTTGTACAAGGGAATAATTATACCTGACTTCCAATCCTCCGGGACTCTACCTTCCTCCCAGGCCAATCTGCACATCTTCCACATCCATTCTACTACTATCTCTCCCCCATGCTTCAGCATTTCACCACACACTCCATCAATTCCTGGGGCTTTCCCTGATTTAACTTTCTTCATTGCTTCCACAACCTCTATCCTACTGATTTCTTCCTGTCTTCTCACCTCCCTCCTTCTTCCAACCATTCCCCAGCCACTTATACTCGCATTACTTCCATCCTCCACGTTCAACAATTCCTTAAAGTGTTCTCTCCATCTGCTCACTTTTTCTCCCTTCTCCACTAGTCATCTACCATTTTTATCTTTCACTCCCCTGCTAACTTCACTTCCACCCTGTCTTACTCTTTTCACCTCTTTCCAGAACATTTTCTTACAGTCCCTCCACTTTACACTCAAATTCCTTCCAAATTCCTCATCCACTCTCTTCTTACTCTCTCTTACTAATCTTTTCACCTCTCTCTTTCTTTCTACATATAACTCTCTCTTCTGCCTCTCAACTTCTTCCACGTCCCTATTTCTCATCCATTCATTGTATGCTTTCTTCTTTTGTGCCACAGCCCGTTTCACCTCTTCAGTCCACCACGCTGTTCCTTGCACCCCCCTCCGTCTTCTCTTCCTTCCACACACCACATCACATGCTGCACATATTTCTTCTGTAAATATCTCTTACATAACTTCCACGTCTCCCATCTGCTCCAACTCATATTTGCCCAATCGTTCCTCCACTTCTCTCTTATACTCTGCCTTTTTCTCATCCTCTTGTAACCTTTCCACTCTCCTTGCATCTACTACCTTCCTCTCTTCTTTCCCTTCTTCTATTCCTCCATCTTACTTGAACTTTAACTCTGGCCACCACCAAGTAGTGGTCAGAAAGTCCACTCCCCCAACCTCTTTAAACTCTTGCATCCAATATACATCTTCGCATCCTTTCATCCACACACACATAATCAATCATTGCCTTCCTTTCACTCAATTCACCACCCACCCTTCTCATCACTCGCCATGTATACCTGTGGATCATTTTATGCCTGAAGAGGGTATTGGCTATCACCAACCTCCTCCCAGCACAAATGTCCACTAACGCACTCCCATTCTCATCTGTCTCAGCAGGCACACCCCACTCACCAACTATTCCATCCACCTTCACATTCCCAACTTTATCATTCATATCACCAATCAAAAACAATCTATCATTCCTTCCAAACTTTTCCATCCACACTTCTACATTTGTCCAGAACTCTTCTCTCACTCTTCTAGCACGATCTTGCGTTGGCGCATACACACACACACAATCGCCCACATTTGTATTCCAACTTTCAACTTTACCCACACAATCCTTGATCCAACTGATCCATACTGTCTTATGCTCCTCTTCCATCTTTTACTCACAACTATACATACTCCTTCCTTTGCCCTCTCATTCTCACCTACTCCTGCACATATACCCCATCCATACTCCCATTCTCTCACACTTTCTCCTCTCCATTTTGTTTCAGTTATTCCACATACATCCACTTTCGCATCCTCAAGCACCTGGACAATCTCTCTCTCTTTCACCTCATCATTTGTTCCCCTTACATTCCACGTTCCAATTGCAATGTCCTTTGTCCGGTCCTTGGTCGTCAAGGTTAGGTCAGTCCTTGTCCGAGGCTTATTGTTTGTTTTTTTAGTTAGTTGTTTTCCGGGGAGGGGCACTAACCCTCCGCCAACCCTTTTAGTCGCCTTTTACGACAAGCAGGGATACTGGGGGAGTATTCTTGACAAACCCCCCTCCCCGCAGGGGTTATCTTTAGGCATATTAATTTTTTTGCACTTAAGAACAAAAAGGTATAGCAGTTCTTTTAAATGAGGAGAATTTGATGCCACTTACAGACTATTCAGAGTGGGGTACGGGGGACGAGAAGAAGGGCAAGCGAGTTAAAAGGTCCCTCCGAAACAACAACAATTTCAGCTTGGGGAAGACCACTTGTATTGAAGGGATTAAACAGTAGTAGTAGTAAGAGTAATAGTAGCCCCAGATTCCTCAAATGTGAACCCGGTGGACTGGGGGCTGAAGCTGTTTAATGTAGTCTAAGGAAAGAGCTGCGTGACGCTATATACACAGGCAGAAGAGTCGCTCGTTTATATCAGTGCTACCACCTGAAGCCGTCCCTCTCGAGCACCAGGGGTTAAACAGAGCGTCCAAAACAACTCTATCTTCCTCTTAGCCTGTCCCTCACCCCACCCGCGTTACTCTTCCACGCCCTCATCTCCGTCACTTCCTCCGACAGAGTAACAAAGGCCTGGCACGGTGTAAACTCTGCCTCTCCTTGTTTATACCCCTGCTTACTTCCGACTAGGGCTGACGGACACGAAGAAGGCAGGAGAGAGGAAAAAGAGGGAAGTGAGGAGGAAAGGGAGGGAGGGAGAGAGGGGTGCAGATAGAGGAGGACAGAGAATGACAGGAAGATGGAAGGGATGAGCGGTAGAGAAAGAGAAGGATGGATGGAAATAAAGTTAAATAAGGGGATGGAGAAAATGCAATAAGACTGGGAGAGTGAGTTACGAGTAGATATGAAGTGGTAGAAGGGAAAGGGAATGATAAAGGGGAGAATGAAGGAAGGGAAGAGAACGCAAGGAAAGGGAGGTAAAGAGAAATAGGAGTGGATATATTGAAAGTAAGATGGAAGGCAGGGAGCGAAGAGACAGAGAAGAGACCGGTGAGATGGTGGTGGAGTGGATGAGAAAAAGGATGGAAGAAAAGGCATAGAAAGGACAAAAAAGGATGGAAACTGAGAGGGCTGTAAGGAAAGAAGGAAGAGAATTGAAGGAAGTAAATTAGGTAAGATATCTAGGTCCAGTGTCTAGGCTGGAGGGTCAATATTAAGGCACAGGCTGGGGTGGAAGAATTGTGTGTGTGGGCGGGGAGGGGGATACATGAAGCAGCTCAGTATCTAGGCAGGGATATCGCGCTGACGCTGTAGACAAGAAAAATGACTCAGGGCTGAAACCTGGGTCATGGGGTTTAGGGATCTTCTCAGACAAAGGAGGATCATCTCGTTAGCCCTCAAGACGCCGGCCTGGGGTGGCTAAACTGTTATAACCCCCTGAGATACTGAGAGTGATGGTGTGTGTGTGTGTGTGTGTGTGTGTGTGTGTGTGTGTGTGTGTGTGTGTGTGTGACCTTTGACGTGTACTTTGCATTAACTACCAAAAATTGCCAGTCCCCATTCTTAACTAATTTCTTAACAACCTTTGCGGAATTAGTGTCATCAAAAGCAGAGACCCCATTACAGCAACATACATATCACTACCAATAATATCTCTCTGACTCTAAAGACATTTTTCTAGCTATCAAAGGACGATATCATTCTGCTTTAGAGAGAGATTCCAAATCACTGAGGTCCTCTTTACTTGTTCTCTATTTTCACATTTTAATTAGCATTATAGGAATACATAGGAATGCAAACGGCAAGAGACCTAATGGTCCTTTCGAGGCTGCTTGTTACAAAGAAAACTATGACTACACGATCTAGCTCTACATGCTGAAGGATAAGGATAGTATAGCAAGAAGGCTTGCCCCACCACCAAATCCTCCAGGAAAAAGTGAGAAAAACCAGCATGTAGCATGGAAAAACTGACATGGAAATTTCATTGGAAATATTGGAAAGGAAAAGTCACATTCCATAATACTTTGTCTATAAGCTACCCGATTGAGTAACCTAAAAGAGAAAGTAATCAAATAAACTAATAGTTACGGTATGACATTATAAACCGGTACATTGAGTTAATGGGAAGTCTGTGGACATAACGTGGAAATTACACACTGCACAGTGTGGATGTTTAAGAGTGGTGCAGCAACCTTGCCTGGTGCTTTTAAGGTAGGCAGCAGTCAATCAGGCCCTAGCTCTGTTCACTCCACTGAGACAAGGAACTCTCCCATGTGGGACAAGTACACAAGTTTCCTCCTGAAGCAGTGACCCCTGGTACATTAAAAAAATCCCGATGGTGGTCACTTAACTAACAGGGACCCTCAGTGATCCACAGCCCATCACAGGTCGAGAGTAAGAGTAGTGACCATTAACTTAGGGTTATCTCTGCAGATCCTAATCTGTGCTTATATTGTTTTCTTTGGATTGGGGAGATTGAAAAATATATAAGACTGGTGTCTTAGACAAAAGAGGACTGCACAGTGCACAGTGTGGATGTACAATGCACAAAGTGGATGTTTAGGGGTGGTGCGTCAGCCTTGCCTGGCGCTTTTTAGGTAGGCAGCAGTCAATCAGGCCCTAGCTCCTTTCACTCTACTGAGACAAGGAACTCTCCCATGTGGAACAAGTACACAAGTTTCATCCTGAAGCAGTGACCCCTGGTACATTAAAAAATCCCGATGATGGTCACTTGACTAACAGGGACCGTCAGTAATCCACAGCCCATCACAGGTCGAAAGTAAGAGTAGTGACCGTTAACTCAGGGCTATCTGTGCAGATCCTAATCTGTGCTTACTGTATATTATCTCATTTATATTGAGAAAATCGAAAAATGTATAATGACGTGACGTGACGCTATGTTAAGTTTACGGGATGTCCTGTAGACACGTGGGGGACTGCACAGTGTGGATGTTTAGGGGTGGTGCAGCAGCTTTGCCTGGCTCTTTTAAGGTAGTCAGCAGTCAATCAGGCCCTAGCTCCGTTCACTCCACTGAGACAAGGAACTCTCCCATGTGGGACAAGTACACAAGTTTCCTCCTGAAGCAGTGACCCCTGGTACATTAAAAAAAATCCCGATGGTGGTCACTTGACTAACAGGGACCCTCAGTGATCCACAGCCCATCACAGGTCGAAAGTAAGAGTAGTGGCCGTTAACTCAGGGCTATCTGTGCAGATCCTAATCTGTGCTTATATTACTATATTTGCATTGAATAAATTGAAAAATGTATAATGACGTGACACGACACTATGTAAGGGTACATTGTTTACCAGGTGTCTTGTAGACAAAAGGGGAAAGAACTTACACGTAGCTATAAAAGCAAGGTATTCAGACAGAAAAAGAGTCAGCTGAGGATTCTCGTGCAAATACTTGTCTATTTTCTTTTTGAATGTCTCAGTTGAGATACTGTTCACGGCATCTGAGGGTAATCTGTTCCAGATATTTACAACTCTGTTAACGAAGAAGTATTTTGCTTCATGGGATTGGAAATGCTTTCCCAAAATTTTGCAGCCATTACTTCTGGTTTGACTCGACCGGTCTATATCAAAATATTTATTCATGTCTAAGTTGTCATATACCTTCATGATTTTGTGAATTTCAATAAGGTCCCCTCTTAACTTGCGCGTTGTTAGACTAAATAATTTAAGTTCTTAAGGCATTCCTCATATGGTTTGTTAGTCGTGGTATCATTTTTGTGATTCTCTGCTGAATTCTCTCAAATTTTTCAATGTCCTTTCTGTAGTATGCAGACCAGAATTGCACACAATACTCAAGATGGGGGTGCACTAGCGAGTTGTACAAGGCAAGTATGACTTTTTCCGATTTAAACTCGAAAATTCTTCCAATAAAACCCACCAGCTTGTTTGCAATTTTAACCGCCTCAGTGCGCTGCTTACTTGGTTTTAGGTCATTTTATATTATCACACCAAGATCCTTTTCATTGTCAGTACCTGATAACTGGATATTGTTCATTTTGTAATTCGCATGGACGTTGTTATTTCCAATATGAAGTACTTTACATTTTTCTGTGTTGAATTTCATTTGCCATTTTTCTGCCCAGCCTGCTAAAGTATTAAGGTCATTTTGTAGCTGCTGCCACTGTAATTTTGAAGTTACTTTACTGGTTATCTCAGTATCATCTGCAAATCTGGATACTTTACAATTTAAACCCTCATCAGTATCATTTACAAAGATAATAAAAAGTATGGGTCCAAGTACTGAGCCTTGGGGAACGCCGCTGATCACATTATGCCATTTGGATTCCTTTCCATTTATCACAACTCGCTGTTTTCGGTCTGAAAGCCAGTCTTGTAACCATTTCTGCGTATTCCCTTTTATTCCATGTGCTTCTATTTTGCTCATGAGACGCTTGTGATGGACAGTGTCAAATGCTTTCTGAAAGTCGAGGTAAGTTATATCTACTGCTCTTGAGTCATCGTATGATTTGTAAACATCATGGAAGAAGTCCAGTAAGTTAGTTAAGCATGAACGACGACGTTTGAATCCATGCTGTGAGTCTTTAATTATATTATTTTTTCTAGATAATTAACTATTTTATCTCATGATTTTTTCCACTAACTTGCACACTATTGATGTTAAGCTGATTGGTCTGTAATTTCCCGGGTGCGACTTATTTCCTTTTTTGAAAATTGGTGTTACATTTGCTAGTTTCCATTCGCATGGAGCTTTCCCAGTACTTAACGATTTATTGAATAAGACAGAGAGTGGCAGCAGTAACTCATTTTTTGCTTCTTTGAGAATTCTTGGTGATATTTTATCAGGGCCAGGGGTTTTGTTTATGTTCGTACTATTTATGGCTGAAAGAATATCGTTATTATGGATAGCATAGTTACTAAGGACTGTGCTACATGCTTGGCTTGTGGGTAACAGTTGGTTTCTGGTGGTGTTTTCAACTGTAAAAACAGACGCAAAGTAATCGTTAAGAATGTTCGCCATTTCAATCTCATTTTCTCTGTGTTTGCCATTGTTCGTTTCTAGAGGACCTATTGATGTAGTCATTACCTTTTTCTTTCTAATGTAACTGTAAAATTCTTTAGGATTTGATTTGCACGTATTAGCAACGTGCATTTCCAGTGCTCTTTTGCTTTGTTTAATAAGTCTTTTCGATATGCGTCGTATATTTTCGTACTGTAATTTATCATCATCATTTTGTGTAGTTTTGTATTTATGGTATGCCTGTTTTTTGGCTATTAAGTTACTTTTAATTTCACTGGACCACCACTTTGGTTTACTATTACCAGCTGGACGCCTGTTGTGTAGTGGCACACATGCCTTTACCACTTCATTAAATTTTTTGGTGAATATTTCCCATGCTTGGTTTATGTCATCGGACATTTCATTCCAGTCTGTATTTCCAACTAGCCCTCTGAGCCTGGTGAAATCAGCTCTACTATAATCTGGGACCTATTCTTTGCTCACTGTTTCTTTAACTTTTTCAGGAGTAATATTAAATTGTATAATTCGGTGATCACTTGAACTAAACTCAGGTCCGATTTCAAAGTTGTTGACTAGGTTATCATTTGTTAAGATGATGTCTAGGATATTGTTTCCTCTCGTTGGGTATTCTACATGTTGGGAAAGGGCACTTTCTTGAAGTTTCGTATAAAGCTCTTGTCCTGAGTGTGCCGTTAGCGGTTCACCCCACTTTGTTACCGATAGATCAAAGTCCAAAAATTATGCTATCCTCTTGACAACAAATTTCTGCAATTTGATCATAGAGTTTTTCATCTGTCTCAGTTGACTGTGCTGGAGGACGATAGACGAGACATATATTTATTTTGTGTGAATTAATACTTAGCTGAACATAGCTGGCACCTATGTTGGTAATACTGGGTTTGCATAGCACAAAGGGGTGGAGACTAGTTTTCACGTATTGTAAAACACCACCACCAGCTCAATGTGGTCGCTCACAGCTGAAAATATTGTACCCTGTTAATGAGCATTCCTCTAGAAAGTCACGGTCAGATGTATTAATCCAGGACTCTGTGATGCCAACAATGTCATAATTTTCTAGGTAAATAAGAGATTCTAAATCCTCAAACTTGTTACGTAGACTACGTGCGTTAACATAGCAGACTCTAATTCCGTCCCAAACAGTTGATGAGCTGACTTTGTGGGTATTTATATTGAGGTTACTGCTCCTGGACGTGCCAAGTTTTTTATTTGAAGAGGGCAACTTTATCGTGTAAAAGTCTACCTAGCCGTGCCGCTCCTACCGAGTTCAAATGCAGGCCATCTTTCTGGAACAGAGTATGTTGCTCATAAAACTGGTCCCACAGATTAACAAAGTCGACTCCCTCTTGCATGCAGAGAGATTTGAGTCGGTTATTTGTGCTGAAGGTCTTATCATAAAAACTATTCTCTGCCTTTATCCTTGGTAGTATACCAGATATTATCACATTAGTGGGGTTAGTTTTGAATCGTTTGATCATTTCATGATACTTTGCTAACAGTTCCTCTGATCTATTGCGCTTCAGATCATTCATACCAACATGGATGACGTATAGAGTTTTGTCATTTGCGTCTTTTGTGACCTCATCGCAGGCTTCTGTGATATCACATAGTCCTCCTCCTGGAAAACAGTACTTCTTCCTGCTGCTGGGGGAGCGTCCACAAAATTCCTCCAGCTGACCGCGTACAATAGAGTCCCCAATAAGCCTTGTTTCTTCTGTCTCATCAACCTCTTCGGCAAGGATCTGGTAGCGATTGTACTTAGTTATGGGAAGGTGCTTCCTCATACCTTTTCCGGGTTTTGCGCCATTTCTTACCATAGTAAAGGGGACTTCGCTTGGTGAGGAAAGTACTGAATCGCTGGGTGATGAAGATACTGATGCACTATCATTTGTAACTGCCTGATGGGCAGGGGGTTGTACGAGCTCAGTTTGTAAGCGTCTTCCTTCTTGAGTGTTGTCACTGACTCCTACGTTTGCTGCTACGAACTCTTTCAGTGTCTCAAACTCTACCTTGAGTTCCCTGTAATTTCTCTGCGATTCTGCTAAACCATTTTCTAAATCTCTTCTCATGATACATAGTTTGCAAACAGGTGTCGAAAAGTAATCCGAAAAATACTGAGGAACAAAACGACCAGTACACTCCTGGCAGACCTTTAGGTTAGAGGGCAATTTGCAGCAATATATCCAAACTACCACAAAAATCAAAAATAATATACAGCTGGTTAAGGGATGTTGTTACAAATGGATAATTTACTCTATAAATGAAATATTGAATTTCTAGGGAGATTCACTTACTTTTTATATACAGTATATTATCTTCCTTTACCAGTGTGAAAAGAACAGAAAATCTACCTGGTATGGCACAATCCAACCAACATGAATTCTTTTACCAGTGTAAAAAGAATAGAAAATCTGCTTGCTATGGTACAACCTAGATAATTTTCGCAGAGGAGGGGTAAGACACAGCCTTCATTAACCCCTTCACTGTTTAGGGGACTATATTCCTAAGCTTATTCAATCGTCTGGTGGTAGCAAACTAGAAAAATAAAAGATGTAGCTGAAACGGGCGACTGAGATGTAATGGAAGGATGGTATGGGTGGTTTTCTCATAACGTTTTCAGTGTCTTTCATACTTCTGAACCCTACCCCTCGCTCTTCCATCCCTTCGTCATCCTTTTCTTTTAATCTCTCTCTCTCTCTCTCTCTCTCTCTCTCTCTCTCTCTCTCTCACACAAAAATATGTACTCATCCATCCCGACCTCGATCCAGGCTATGTGATCTACTACGACTTCACAACACAAGCGCTCTCCTATTTAACAAACTTCGATTCCCCTAATGATGGTACGTGGGAGCCAGCGCCACCCACCCGGGAAATTTTGAAACTCGTTAAAGAAGACAGTCCCTACTCATCGACGACCAAAATGCGTCAGGAGGTGAACCTTTAAGCGTGTGTCCTCTGCCAGCTTAAGTTTTTGTGCGACAATAGTAGTATGTACTCTTGACAATAAGTCAGGAAGGCAATATTCTGTTTGTAGAATGTAAGGGGCTGTCTACGTATGTATCCTCCTGTCTATGCCACTCTGTCTATGTGGTCATCTGTGTGTCTAATCGAGTCAGTGAATCCGACTCACTATCTATTTATTCATCGCCACGATTATACCAACAGATATTGGCAGAAGAATTAAAATCCGGGGATAATGTTTCTACTCATTTATTTGCAAGGTGTCTGTCAACTTATCTATCGATATTTCTAATGCATCAGCCTAACAGTACCTACATGCACGCTGGTATCGATTAATGCCTAATAATACAATTCGCCCAAAGTGACTGACAAAAATACCCTCAACTTTTCGCCATCACATCACATGTTCTTTCGCTCTATCCTGTTCCTGCCACCCGCCGATATTCCTTGGCTTAATCCTGGAAATATGAACTATCCCTGTCAAGCTAACACCTTAAGTAAGACTTTTATTATTAAGAAAAGTACGGCTGTTAAGTTTATCGAAATAGTAACCAAAAAAGATCACACGACCTACAGTATACGATTTTCACTCTAATCTGACCCTGAGTTTTGTCTTTCTGCACTTTACGTCACGTATCTGAACAAATGAATGGGACAGTACTACGGCTCTATATTCTTTCCACAGCACTTCATGACCAGCATCACAGATTAATATTAAACTCTAGTTACAGCTCAGCACTCAAGAAAGACAAGGCATTTTAAGTGTAAGTTAAAATGAAAATAGTATTAACATCTGACTACGCCAAACCTCATCAGTATTACGAAATGCTTTAAAATAGCGATACAGTCGGTAGCTGTTTCAGTGGCACAAAGGAGTGGCACTAAGTTTATACAGGAGTGACTGGCACTGAATTTATACCAAGCGTCAATGATAATGAGGAGAACGAGTTATATTACTCATTCTGCCCTTCACGTAATTCCCAGGGGTGGATGTGGGATCCGCTACATATAAACTCCCAATAACGCTCCAGTAATTGAAGAGGGGAAGTGAAACGCCGTAGACTTTATTGCAAATGACCTGTAGTTAACTGGTAGCCATAGTCGCTAATCTTTATGTTTTCTTATTATTGCTACCACCTTACGACTTTACCCAGCTCTATCTGCCTGTTCCTCTACCTCGCACCCTAGCGTCAACCTTGTATACCGTTCTGTCTATTGTCCTTCACCTTTACCTTTCTTTCTGCTCCTTCCTCTACTTTTCCTTTCTTAGTCTTTTCCTGTGCTTTCTTCGCTTCTCTTCTCTATACTTCCATCCCCTTATCCTCTCTCTTTCTCTATCCCATCCTTTCCCGCACATTACTCTTTCCCCTCTTTTCACCTAGCCCCTTCCCTCTCTGTACCATTACCTCTTCATGTAGTCTCACACACTACCCTTCCTCCACTACTTTTCTCTCCACCCCTACCCTTCCCTCCACCTTATGTCCATCCTTCTCCCTACTCTTTTCTCCCTCCCTTCCCTTCTTTCTACTTTTACTCTTCCCTCTTTCGCCTTTACCTCCTGCTTTATCCTCCACTTACTTCCCTCCTCCTCCTCCTCCTCCTCCCCTCTATCCATATCTCCACCTCCTTTCCCTCCTTTCTTTCCCTTCCCTCTCCCCTCCCCTTTCTCCCCCGCCGTCTTGTAATCTGTGTTTGCTCATTATATCGCCTATTGGACAGGAAAGCTTGTATATTTTAACTTCAGAAGTCTACGATATTCAGAAATGATGTTGATTCCGTGTGTGTGTGTGTGTGTGTGTGTGTGTGTGTGTGTGTGTGTGTGTGTGTGTGTGTGTGTGTGTGTGTGTGCGCGCGCACACTTGTGTATGTGTGCTTATACAAACATCGTTAAAAAGGGGACTTCGAATCGAGATTGTTAAATTTTCACACATGACAAGTTCCACAACACAGTGTGATATTCCCCTCCCCCACACCTGATCCCAGGTCAAGGTACGAAAAGATCATTGTAAGAGTGAGCAACTTTCTCTGCAAAATTCCGCAAGGGTTTCTATCCAAGAAGCCTGCGTATGTGGTGTACTCAGCCTTGTGGATGTGTCGGAAAACATCATTATTGACGGCATCGTTATCCTCGTCCCCGTCATCCATCATTGTCCGCATCATCAGTATCGTCAGTGTCATCTACCATTGTCGCTGTCATCATCATCATAAACTTGTCATAATAATCCAAGAACAAAGGATATCTAACCTCGGCCTAAATTTCTTTCATCTTTATAAGTTAAGAACAAAAGGAATTCAGACACCGGCAGCAGTTCCTTGGATACCAGTGCAAGAGCTGGTTTCCTTAGCGATAGAGTGAACACAATACAGTGAACACATCCTGCCATCCTGACAAAGTTTGGTTGCCATCCGGACAGCACACACTGTCACAATGGATTTTCCTGGATCAGACAGCATTTTCACTGACCTCCTATCTCTCTCCCTCCCAACTCCCTCCGCCACACCCGACCTCCACCACACACAGAGAGAAGATACAAGTATAAAGACATCTCCCCCCCCCCACACACACACACGTACGCATGCAGGCAGGCACGGTTGCACACACACACACACACACACACACACACAAACTCACTGTCTCTCCGCACCACACAAAATTCAACACACTCCTCACTACGCTAGCACACAGTATTCAACTTGATTAAGTAACAGAGCTGACACTGTGTGAAACTTTTTCTACTACTGTTTGTCCTGTTGAGAGAGTGGGTACGCGAAAGTATAAAGAAAGGGTGTGTGTTGTGGGGATCTGGTGATGGTGGAAATGGTGTTGTGTGTGGAAGGGAGGATCGACGCTGGCTATTTACTCCGACTTTGTTAAGGCAAAAGATGGAGGAACATATAAAGAAGTGTTGTCTGCCGTGGAAAATTAATGACTGTTAAGAAGAAATTAATATCCTCCTGAACTGTGGCATTTTCCATTTCAGTTTGTCATTCACAGACGATTTTGCTCAGCTTAGGAGAGATTTCTTGAATTATAAGAGGTAGATTTAGTCTTAATCAACCCCGTCACTACTAGAATTGAACAAAATCGCTGAATAAAATCGTCTGGCATTAGTCTGAAATACAAAAGATGCCTGATGAGTAGAAGGGAATAACAGGAGGTGCGTTCTCGAGGCCATCCCTCATCATTTATCATCATTTTATTCATTCCCTTATCTCGTCCCTCATACTTGACCTTCGCTCTTCATCATTCATCTTTGTTTCCGTCGTCTATTTACATCTCTCATCACTAGTACACAGCATTCCCAGTGGAGTGTTTGTTTACTCGTAATCCTAAGCACTCATAACTCAGCTGAATAAAATCGTCTCGCGTTGTGATAATACTATAGTTGTTTCGACCATATGAAGGGTAATGGTGGTAGTATTGGCACACAGACCATTCGCTAATGGCTGAATAAAATCGTCTAATATTAGCTGAAAAATAGTACTAGATTGTTTCGACCACAATTTTCACACTATTCAACCACACAATATTTACCCTTCACATCATTCTCAGTACATTTCTAGAGAATAAATGTATACTGCAGTCGTATTCTACTCTACATACAACATTCATTTCACAATAGTCACACACACACACACACACACACACACACACACACACACACACACACACACACACACACACACACACACACACACACACGATGGATTTCTAGACTATGCACACAGGAATCATACACCCATACTACACAATACTCACACCAGACAAGATTCATAAAATATTCCTGATATAAGAACACTCATACCACACCGCAGAACATTCACACCAACGAACATCCACAACATTTCTAGTACATACAAAACTTTCATACCATGCAATAGCCATGGAGGATATCTAGTCATCTGGATTTTCTTTCTGTGTATTTTGCATGCATCCAATTCAGGGCATACGCTAAATAATCCGTTCCCTGAGTCTATACACAGTACATTCGCAACAAAACTCCCTCCACTTCCCTGTACCTTGATCCCTTCGTTTACCTTGCAGACTCTTTCTCACTCCCACCCCCTCCCCTTTCCACATTCCCCTGTCTCTTCATCCTCTCCTGGTTAATCCACTCCTCATTCTCCAGTGCTTTTTTGCTTGCTGTCTTCCACTCCCTCCTTCAAAATCAATCTTATTCCCAAGCATTCTTTAGATACCACTTCTGTTTTCATATTCTATTACTTCCTATTCTCTATCACGTTCCTTCTTTCTTCCTCTTTATGCCCATGTACTCTCTTGTTTACTATATTTCTCTCCCAACATGTATCTCTTTGTATTCTATATTCCTCTCTATTCTCTCATTGTATTACTGTATGCTTTCTTCCGTTATCTCTCTCTCTCTCTCTTACCATCTATTCTTTCCCTCTCTGTTATCCTCTACTCTTGATCTCTCTCCATCCTTGCACTTTATCCCTCTCTCTATTCTTTAAATCCCCCCCCTCTCTCTCTCTCTCTCTCTCTCTCTCTCTCTCTCTCTCTCTCTCTCTCTCTCTCTCTCTCTCTCTCTCTCTCTCTCTCACCTTCAGCTTCCCCCATTTACATCATCCTTCTCAACACCTTCTTGTGCTTTATCTTATCACTCAATTCCTCAACCTTCACGGTCATTATTTTCGCCAGTTTAGGAGGATTTATAACACCTAATCCTTAAAGATAAATTTTGCATATTACTACTCATTAGGTGCTGGAGAGGGAGGCCTTCACGTGGTGGCATTTGATATAACTGGGCTGTGGGGCTGCCAGATTATGCAAACGTTCCTCAGCTCCCTATCCCCCCAAAACAGGATGGTGAATTCAAGTATCATGACAACCACCTTTAGTTAACCAGGTTCACGTTTCAGATGAGACTACTCTTATTATCTCTTATAAATCCACACAAACTTCATAACACACGAAAATATTGGAGCATCAATTGAATAAAAAAAAGTAAAGAGGATGTTAGGGAGCTTCCTTAACCATCTAGATTAAGACCCATACATTTTAATATATTCCCATCCTCCTCTCCTTTCTAAAGCCACGCGCCTCGTCTTCTTAATGGAAATTGTTTCTCAGCCTATTAGACTCGGGGATCTCTTGTAAGCTGAAGAGTGTCGTTTGATAACAGGACGGACCCAAGCTGACAGGGGTTGGGTAAACTTCTTCACTGAACCAACGTTATATTTTAGTTTACTCAAGCTTTCTCTAGACAATTTTATTCATCTTATAACTCCTCTTACTAAAGGAGTTAATGTAGACTGTATCTAACTTCACTTCGAAAAATCACTCATAAGTTGAGAAAAAGTCCCTTGATGATTGATGAAATGATTTATGAATGACGTACACAAGCTGAGGGGCGGGTGGAGTTAACTATTTCATTTCTTTGATGTCAGATTTATATATTTTCTCACTCTGCCTACAGACGAATTTATCCAACTTGTTAAACACCTCCTACAAAGAAGGGGTTAATGTAATCATCATCATTAACCTCTCTCTCTCTCTCTCTCTCTCTCTCTCTCTCTCTCTCCACCAAACAAACGCTCTCTCATATACATTTTCCCTGTAGTGCGTGTATCCCTGGGACAGAGAGAACACTGTAGGCTGCAGGCTGAAGTGGGACTCCATCGCCAAATAGTCGAGTTTGTAGTGAAGGGCCTCATCTGATGGAGGATTAGCCCATGACTGGCAAGACTCGCATTCTATTATGGCTGGATTTACTGTGATTTACCAAGCTTGTATATGTAGATTTTTGTGGGGGGAAAGGGAGTCCTAACGATGATAGCAGCAACAGTAGGTGTCATTATTATCATTACACCCGCGCAAGAGTGGAAATCATCTATTTTACGGTGTGTGTGTGTGTGTGTGTGTGTGTGTGTGTGTGTGTGTGTGTGTGTGTGTGTGTGTGTGTGTGTGTGTGTGTGTGTGTTTGTAAAAAACATAGTAACTCAAAAAGTTTTCATCCGATTTTAATCCAACTCGATGGAAGGATTGAGAGGTAGCCAAAAAGCTGACCTAGTGTTTCTGAGATTGTAACAATAGTTCCAGGTCAAGGTCACAGGGTTACGCACACAGAGATTAAAATTAGATAAACAAATAAAATAAACGGTGAGCACAACGAGGAATATGGAAAACAGGAGCAGAAATTGTTGTTTGCATAGATGCATACAGAATGGCGTGCCCAGTGTTGGAAAAATCTCGGTGTAATGAGAGACGGGAGGTGTAGCAGTGTGAGGTGTGACTGTGAGGTGTATTTGAGTAGCAGTGTGAGATGCTGAGGTGTGCGGAGCGACAGTAAGGTGTGTTTGAGGTGTGGTGTGTAAGGAGTGGTTGTATGTGTGGTGGTGTGAGGTATGTTAGGGGTGCGGCAGTGTGAATACCGTGGTAATGGGATGTAGCAGTGTGAGATGTAGCAGTGTAAAACGAAGCAGTACGAGTTGTGGTAGTGTGGAGTGTGACAGTGTGAAGTGTAGCAGAGCGAGGTATGGCAGTGTGTGGTCCCTCAGTATGGATATTGTGGCAGTGTGAGGTGCCTCAGTATGAATACTGTAGCTATGTGAGGTGCGGCAGTATGAATATTGTGGCAGTGTGAGGCGCGGCAGTATGAATATTGTGGCAGTATGAATACTGCGGCAATGTGAAGTGTGGCAGACCTGTGGCAGTGTGAAATGTGGTAGTGTCTTCTGCAGAGGAACTTTTACTAATGCTCTGGAAATCTTCACATACATACATACCTATATAACTTCCAGCTGGGTCAGAGGCTGGGCTGGGAATCTTATGCAGGAATTCTAAAGTCGTTTGCATCTTCTTGACAGTGGAATACCAGTATATTATTCCAGAAGCCAGGTTTTAGTCAAGGCGGGAGGCGATTTTTCTGCTATTTATATGAGACTTTTATTTATATTTTAAACTGTTCGAGTTGGAACATTCTAACAGAGTTCAGTGTCTCCTTCAATATTGTTGTTTTGTGTTACTTGAAAGAACTTTGCCACACCCATAATTTGAATAATGAGTTGCGATTGCATGGAATTTGATTAGCCTTAGTAATGAGGCAGGGATAAGTCTCGTTGGTTACTAGTCAACGCAGCCCTCTAATCTGAATTGTATGAATTATTACATAATATTGTGGTAATGCATAACTGTAACATTGTATGAATTGTTACATAATATTGTGGTAATGTATAACTGTAACATTGTATGAATTGTTACATATCGTTTGTAGTTACATAATTGTAGCAAGTGTAACATAATGCAATCGTCTGTCGTTACATAATTGTAATAATTGCAGTCCTGACATCACTAATCCGGTCATGCTGCGGTCAATGATAGTGATGATATGCCATGCCACTTGCTCGTGGAGGATACTAATTTGCTTTTAGTTTCACTTACAGGAGTTTATGTGGTATTGTAGCATTTGCAGTAACACTTACACCTACTTTCATTTGTTTGTTGTGTGATCTTACTGTTTTTTTTTTTTTTTTTTTTTTTGTATGTATCGATTTTCTATGGTTTATTTTTCTTCGTTTGTCTACGCTTTTTCGGTGTTGTCCGAGGTTGCATAATTGCTGGCTAATTCCCTTGGGACCCTTTTTCAGGTTTAGTTTATATTGCACAGATATTACTGAAAATGATATTATATAGCCCCATATTTTGTTATTTTATATAAAAAAATATATATACACAATATACAGTATTAACTATGTACACTGACTTGTTGCTCACTTGTACCTATCGTGAGCAATACATGTGTCAGCACTGTGTGGAAATCTTTGTCTTCACGATTGTGTGGAAGATGTTGTTCATTCATGCTAACGTCACTTGTGTTGGCCTTTTTTTTTTTTTTTTCCTGGTTTTCCTTGTAACAATTTGTCTGTTTCCACTAGGTAGCTTTAATTAATAAATTTTTAATACAGTTCTCTTAATTGCTCACTGAGTAACTGTGATGGTATATTTTCTTTATTACTTTGTAGATGTTATAATGTATAGTTGTATGTATGAAGCACGTATTTTATATAGGTATAAATGGTAACACTCATTGGTAGTAAATAAATGCTATAATAAATGAATGATTATATACAGTGTAGAATATTTATTGTTGGTGATTATTTAGTGACTGAATTATGCAGATAATTGAAGTATGTGTACGTAAGTTGTAAGTATACAACACGTTTTATATGTTTGTGCAAAATGTGTTGTCTACCACTGTGTATCGTATAAATGAAGTAAGTATGTAACTCACTAGTTTTTACCGTGGTGGGAATGGTGTGAGTGGTGGTGAGTGATGGTGTTACACACGAGTTGATTGACGTGGCGTCGTCTCAGCAAACACGCATGGTGACGTTGACTTTCCACACTGGTAGCTGTGGTGAGTAAATGAGTAGTGATGAGTAACTTGAGTGAAGATGAATGAGTAAGATGAGTTGTGAATATGGTTTTGGTATTTGCTTCGTCGTCTTGACCTTCTCGCACTCCTGTGTCAGCAATGAAGGCTGCGGGCGGTTGGAGAGAGAGGAGGGTGAGGTCAGGTGGTTGTGAGTTGTGAGTCGTGTCTCGCTCTTCGTTTGCTTGTTTTGTTTTTCTTTCTCAATTTATTCTCGGTCCTTTTTTCTTGTGATTTACTCGTTGTGGGATGAAGAATGTCGCTGCTTGTAGGTGCGTGTAGCTTCTTGTAATGTGTTTTGTAGATCAGTTATACATATATTAGACCCGTGGAGGAGTGGTTGTTATACATGAGTAGTTTTGTAAGTAGATAATCTTCGTTCCCTTTTGTCATGCAATGACAGGAGAGGTAAAGATTAGTATGGGACTATTCTTATTTGTCTTGGAAATATTAACAAAGTCTCTCACACACTAGTGAAGTATAAAGTAGAGTCCCGCGAGCTACCTCCCTGTCTCTCTCTCTCTCTCTCTCTCTCTCTCTCTCTCTCTTCCACCCTCTCGCCCTACTGCCTGCTGGTTCTATGGCCAGTACCCTTCTGAGCTCAGAATCCTACATTCTCGTGTAACAGGGGTCGTGTCACGTGTGCTCTACTGTCGTGGAAGCTTCTAGAATACTGTATGTCTGTGTGTATGTACTGCTTCCGGTGCATGATCAACATTCCTTCACTTAAAGAATTGCAAGCTAATATCCCGTTGCCACACCTTGTCTGGTGCTCTGTCTATCTATCTGTCTATCTATCCATCATGCTTTCTGTTATGATTTGTATTTATAATATGAAGTCCTGACATTGCTCGGTCACGCAGCTGGCGGTCCTTCGACAGCAATCATCATTGACATGTGCTAATCTATTAATACATAATATTCTTTTCCACTCTTGATACATAATATTGATTATAATATTGTATAGATATAATATTGCAATGATCCAGTAATATTACATTTTAAACAAGTTGTATACATAATTGAATAAATGCACTATAGTTAAAATGGTTGTATAACATATTGTAAAATGTGTATGTATAACAGACATACGCATATAATTGTGCAATGGTAATACTGCTAGGTCACCGGGCTAATGTATTGCCCGGCCTCCACTACAGGTGGAGGAAATCTTCAAATGAACGAACTGCTAGGTCATTACATTACATATTGAGTTATCCCTTTAGTAATGTCTAATATTTCACCCAACTTGTGTGATGATTCTGGTTATACAGAATTGTAGTAACACTGTATGAATTGTTACATAATATTGTAGTAACATTGTGGTAATGCATAACTGTAACATTGTATGAATTGTTACATAATATTGTAGTAACATAAATTCAAGCCTTTGTTCCGAAGTAGGGAATTCATGCAATATTATCCATATTTAGAAGCAACACTAACACCAACATCAGTAGTAGATCATGTACCATTCATAACTGACGACCTGTTCACAGTATACGAAATACACCCCTTCCCTTCTAAGAATAATAACATTTTGGTCATCATCAACATCAACACAGACACCGAACTCATCATGGTCTCTAAGAGACGGAACACTGTCACTTTCGCAAGTGAATCAACGACTGAACGAAAGTGCCGCACATCTTTACATGCTGTTCACCTTTGTCCTGCGCACATTTTCACGTTTCAGCCTACTGAAACAGTCCCTTGTGAAATGGCTATCATAAGAAATCACAATATTCATAATCATTGCAACTTCACTTTTGCTCCAGATAAGCTTATAAACCATCAATGCATCGGACACTCACAGATTTTTTATTTCACTCATAACACATCACTTTACATAGTCTGTCCAGATATACCACCATCTCATACTTCAGCCTCAGGATTATACATAACACCAGACGACTGTGTGGTATTTAAACCAGCCATGTCTACTTTATCCACCATCAATCACTACGCCATTCTCAATCATACACACAAACATTTCCACCCACTGCCTGATATGGACTTAAACATGAGCACAAGTATTAAGTTGACTTCACCTAAGTTTGAAACTATGCAACTGATCAATGAAACAATGAAGCCCTGGGAAGATTTGAGTTTGAGTATGTTCAACCCATATTATGTGTATAGCCCAGCACCTACTGTCTTTATAATCTTCTGCATTGTATTCGCAGTAGTGCTGTTTGCAATGCACAGAATGCATGCAAGCTAATATCCCGTTCCACACCTTGTCTGGTGCCCTGTCTATCTATCTATCTATCTATCTGTCTATTTATCATGCTTTCTGTTATGATTTGTATTTATTATATGGAGTCCTGACAAGAACATACGAGTCACATAAGTTTGATCCGAAGTGAAAAAGAAAAAAAAAAGAAAATAAATAAATAAATAAATATATATATATATATATATATATATATATATATATATATATATATATATATATATATATATATATATATATATATGTGGATGGCAAAAGCATATACTAAAAAAAAAAAGAATACCAATTCATCAAATATTAATATAATGTTTTGGGAGTAGCAATATTAAACTAACAAGAGAAGTAAATGTGCTGAGAAAGGATTAGAGAGTATTCACAGACTAATTTTCTCATGCTGCTTTAAATTCAGTATCACAAAGAGGTCAGTCACCGCTCCTACATGCAAAGTGTCTATGGCACGCAGTGGTGCTGGACTTCAAAAAGCTGGTCCAGTTACAGAGTAGAAGAAATAGTGAGACAGATGGATAGACAGATACAAATAGGTAGAAGACAGACAGATACGCAGATTGACAGAAAACAGATAGATATAGCAGATAAAGTATAGAGATAATAGGTGACGGGCAGACAAATATAAGAAACGATGAGAGAAATACAATGAAGTAAATAGATAGGAGTTGGCAGACATAAAAAGGCAGACAGACAGATGAATAAATGCAAAACTGTAATGGTAGATGGACAGAGAGATTCGAGACAACACACCAGACAGCTCTATACTTCAGGCAACAAAACTAGCAATTCCAACTCGACACCTGACACTTCCAGATTCCGGAAAATATAGCTGACAAACCCAGACTTAACAGCCGGCATTTCCAGTCTTAACTATTTAACGATACGAATCCATTCCAGAAAGCAAAGCCGGCAGGTACCAGAAAATATAACAGATAAACTTCAGAAAATGCAGCTGTCGGTACCAATTTGGCAAAATAACGGTTCCAGATTCTAGACTCCATACCTGACATTCTCTCTCTCAACAGATGACAGTCCAAGATTTCATAAAATAATCTGTCAAATCTAAGCTCCACAACTAGCACCACACTAACAAAAACAACCTTCCTGCTAACACTTCCAAATTCCAGATTCTAAAGCTATGGTTCCAGACTCCAGTTTCCAGTAAGTAAAGCTAATAACACCAAACTCCACATCTAATAATTCTACGATTCTAAAAAAAAAAAAAAAAAAAAAAAAAAAGGACAAAGTTTTTCGCACTTCGCAGCCTCCTATACTAAGCTCTATGGCTAACAGTTCCACAGTCAGATTGCAGAAAAACAGGCATGACAATACCAAATCTAAACAACTGACATTTCCAGAATTCCATAAAATTACGCTGACATTCTCGAAATGCACAGCCGACAAAAATAAATTTCATAGGTGCCACTTACTGTACACATTCCAGATAATAGCAATCTCAATAGCTAACAATTCTACAAATCCAGAAAACTAAAATGATAGTTTGATCACACAGATTCCACTGCGGACACAAGTAAAATCCAGAAAATAGACCTGAGGATATAACAATTAACAGGATCAGATTACATACAGCTGACAAAGGCGTCTGCATAGTCGAAATTACCGAAAACCAGAGCTAACATTTTCAAAGAGAGGAAATAAAAAAGCTGAAAAAACTGCATCTGACATTTCCGGATTCCAGAAAATAGAGCTGACAATTGCGGTCTGCATTTGCTTTGCTAATTGGTTCAGGTCACGTCTGCCAGTACCTTCTGAGGTGGAAGTCTTACCTGCCTGCCGTTAATTAAGGTCTGAACACCTGAGCGGAAGAGAGAGAGAGAGAGAGAGAGAAGATTGGATAGATGGAGGCAGACAGGCAGATAAAAATAGAAGATACAGATACAAGAGACGAAAGAAAAGGGAGAAGCAGAGACAGTGTACTTGTCTATAACCTCACACAAACCCTATCCACTTCCCCACCCACACAGAACTAATCCACTTCCCCACCCACACATACTCCTCTACCTCTCATCTCTGACATCCCCCCCTCCCCTTCACCAACATCCCAAGCCATTTATAATTCATTCATCCATTCGCTCAGCCAAACCACCACCTTCTCTCATGCCCGCATCGACGTACACCCACTCATCCAACTACTCTCATGCTTCTACCCACCCACACCCACCAACCCTGTCACAATTCCCTCTCTCACTCCCTCACCTACATTCTTCTACGCTCATATTTACCCTTCCAACCACCCACCCAGCCACTTTTATTCATCCCCCCTCCATTCATACTCACTCACTCTCATCTTCAAATTCACTTTTATCCATCCACTCATATACCCTTGAACAAATTCTGTCTCTCTTGTCCACCTACCAGCGCACAAATCCCTCACTTACCCAACACACACTCTTCCTACACCCTCACTCCTCCATCCACCCACTCACTCACGCACTTCACAATACCTTTTCCTCTTCCCCACGTTCTCTAACTCCCCCAACCATTTCTTCTCTTACCTAGACACATCCACACTTATGCACCCCCTTTCATCCACACACCCACTCTCCAACACATTAACTCTCTCACGCACTTCTCTATACTGTCTTACTCATCTATCACTCGCTCTCACAACTACTCTTATCCACTCCCTTGCACCCATCCATCCATCTACTCACTCATACACACCCACACTCTCCCACCACCCTCATTTATCTACACCGACACTCTCCATAATAACTCACCCACCCTGCTCTTACCCACACCCTCCCTCACTTCCGTCACCCATCTTACAACCACACACTGCCTCACGCCCCCACTCCCCACACCCACTCTACTCACATCCACACGCTCCAGTACTTCCTTACCCCCCCCCTCTCTCTCTCTCTCTCTCTCTCTCTCTCACCACCTGCCTGCCTCCTGATTTCGTATTCATCACTGAGCCGGAACATAAAACCCACTTACGAGCTTATTCCAATGGTGAGGCTTGAGTGTATTAGTGCCTGGGTGTGGGGGTGTGGGGTGATGTGTGTGTGTGTGTGCGTGTGTGTGTGTGGCGGGGGAGGGGAAGGGTTTGGGGGGTATGATTTGTCCAAGCCGCTTCAGATGTCGGGTATGCCAGCCACTTTCTGGGTTAAGCCGGGTGCTGTGTTGGTTCACTGGGCTACTTAAGATGGATGAATGCGTGTGTTGGAGAGTGAAATCGAGTTATAAACTGCAGTGTTATATTAATACGCTGTCCACACATATACTAATCCACATGTTATACCCATTATGTTAGTATTGGGTCTTACTCTAATGAAGCTGGGTTTTGTTTTCTTAATGTATTACCTATTTATTTGTTTATGTAATCCGAAATGAAAAACAAATCACCTGTTATTATAAAGAATGAAATGCCTATCCTTTTCACTATGATGGCATTCAGTTTTTCAAAGATGCACCTATTATGATATGCTCGGTTTCTATGTCTGTCTGTCTGTGTGTGTGTGTGTGTGTATCCATGTCAATCTGTCCGTCTGTCTGTACGTTTATATGTATGTATCTGTGTTTGGGAAGATGATAACATTTTGATTACGGTCAAAAGTTTGGAGACTAAGCCGCTGTGGTCTCTGGCATCCCTCTGTAGCTATGTATTTGCATCCTTCAGACGATTTTACTGAGCACAGGAAACACTCTTTCAATGAGTACGTTTAAGAAGGCTCTATGTAACCCCTCAGTCTCAAAAGGTATATCTACAGCTGAATAAAATCGACCGGAAATAGAAAGAGTAAAATAAACAATATTCCCAGACCAAACCTTATATACAACGAGAGGCCACTCAAAAAAAAAAAAAAACATCTAACATTAGCGGGGAAAAAAAATTAGTTTGACCGGTAGCAGAAATAAAATGCTTGCTTATGTTTTCTCTTATGGTCAAAGGACTAATTAATTTCTCTCTCTCTCTCTCTCTCTCTCTCTCTCTTTCGGTCTACCTAGCTTCCTGTGTCCGTGTGTCAATCTGTGTTCATGTGTGTTTCCCTTTAACTATCACAAACAGTCTGTGTATTTATCTGTCTATCTGCCTCCCTCCCTCCCTCCCTTCTCTGTCTGTCTGTTTCTGTCTCTCTCTTTTTCACTGTCTTTCTGTCTGTCTGTCTGTGTCTGTCTCTTAGTTCCACCTACTCACTTTTGACGAGTTAATCTGAATTTCTGGCAGTAAGGTCAGTTAATTCTTTTGCAGTTCAGAGTTACGTTAATGCGTGTGTGTGTGTGTGTGTGTGTGTGTGTGTGTGTGTGTGTGTGTGTGTGTGTGAGAGAGAGAGAGAGAGAGAGAGAGAGAGAGAGAGAGAGAGAGAATGGGAATTATCACAAAAAATATAACTCGTTCTTTTCTGAGATGCTTTAGTATATCTTTCTTGAAAGTGCGAGTAGATGAGTAACCGAGAAAAATTAGTCTTATTTAGGGATGACAATTTTACTTCCATTTTGTCCATGAGGTAAATTTTTGGTGCAGTCCTTGAAAATTTTTTATATATATATATATATATATATATATATATATATATATATATATATTTATATATATATATATATATATATATATATATATTTATGTCATACTGTAACATATTATTATACTCGTTTTAAGGGAAATTCTTTACAGCGTGGTGGTTAAGAATAAATATCGATAAAGGACTTCAAGATAATGGCGTCTATTGTATCTATTTTGGTACAGTTGGGACTGAGAGTTAGAACGGATAAGAAGAGGACCCGATGATGATGATGACGACGATGATGATGATGATGATGACGAAGAGAAAAGCCAGAAAACATTACCTAGCTTCAGAAAGACGTCAAGTAGTAAAGAAAATGATGTCTCAAAGAAAAAAGTAAAAAGAGAAAACAAAAAAGTGAAAAAAGTAGAAGAGACCTTTTAAATACATGTAAAAACCTGAGAAGCGAACGACCTTTGACAGCGCAATTAACACACTCTCCGGTAAATCATCCAACAGCCTCTGATGACCTGACGAGCGGCCGTAAAACCTGTCCTCGCCATAAGCTGACCCTCGCCTTCGGGTTTTATCATCGGTTTACTATAGTCTCACCAATCTAAAACCAAGGTTTGGGTGGAGTCCAGCCGGGGATTTCCCGGCGTACAGCGTTGCCTTGTTTCCTATACTCTGATTGGGTAGTGGCTGACCTGACACCGTTAGAGTTCGTCCGCTCACACCTCGCCACCTGGACTGACATGACTTCACCCACTTCTGTGTGTGTGTGTGTGTGTGTGTGTGTGTGTGTGTGTGTGTGTGTGTGTGTTTGTGTGTGTGTGTGTGTAAAGACAAACTAATTTAGGTTATAAATATAATTTAAGTTACCGGTATATATATAACAAAGTGAACAGTGGAAGCACGTGACAGAAGCTTAATCTCCCTCCAATGGATTAACTCCCAGTATGGGCCTGGATGTTGCCGCTCGTGAGTGTTTTAACTTATTTATTTCTATTAAGAAAATAGCGTATGTTCTACTGATTCCTTCAAATTATATTATAAACGTAATTGTTACATTACTTACCCAACTTAGAACTACCGTGAAAGTCGGTAAAAGTAACTATATTTTTTTCAGCACCACTGTAAAATATGTATGCCACGTTTCTTTATTGATGTACAAGAGCCATATGCATTACAAGTTTACCTTCCTTTGATATGCTAGAATACTTACGTTTATATTCTATTAGTATGTGTGTACCTATCTGTGATGCATGGCTGCACCCAGCGCCAGACCCCACCCAAACCTTGGTTTTAGATTGGTGAGACTATAGTCTTTCTCACATCAAGTTTGTAGTCGGGTTTAATTTCCAGGAGTTTCACCAGGTTTCTCCTCTCTCTCTCTCTCTCTCTCTCTCCTCGCTTCAGTACAGCAGATTGAAGCCACACACCAGCATCCCTTTATGTCCCACACCCAACCACACAATAAAGCTGGAGCCAAGAGGTGGAAACAGAGGAAGGGGATGGAGGAACGGGGTGGGAGTGAGGGGTGTTTCGGGGGGAAGATGGGGGGAAGGGGTGGGGGTGAGGGGTATTTCGAGGGGAGATGGGGGAAGGGGTGGGGGTGAGGGGTATTTGTGCGGGGTGAAGGGGGTATTTCGTGGTGGGGGAGGGGTATTTCGTGGGAGGTGAGGGGTATTTCGTGGGGGTGAGGGGTATTTCGTGGGGGTGAGGGGTATTTCGTGGGGGTGAGGGGTATTTCGTGGGAGTGACGGGTATTTCGTGGGGGTGGTGTGTTTCGTGGGGGCGAGGGGTATTTCGTGGGAGGTGAGGAATATTTCGGAGAGTTAGAGGTAATAATAATAATAATAATAATAATAATAATAATAATGGAGTAAATGATGAAAAATTAAAATATAATTCTGACGCGAAAATAGCAGAGCAAATAAAAAAGAAAAGTCCACGCTTAAACCTTCATTAACTCTAAAAGAAGACTGGGGAGGGGGAGGAGCAGGAGATTTGAGGGGGGAGGAGGAGGGAATGGGAAAGGGGTGGGGTCATAGAGGTAGGAGTAGGTAGAGGCGGCATATGGGATTAACCAAGGATAGGTCAGAGTGAGGCCGACAGACCTGACTCGACCAACATGGCGGCGACCTCTTTGACAGCTGTCTGACTTGGTTCCGCTGACCAGGAGGGAGTGTTTTCTTAGTTGCAAACAGAAAAAAAATATGTTTTATCTTTATTTATTTATTTATCTATTTTTGCATACTAACCTACAAACTATAATTCACTCTAAAGATACTCACCAGTGAAATGTAATGGATGGGTCAGATTTCTTATCTTCTCTTTCATTACACCCAAATGCGGCATAGGTGGTGGGCATTTTTGGAGACTTAGGTTATTTGATGGTGAGTTACAACTTAGGACAGAACGTCTCACACCCACAGCTGAAATACAACTAAAACCAGAGGTAGAATGAAGTCTACTTTGTTTCTGGCATTCTCCCTGAGGAATACCAGGTGGAGACACAGCTGGAGGTATTAAAGGCTTAATAATCTCATGGCCACACCCACGGAGGTAGAGTTAGGACTCTTACCTCTACGGGCACAGCCATAGAGGTAGGAGTGCACAGCAATCTTCTTCAAGTCAGGTAGGTGTTGCCGTGACCTCTTGACTTGACCAATATGGCCGTTTGACTGTTCTCTGGCTTCACCGGAGCCTTCTCACGCCGACTCTACCCTATTCCTACCTCTATGGGTGGGGTCAACCGTGCCAGAAAAGAGGGGAGAAGGAGACAAAGCAAGGAGGTGGGAGGTGGAGGCAGAGAAAATACATAATCCTTAAATCCATTCCTAATCGCATTTGCTGCAGAGTGGAAAGGCGGGTGGAGTCTGTATCTAAGACCCTTTACTTCATGATTTCCACCTTTTCGCCTCCACCCCACTCACGGATAAGAGCCTGGAGCATCGGCTGGGTGGGCTGGGGAGACCTGAGCAGTAAAATCTGCTTAATGACCAAGGTGACTCTCCCAGTTCATCGAGCAGCCTGGAAGTGGGTGGCGGTGTGTGATTGTTCGTGATCTGGTATTATTTCTTTGTGCTGTGGTAAAAGTTCCTGACTACTTGATAGCCTCCTGTCCCTTTCCCCTAAGCTCCTACTCCCCCTCCCCTTCTTCCTCATCCCCTATGGTCCCTCTTCCACTTCCCCTCTTTATCTCAATCCCCTTCCACCATGCTCCTTCAACTTCCTCCCCTCTTTCACCTTCCCTCAAGCTCCTCCTCTTCTTCTTCCCTTCCCCTAATCACTCCCACCATTTACTTCTTGGCAGTATGAGGCAGAGTGAATCACCTTTACTCTCACAGCAATTTCCCAACTCAGAGCTAATCCTGGAGTCTAGTTTAGCTTCCTGTACTTACTTATCCACTTTCCTTTCTCTCTGAGCCCATCCCCTTTCCCTTTCTCCTTTCCTCTTTTTTCTAAGCTCATCCCCCTTCCCTTTCCCCCCTACTATTTCTTGTACGCTCGTACCCCTTCCCTTTACCCCTTTCTCTCTTATACGTTCATACCCCTTCTTTTTCCAGCTCTTTTCTGGTAAGCTCATAAGCCTCCTCTTCCCTTTCTCTAAGCTATTTCCTTTCCTGCTCCCTCAATCCTCTTCCTTCAAGGCTCTTCCTCCTTCACTTTCCCCTTTTTCCCTCCCTCTAAACTCATCTCCTTTCTCTTTTCCTCTCCCTCTAAGCTCATTTCCTCTTTCTTCCCCCCCCCCTCTCTCTCTCAACTCTTTCCACTCCTTCTCCCCCACTCCTTTTCCTCCTAAGATCATCCCTTTCCCCTTTCATTTTCTTCTAAGCTCTTTTTTCTATGCTCATTCCTCTCCCCTTCCCCTCCACCTTTCCCCCTCCCTCTAAGCTAAACCCTCCACTTTCCCCCTCCACTCCCTCAGTACCCCTCCTCACCCCCACACCAATTACATTCATTACCTTCATCACCACCACTTTCTCCTAACACCCTCCACAGTATTAGTCCCCTTCTTCTCTCTTCTCTCCTCTTCTCTTCACTCGTCCCTCTATTATCCCTCTTTTTTCCTCTCTCAATCCTCTTGACGTCCTCCACATTGTTAGTCTCCCTCTCCTTTCTCTTCTTTCCTCTCCTCTTTTCTTTCCTCTTCCCTAGCCTTCTCCTTTCTCCTCTCCTCCCTCCTCATTCCTCCCGACGCCCTCCACATTATAAATTTCCCTCTCCTCTCCTCCCCTCCCCTCATTAACCTCACTCCCTTCCTCCTCTCCCCTCTTCTCTTCTTTCTCCCTCCCTTCATTATCCCTACTCCCTTCCTCCTCTCCTCTCTCTTCCAAACGTCCTCTACATTATTGGTCTCCCTCTCCTTTCTCATTCCACGCTGTTGACACCAAGCTTTCATCAGTCATCGCCTTATCTCCGTGGACCCGCCCTTTCCTAAGTCCATTACTCACCCACGTGCTTTTAACAATAATCCCACTATTACCTTAATGTACACAGACCCCTGCACTATGCTCTCTTGCTTGGCTGTTGACGTGGTAAACTGTATATTTTTCTACGTTGGTCCTTACAAGACTCTGATCATTTTTATTATTGTTTTTTGGTGTTGCTATTATTATTATTATTATTATTATTATTATTATTATTATTATTATCATTATTATTATTATCATTATTATTATTATTATCATTATTATTATTATTATTATTATTATTATTATTATTATTATTATTACCAGAGGTTCTCAAAATGTATGGAGCCCGAGGCCCGTTTGCAGAGTGTGAGGCTTTTCGCAACGTATTGTATGTTTATGGTACTCTTTAATAATTTTCATTCCCCCCCCCCCGTCTCTCTCCTTTTCTTCCCCCCCCCCACACCCACACACACGCCTACTCCTCTCGCTTTTTCTGTCATCCATTCTTCTCTCTCTCCCATCCTCCTCCTCCTTCTCTTCATTTGCCCTATCTTCTCTTATTAACCTCCCTCAGCCTCGCCATCCATTATCCACTTACTGCATCTCCCTCTTCTCTCCGTCTTCCTCCTTTCCTCTCTTCCTCCGTTTCTTTCTGCTCTCTCCCTCCCCTTCTATCTTCATCTTCTTTCTCTTCCGCTGCTCTTTCTCTTACTCTATGTGCCTTTCTTCCCTTCCTCCTCTTCCTCTTCCGTCCTTTCTTCTTTTCCTCCAATCAATTTCCTCTTCAATTCTCCCATCTTTCCTTTCCTTCTCTTCTTTTTTCTGATGTCTTCTCCTCCTCTTCTTATTTTCTTCCCTCGCTCTATTCCTCTTCTTCCTTTCTCCTTCTTCTCTTTTCTCCTCTGGTTTATTACCTTGCGTTCTTAGTAACTCCTCATTCACTTACCACCCCATCTGCTCTTCCTCTTCTTCCTTTCTCCTTCTTTCTTTTTCTCCTCTATTACCTTGCACTCTTCGTAACTCCTCATCCATTTACCACCACATCTGCCTTTCTCCCTGCTTCTTCCCTTTTTACACTCCTCTCACAAAGTACCCATTTAACCTTCCTCTCCTTACCATTAACACCATTTGGCACCATTATCGTTACCTGACTTACTATTAAATATGGTATGGGTGCGAGTCAGAGAAGGGAAGAGGAAAATTCAGAGAGCTACAGTCACAAGGCCCAAAGACATAAGACACACCTTCCTTCACTCATCATTAAAATCATTTTTTCTTAATCCTCCTACCTGCCATCTTCCTCTTTCTCTATGTTAGTATATCTTTCTGTTATTCCCTCTTTCCTCTCTTTTCTTTAAGTGTTTACCATTTTAATTTATTTCTTTAATCTTTTTCTCATGCTTTGTTCATAAGTCTTACGTGTACCTGTCATTTGAATATCGGGAAGAGAGGATATTTGCATTTATGTGAAAAAAGAGAGAGAAAACGAGAAAAGGAAGCAGAGTGTAAGAAAGTGACTCGAGGCCAGTGTGTGTGTGTGTGTGTGTGTGTGTGTGTGTGTGTGTGTGTGTGTGTGTGTGTGTGTGTGAGAGAGAGAGAGAGAGAGAGAGAGAGAGAGAGAAATGAATCAATATAGAGGGTGAGAAGGTGAGACATTGTCTAGTACTGCGGGGTAGGCAGGGAAGAGGAGGGGATGGGAAAGGAGGCAGGAGGAGAAAAAGGGAGAGGTAGAAGAAGAGGAAGGGGATGAGGAGAACGGGCTGAAGGGGAAGGAAGCGAAGGAAGAGAAAAGGAGGAGGGAGAGGGGAAGGGGAAGAGGGAAACAGAGGAAGAAGGAAAAGGAAAAGGAATGAAAGAGGAAAGGGAAAGGCAGAGGAGAAGAACAGAGAGACGAGAAGGAGCAGGGGATGGAGGGGGCTGGAATGACGGGACAGGAGGGATGGGTTTAAAAGAAGAAGGGAGGGAGAAGAGAAGAAGTAAAGAGGGAGGAAGGAAAGGAGAGTGGGGAGAGGGAAAGGAAAGGAAAGAAGAGAAAGGGAAGGGGATGCATGAGGCCAGGCAGGGAGGTAAAGGAGGAGGGGGAGAGAAAAGGTGGGGGAGAGAGGTGAAGGGAAGGCTAGGGGGTAGGGTACGTTGGGGGAAAGGGGGGGGTCCAGGTTATAACAAGCTGGGAGTGTTGAAATCTATCTATCTATCTATCTATAGCCCGACGCCCTAATCCCGCAAAGGGTGGCCGCAGACAAAACGCCTCCAAGTCGCTCTGTCACCCACCATTTGACTACCCTCCCCCCAATTCACCCCCCCCTCCCTCATATACCTCTCAACTCCATCCCTCCACCTCATCCTTGGTCTACCTCTCCCTCTCCCTCCCTCCACCTCACCTACATACACCCTCTTAGTCAGTCTTTCATTCTCCATTCTCTTCACATGTCCAAACCACCTCAGTGTATTTCTCCTAATCTTCTCAACTACATCCACATCCACCCCACAGCAATTTCCGTGGAGTGTTGAGTTGAAAATTTAACTCTCTCTCTCTCTCTCTCTCTCTCTCTCTCTCTCACACACACACACACACACACACACACACACACACACACACACACACACACACACACACACACACACACACGCACGCACACACATACACACACACACACACACACACACACACACACACACACACACACACACACACACACGCGCACACACACACACACACACACACACACACACACACACACACACACACACACACAATAAAACGTAGAGAAGAAATGTCTACACTTTGGCCTTGTACCAAAATTCGGGTCGAGTGCAGGGGAGAGGGTGGAAAGGTGAGGTGAGGGAAGAGGAGGGGGGGAGAGGGGGATGGTGATGGTCCTCGAGTTACGAAATGAATGCCGACTAGGACACTCAGCCGAACACTCCAGCACGGGTGACGGAGCCGATTTTGCTGGTGAGTCGGAGTAACCAATATTGATATTACGGAAAGCGGAAGAAAACGGGCAGAGAAGAAACGGAAACGAGAGAGAGAGAGAGAGAGAGAGAGAGAGAGAGAGATGGGGGGATTGGGAGAAGGGGGGCAGAAATGACTATGCTTAATTAAAATGCACGAAATGAGAAGATACATTTAAAGTAACTATGGTAATCAGATTATAATGCTAATGGATGCGGTTTCGTAATCATAATATCAATCATTATCTATTCCTGCATATATATCTGTCTTTATATATCCCATTGGAACCCAGTGTCCAAAATATTGGACAGAACTGGGATTTTTCAAGTCTTTATAAAGTAGGGAACCCCCTGATAGGGACCTATGAGCTTCGCGACTATGAGCCGACAGGCGGAGGGCGGGACACTTAGTACCCACCCAGTGCCATGCCTCAGCCACCACCCCTGGGATCCAATGGAATATATCAATCAGTCTGTCAGCCTACCTATTTTATGTCTCCATACCTATTTATTTCTTTTACTGAGTTCCCCTGATCCTTTACTTCTGACCCTTGACCCCCCCTCGATTCTTGATCTCCATTGACACTTCACCTTCCCTACTTTACCTTTTCTTCGATCTCTAACCTCCTATGACCCCTGCATTTTGATCCTCTTGTCCTTTGACCTGTGCTTGCCCGTGCAATAAGCCCCCATGTTCTGCCTCTCTTAACCAAGGGCTGGGACTAATTCTGTCACCCCCCGCCACCCTCAAGCGTTCCTCCCGCTCCTCAGTTTCTCCCTCAGTTATCCCCTCTCCCTTTACATTTACCTTTTTGTTTTCCTCTCCCTCCCTCTTTATCGTCTCCGCCAGCCTTCAACCGCGCCTCCCCCTCTTCTATCTCCGCCAGTTTTTATTTCCCAGTTCCTGCCCTCCCTTGACACCCCACCTTTCCTAAACTCGACCCCCTTCCCCTTCTGTACCTTCTACAAACTTCACCGCCTCTTTCCCATCTTCTGTCTCTCTCTTCCTTTACTTCTCAGCTTCTCCTGCCCCATGACACCCCCTCCCCTTTCATCTTCCACCCCAACTACCGCCCTTACACACTAATGAACGAGTAACTAAAATTGCAGGCAAAGATAATGAAGGGCAATAACACGGAATCATTCATAGGCTCTAATGCGGCTTAATTTAGGATTACAAACTGTTGAAAAAAATGAAGAGGATTTGGAAAGGAAATGCTATCCTTCGTAGTTCGTTCACCTTGTCACATATTTTCGTCCTTTTGCAGTTTATTTCCCGTAACTTAATCCAGAGGCAGAAAAAGAGAAGGCAGCAACTCTATATCCTAGCCACATCACCTCGTCGTTACTAGCATCCTATTTAATTGTCAATAATTTGCTGGAATATGACCATTTTATGCCAATTCACTGTGAAGAGAGGGTAGTCAGGTAAGTTCTACTTGGCAAGTTAAATGGGCTCCTGTTAGTCAAAATTGACATCCACTGTTTCAATCTCATCGCCTTACTAATTCACTTTTTTTTTTTTTTTTTTTTCGGCTACAACACTAAAGCGGCGTTTTTTCGCTAGATTCGAAAAGTAGCATAAAACAGTGAAATGAGAGCACAGTTACCTAACTTTATATATATATATATATATATATATATATATTGTAGGTGGGGGAGCTCACCATCCACTCACTTGATGTAGTGCTGCTCTCAGGTGTCTGTCCTTTCTTCTCCTCCATCCTTCTTTCCATCCATCCTCTTCTGACTTTTATTCCTTCATTCTTTCCTCTTTCTTCTGCCTACGGGTGACTTTACACTCACACTTGTGTCTTTCTTTCCTTCATTCTTTCCTCTTCTTTCTGCCTGTGGGTGACTCTACACTGAGTGACAAGCCAAATGGTTTCCTGTACAGGAAATCATTTACAACGCTGGGTGGTAACCATATAACCAAATTTTGGCGCCTGGTGGTTTAGTGGGTAATAACTGTGCTCCAATCGGATTAAGCCTGTGAAGGTTTATATCCAAGGGATGGTTGGGGTTTATTACTCATGTAATGCCACCCAGGATGAGTGAGGCTGGTCACTCTCATCTTAAATGCCAGGACCAACTTGCCTAACCCCGGGCTCCTACGCTCCTCATGGGGCAACATAGGATTGGATGATGGATGGATATATATATATATATATATATATATATATATATATATATATATATATATATATATATATATATATATATATATTGTTACATACCCTATGATTTCATCATCCTTTGTGTAATTCTAACGTACAATATGCTGCATGTTTGATCACGAGCGTGTTCTACCTTACTCCCCCCCTCCTCCCTTATAGCAGAGTAAGTCGTTCTTTCTGTTGTTCAGAGCAGGATTGTCAACTCTTTGTCCCCATGGCTTCATTTGCGCGTCCTTCTTACAAGTTGTATCAAGCTCGGCCAGCCCCTATATAATGAGCTCAGTCTCTGCATTATTGCCACTTAGATCTACTCCTCATTTTGTTCACATCTCTGTCCTCCCCTGTACAGTTGTTATTATTGTGAGTGCTCAGGAGGTCTCCAACCATCTAGCTGCTGTGTAATTTGAGTATAAGTGTTATTACATTTTGTTCTTGTACTGTATAGCATAATGTGTTGATTCGTAGGCCTAGTAAAGTTTTTGTAATTCATATTGTCAGCCAGTGGTAATAATATTTTGTATCTGTAATAATATATCTTGCGTTAACTGAGCATTATCCAGTGTTTTCTCATTTTATCAGGGCTGACTTAGATAAATTTACTCATGCTAATTTCGTGTTAATAGAGGCTATTGCAGTTAACCATATATTTAACCTGTTTTTTGCCATTACATTATCCTTATGAGTCCTGAATGTTTTGTTGTTAGTTTGAGCATTAAACTTTAACTTGTAATTTTACCTAACTCTTTTGTTTTGAACCTGGAACTTTACGGGACAGTAGTGATTTTTGGTATTCTCACTTAAAGTGTCCATTATCTTTCTCTGTTCCGTAACATAAATTTGGCGACCTCGCCAGGATATTCAGGATATTATCATAAGGATATTGCTTGATATTTTGTGACTGTGATTTATTCATGATGTCTACTATTACTACGCTTGATGAAGCCAAAGATTTTTTGTCAAATGTGCAAACAGTGTGTGATGTAGAAAACAGAACAAAAAATGAACTTATGCTTGTTGCTCAACAATTGGGAATTGCTGTTCGCTCTCATCATTCTAAAGATCAAATTGTTGACATGATTAATGAAAGCTTGTTTAATGTAACTCCTCTGAATGAGCAAACGCAGATTGAATTAGCTAAGTTACAGCTAGCCCTGCAGGAGGCTCGTGCTAAGGAGGCTGAATTTCAGGCAAATGCTAAGGAGGCTGAGTTTCAGGCTCGTGCTTAGGAGGCTCAGGCACAAATTGAACTTGCTAGGATTCAGGCAGACCATGAGTATCGCATGAAACAAGGTGGAACTGGATCATCTAGCTCTGATGATTTTGATGTGGCTAAAAATGTTAAACTTGTCCCTCCTTTTAATGAATCTGATTTAACAAAGTATTTTCACTTGTTTGAGAGGGTAGCTACAGGTTTTAATTGGCCCAAAAAGTATTGGCCAGTACTCCTTCAAACTGTTCTCACCGGTAAAGCTCAAGTAACTTATGCATCTTTGCCTCAGGATCAATCTGATAATTATGATGTAGTTAAGAGCTTGATTCTTAAGGTCTATGAGCTTGTTCCTGAAGCCTATAGAGTAAAATTTAGGACAACTTATAAGCAAGATAAGCAATCCCATGTTGAGTGTGCAAAAATCAAAGAAGATCTGTTAGAGCAGTGGTTAAATTCTAAGAATGTGGATTCTGATTTTGACAAATTTAAGCAGATGATTTTGCTGGAGGACTTCAAAAGGTGTATTAATAATGATGTAAGCCTATATCTTGATGAGAAAAGAATAGATAATTTGTCTGATGCTGCAGTGTTAGCTGATGAATATGTTCTCATTCACAAGAGATATTCTAGAGAAAAAAGGAAAGCTGAGAGTAAGTACGTTGCCTCTACTCAGAGTACAGGTAACAGGAAAGAGAATAAAGATGATGTTTCTCAGGAAGTAAATACCAGCTTCACCTCTAGATTTCAGAAAAGTAAATGTACTTATTGTAGTAAGCTTGGTCATACTACGGAGAAATGTTTCAGGAGACAGCGTGATGTGAACAAAAAGGAGTCATTAAATATTCAGTCAATTGGTCTAGTGTCCACCCTTGAGAGTTCCCAGAATTCTTTAACTGAGTTAACTGAACCTGCTTTGAGGGGTAAATTAAATTCTCATGATGGAGCTCCTCTTTTGAGCAGTAACGTGGGTGACACTCTCAAGAGTTCATGTGCTAATTTCCTGTCTGATGGTTTTGTCAGTCCTCTGGACAGTAATGACAGGGAATCAGTTAAAATATATCGTGATACAGGTGCTTGCCAATCCCTTATGTTGACCAGTGTTCTAGGCTCTAATGTTAATTCCTCTGATGAAACTGTAATCTTACAAGGTGTAGGGAATAATTACTTCTCTGTCCCTCTGTGCAGAGTGAATTTAGAGTCTGGTTTTGTTAATGGTTCCGTTATGGTTGGGTTGGTTGAGACACTCCCAATGTCAGGTGTAACTTTCTTACTTGGAAATGATATTGGTGGAAGTCAAGTGTGTCCAGCTCCTCAGTTGTCTAGTGAGCCAGTGGCTGCGGCCCAGGATTGTGATGTCCCTGATGTGTTCCCTGCATGTGCTCTCACTAGGGCTGAGTCTAAAGTTACTGGTGACTTAGAGGATGATGATGATGATGATGTTATCCTAGCTGACACTTTTCTCGCTAATTTGGACCACTCACCAGATGAGGCAGTACCCCATAGTATTGATAATTTGTCTCGTCAAGAGTTGGTTGAGTTGCAGGTTGCTGACCCTGAGTTGAAAGGTCTAGCTAACTCTGCTTGCAGTGAGGAAGAGTCAGCTGGTGCTTCTACTTGTTATTATATAAAGTCAGGAGTACTTATGAGGAAGTGGAGACCCCCAACAGCATCAGCCGACTGTGAGTGGGAGGTTGTACATCAAGTTGTCATCCCTCGTGTTTGTAGGCAGGATATCATTAGAGTGGCTCATGATTCCAGTTTGTCAGGACACCTTGGAGTGAGGAAGACTGTGGCACGCATTTTGAAACACTTCTACTGGCCAGGTATCTTCAGGGATGTTTCCTGGTATTGTAAGTCTTGTCACACCTGTCAGGTTGTGGGGAAGTGTAATCAGACCGAAAAGGTTGCACCTCTAGTTCCCATTCCTCCTTTTGAGGCGCTTTCACCCGTGTGTTGGTGGATATTGTGGGCCCTCTTCCTAAGACTTCTTCAGGATTTTCTTATGTGTTGACCCTGACTGATATGGCTACTCGTTATCCTGAAGCCATTCCACTTAGAAATATCTCAGCAAAGAACGTGGTTAAGGAAATGCTAGGGTTCTTCACAAAGTTTGGTTTGCCCAAGGAGGTACAGTCAGACCGGGAAAGTAATTTCATGTCAAATGTTTTCAAGCAGTCTCTGAAAGAGTTGGGCATCACCCAGATCACGTCTTCAGCTTACCATCCCCAGACCCAAGGAGCGTTGGAGAGATATCATCAAACACTCAAATCGATGCTCAAGAAATACTGTTTGGAACATCAGAAAGACTGGGATAAAGGTCTTCCATTCGTTGTGTTTGCCGCAAGAGAATCTCCAAATGAATCACTGGGCTTCTCACCTTTTGAACTACTGTTTGGCCATGAAGTAAGAGGACCCCTTAAGCTACTCAAGGAATGCTGGCTGTCGGAGGAAGATGACGTCAACTTGCTGGAGTATGTGATGAAGTTCAAAGAACGGCTGTCCACTGCTTTACAGCTGGCGAGAGAGACTTTAGGAGCTGCTCAGGAGAAGATGAAAACTTGGTATGATAAGAAGTCCAGGTTACGCCACTTTCAGCCAGGAGACCAGGTTTTGATTCTGCTACCGGTGCATGGGCAACCTCTTCAAGCCAAGTTTAGTGGTCCTTATTTTGTGGAGAAGAAACTCAGTGATGTCAACAATGTCATCGCCACACTAGATCGTAGAAAGAACAAGCAACTTTGTCACATCAACATACTAAAGTTATATCACAGGCGGGACGAAAATAACCCAGTCTGCACTGTAGCTGTTCCACCCGAGTCTGCAAGTGAAGCTCTCCCATGCAGCATGAGCCTGAGTGATAGTTTGGGGAAGAATCCTGATATAATGAATGATCTCCAGACTAAGCTTTCTCATCTAGCTCCCGAGGAAAGGCAGGAGTTTTCGGCATTACTGCAGGAGTACCCGCAAGTGTTCCGTGCCACTCCAGGAAGAACCACTGTGTTGATGCATGCTGTCGATGTTGGAGACGCAAAGCCAATTAAACTGCCTCCTTCCCGTGTGAACCCAGTGCAAGTTCCTCTCATCGAGAAGGAGCTTGGCTACCTGTTGGACCACAAGATGATTGAGCCCTGTCAGAGCGAGTGGAGTTCTCCTGTCACTCTAGTCCCTAAGCCAGGTGGGTCACAGCGGCTTTGCATTGACTACAGACGTGTTAATCAGATAACCAAAACAGACACTTACCCTCTCCCTCGTGTGGAAGATTGCATAGACAAGATCAGAAAGGCTAGGTACATAAGTAAGTTTGATTTGTTAAAGGGATACTGGCAAGTACCTATGACTGAACGTGCTAGGGAGATCTCATGTTTTGTAACACTAGGAAAGACTTTTGCATGTTCTGTAATGCCATATGGTATGAAGAATGCACCAGCCACATTTCAGAAGCTCATGAATGTTGTAACAGAGGGTTTGGCAGGGTGTGTTGTTTATATTGATGATGTATTAATCTTCAGTGACAACTGGAAAGATCACCTATGCCATGTCAGTAAATTTCTTGAGCGTTTGGTTCAGGCTAATCTTGTAGCTAATTTATCAAAGTGTGAGTTTGGTCAAGCTAAAGTTCAGTACCTTGGGTACGTAATTGGTGATGGACATGTTGCACCACCAGCAGCTAAGGTTCATGTTATAAGTGATCTTCCCAGACCTAAAAGTAGGAAAGAGCTACAAAGATTTTTGGGAATGGTAGGTTATTACCGGAGATTTGTTCTTAACTTTTCAAATCTTGTATCACCACTTACAGACCTACTGAAAAAGGGAGTTAAATTTGTCTGGACCGATAACTGTGAATCCTCTCTCAGCAAACTTAAAGCTATCCTATTAAGTCAGCCAGTGCTCGCTACTCCAAATTTTGCTAAGCCTTTTAAGATGGCTGTTGATGCAAGTGATACAGGAGCTGGGGCTGTTTTGCTGCAAGAGGATGATCAGGGTATTGAACACCCTGTATCTTATTACAGTAAGAAGTTCACTCCACCTCAAAAGAACTACTCAACTATTGAGAAAGAGCTTTTGGCCTTGATTTTGGGTTTACAGCATTTTTCATTTTATTTGTGTTCTGGTTTTGACCCCATAGTCATTTATACCGATCATAACCCACTGAAATTCCTTAGTAAGTTTAAAGATAAAAATCAGAGATTGACAAGATGGAGTCTACTTCTTCAGGAGTATTCATTAGACATACAACATGTCAAGGGGAAAGAAAATGTTATTGCAGATTGCTTATCTAGACTTTAGACAGATTGTTTTAGAGTAATAATAAATTTCCTTTGTAAATTTCTTTTTCTTTGTGGGGAGGTGTTACATAGCCTATGATTTCATCATCCTTTGTGTAATTCTAACGTACAGTATGCTGCATGTTTGATCACGAGCGTGTTCTACCTCACTCCCCCCCTCCTCCCTTATAGCAGAGTAAGTCGTTCTTTCTGTTGTTCAGAGCAGGAGTGTCAACTCTTTGTCCCCATGGCTTCATTTGCGCATCCTTCTTACAAGTTGTATCAAGCTCTGCCGGCCCTTATATAATGAGCTCAGTCTCTGCATTATTGCCACTTAGATCTACTCCTCATTTTGTTCACATCTCTGTCCTCCCCTGTACAGTTGTTATTATTGTGAGTGCTCAGGAGGTCTCCAACCATCTAGCTGCTGTGTAATTTGAGTATAAGTGTTATTACATTTTGTTCTTGTACTGTATAGCATAATGTGTTGATTCGTAGGCCTAGTAAAGTTTTTGTAATTCATATTGTCAGCCAGTGGTAATAATATTTTGTATCTGTAATAATATATCTTGCGTTAACTGAGCATTATCCAGTGTTTTCTCATTTTATCAGGGCTGACTTAGATAAATTTACTCATGCTAATTTCGTGTTAATAGAGGCTATTGCAGTTAACCATATATTTAACCTGTTTTTTGCCATTACATTATCCTTATGAGTCCTGAATGTTTTGTTGTTAGTTTGAGCATTAAACTTTAACTTGTAATTTTACCTAACTCTTTTGTTTTGAACCTGGAACTTTACGGGACAGTAGTGATTTTTGGTATTCTCACTTAAAGTGTCCATTATCTTTCTCTGTTCCGTAACATAAATTTGGCGACCTCGCCAGGATATTCAGGATATTATCATAAGGATATTGCTTGATATTTTGTGACTGTGATTTATTCATGATGTCTACTATTACTACGCTTGATGAAGCCAAAGATTTTTTGTCAAATGTGCAAACAGTGTGTGATGTAGAAAACAGAACAAAAAATGAACTTATGCTTGTTGCTCAACAATTGGGAATTGCTGTTCGCTCTCATCATTCTAAAGATCAAATTGTTGACATGATTAATGAAAGCTTGTTTAATGTAACTCCTCTGAATGAGCAAACGCAGATTGAATTAGCTAAGTTACAGCTAGCCCTGCAGGAGGCTCGTGCTAAGGAGGCTGAATTTCAGGCAAATGCTAAGGAGGCTGAGTTTCAGGCTCGTGCTTAGGAGGCTCAGGCACAAATTGAACTTGCTAGGATTCAGGCAGACCATGAGTATCGCATGAAACAAGGTGGAACTGGATCATCTAGCTCTGATGATTTTGATGTGGCTAAAAATGTTAAACTTGTCCCTCCTTTTAATGAATCTGATTTAACAAAGTATTTTCACTTGTTTGAGAGGGTAGCTACAGGTTTTAATTGGCCCAAAAAGTATTGGCCAGTACTCCTTCAAACTGTTCTCACCGGTAAAGCTCAAGTAACTTATGCATCTTTGCCTCAGGATCAATCTGATAATTATGATGTAGTTAAGAGCTTGATTCTTAAGGTCTATGAGCTTGTTCCTGAAGCCTATAGAGTAAAATTTAGGACAACTTATAAGCAAGATAAGCAATCCCATGTTGAGTGTGCAAAAATCAAAGAAGATCTGTTAGAGCAGTGGTTAAATTCTAAGAATGTGGATTCTGATTTTGACAAATTTAAGCAGATGATTTTGCTGGAGGACTTCAAAAGGTGTATTAATAATGATGTAAGCCTATATCTTGATGAGAAAAGAATAGATAATTTGTCTGATGCTGCAGTGTTAGCTGATGAATATGTTCTCATTCACAAGAGATATTCTAGAGAAAAAAGGAAAGCTGAGAGTAAGTACGTTGCCTCTACTCAGAGTACAGGTAACAGGAAAGAGAATAAAGATGATGTTTCTCAGGAAGTAAATACCAGCTTCACCTCTAGATTTCAGAAAAGTAAATGTACTTATTGTAGTAAGCTTGGTCATACTACGGAGAAATGTTTCAGGAGACAGCGTGATGTGAACAAAAAGGAGTCATTAAATATTCAGTCAATTGGTCTAGTGTCCACCCTTGAGAGTTCCCAGAATTCTTTAACTGAGTTAACTGAACCTGCTTTGAGGGGTAAATTAAATTCTCATGATGGAGCTCCTCTTTTGAGCAGTAACGTGGGTGACACTCTCAAGAGTTCATGTGCTAATTTCCTGTCTGATGGTTTTGTCAGTCCTCTGGACAGTAATGACAGGGAATCAGTTAAAATATATCGTGATACAGGTGCTTGCCAATCCCTTATGTTGACCAGTGTTCTAGGCTCTAATGTTAATTCCTCTGATGAAACTGTAATCTTACAAGGTGTAGGGAATAATTACTTCTCTGTCCCTCTGTGCAGAGTGAATTTAGAGTCTGGTTTTGTTAATGGTTCCGTTATGGTTGGGTTGGTTGAGACACTCCCAATGTCAGGTGTAACTTTCTTACTTGGAAATGATATTGGTGGAAGTCAAGTGTGTCCAGCTCCTCAGTTGTCTAGTGAGCCAGTGGCTGCGGCCCAGGATTGTGATGTCCCTGATGTGTTCCCTGCATGTGCTCTCACTAGGGCTGAGTCTAAAGTTACTGGTGACTTAGAGGATGATGATGATGATGATGTTATCCTAGCTGACACTTTTCTCGCTAATTTGGACCACTCACCAGATGAGGCAGTACCCCATAGTATTGATAATTTGTCTCGTCAAGAGTTGGTTGAGTTGCAGGTTGCTGACCCTGAGTTGAAAGGTCTAGCTAACTCTGCTTGCAGTGAGGAAGAGTCAGCTGGTGCTTCTACTTGTTATTATATAAAGTCAGCAGTACTTATGAGGAAGTGGAGACACCCAACAGCATCAGCCGACTGTGAGTGGGAGGTTGTACATCAAGTTGTCATCCCTCGTGTTTGTAGGCAGGATATCATTAGAGTGGCTCATGATTCCAGTTTGTCAGGACACCTTGGAGTGAGGAAGACTGTGGCACGCATTTTGAAACACTTCTACTGGCCAGGTATCTTCAGGGATGTTTCCTGGTATTGTAAGTCTTGTCACACCTGTCAGGTTGTGGGGAAGTGTAATCAGACCGAAAAGGTTGCACCTCTAGTTCCCATTCCTCCTTTTGAGGCGCTTTCACCCGTGTGTTGGTGGATATTGTGGGCCCTCTTCCTAAGACTTCTTCAGGATTTTCTTATGTGTTGACCCTGACTGATATGGCTACTCGTTATCCTGAAGCCATTCCACTTAGAAATATCTCAGCAAAGAACGTGGTTAAGGAAATGCTAGGGTTCTTCACAAAGTTTGGTTTGCCCAAGGAGGTACAGTCAGACCGGGAAAGTAATTTCATGTCAAATGTTTTCAAGCAGTCTCTGAAAGAGTTGGGCATCACCCAGATCACGTCTTCAGCTTACCATCCCCAGACCCAAGGAGCGTTGGAGAGATATCATCAAACACTCAAATCGATGCTCAAGAAATACTGTTTGGAACATCAGAAAGACTGGGATAAAGGTCTTCCATTCGTTGTGTTTGCCGCAAGAGAATCTCCAAATGAATCACTGGGCTTCTCACCTTTTGAACTACTGTTTGGCCATGAAGTAAGAGGACCCCTTAAGCTACTCAAGGAATGCTGGCTGTCGGAGGAAGATGACGTCAACTTGCTGGAGTATGTGATGAAGTTCAAAGAACGGCTGTCCACTGCTTTACAGCTGGCGAGAGAGACTTTAGGAGCTGCTCAGGAGAAGATGAAAACTTGGTATGATAAGAAGTCCAGGTTACGCCACTTTCAGCCAGGAGACCAGGTTTTGATTCTGCTACCGGTGCATGGGCAACCTCTTCAAGCCAAGTTTAGTGGTCCTTATTTTGTGGAGAAGAAACTCAGTGATGTCAACAATGTCATCGCCACACTAGATCGTAGAAAGAACAAGCAACTTTGTCACATCAACATACTAAAGTTATATCACAGGCGGGACGAAAATAACCCAGTCTGCACTGTAGCTGTTCCACCCGAGTCTGCAAGTGAAGCTCTCCCATGCAGCATGAGCCTGAGTGATAGTTTGGGGAAGAATCCTGATATAATGAATGATCTCCAGACTAAGCTTTCTCATCTAGCTCCCGAGGAAAGGCAGGAGTTTTCGGCATTACTGCAGGAGTACCCGCAAGTGTTCCGTGCCACTCCAGGAAGAACCACTGTGTTGATGCATGCTGTCGATGTTGGAGACGCAAAGCCAATTAAACTGCCTCCTTCCCGTGTGAACCCAGTGCAAGTTCCTCTCATCGAGAAGGAGCTTGGCTACCTGTTGGACCACAAGATGATTGAGCCCTGTCAGAGCGAGTGGAGTTCTCCTGTCACTCTAGTCCCTAAGCCAGGTGGGTCACAGCGGCTTTGCATTGACTACAGACGTGTTAATCAGATAACCAAAACAGACACTTACCCTCTCCCTCGTGTGGAAGATTGCATAGACAAGATCAGAAAGGCTAGGTACATAAGTAAGTTTGATTTGTTAAAGGGATACTGGCAAGTACCTATGACTGAACGTGCTAGGGAGATCTCATGTTTTGTAACACTAGGAAAGACTTTTGCATGTTCTGTAATGCCATATGGTATGAAGAATGCACCAGCCACATTTCAGAAGCTCATGAATGTTGTAACAGAGGGTTTGGCAGGGTGTGTTGTTTATATTGATGATGTATTAATCTTCAGTGACAACTGGAAAGATCACCTATGCCATGTCAGTAAATTTCTTGAGCGTTTGGTTCAGGCTAATCTTGTAGCTAATTTATCAAAGTGTGAGTTTGGTCAAGCTAAAGTTCAGTACCTTGGGTACGTAATTGGTGATGGACATGTTGCACCACCAGCAGCTAAGGTTCACGTTATAAGTGATCTTCCCAGACCTAAAAGTAGGAAAGAGCTACAAAGATTTTTGGGAATGGTAGGTTATTACCGGAGATTTGTTCTTAACTTTTCAAATCTTGTATCACCACTTACAGACCTACTGAAAAAGGGAGTTAAATTTGTCTGGACCGATAACTGTGAATCCTCTCTCAGCAAACTTAAAGCTATCCTATTAAGTCAGCCAGTGCTCGCTACTCCAAATTTTGCTAAGCCTTTTAAGATGGCTGTTGATGCAAGTGATACAGGAGCTGGGGCTGTTTTGCTGCAAGAGGATGATCAGGGTATTGAACACCCTGTATCTTATTACAGTAAGAAGTTCACTCCACCTCAAAAGAACTACTCAACTATTGAGAAAGAGCTTTTGGCCTTGATTTTGGGTTTACAGCATTTTTCATTTTATTTGTGTTCTGGTTTTGACCCCATAGTCATTTATACCGATCATAACCCACTGAAATTCCTTAGTAAGTTTAAAGATAAAAATCAGAGATTGACAAGATGGAGTCTACTTCTTCAGGAGTATTCATTAGACATACAACATGTCAAGGGGAAAGAAAATGTTATTGCAGATTGCTTATCTAGACTTTAGACAGATTGTTTTAGAGTAATAATAAATTTCCTTTGTAAATTTCTTTTTCTTTGTGGGGAGGTGTTACATAGCCTATGATTTCATCATCCTTTGTGTAATTCTAACGTACAGTATGCTGCATGTTTGATCACGAGCGTGTTCTACCTCACTCCCCCCCTCCTCCCTTATAGCAGAGTAAGTCGTTCTTTCTGTTGTTCAGAGCAGGAGTGTCAACTCTTTGTCCCCATGGCTTCATTTGCGCATCCTTCTTACAAGTTGTATCAAGCTCTGCCGGCCCTTATATAATGAGCTCAGTCTCTGCATTATTGCCACTTAGATCTACTCCTCATTTTGTTCACATCTCTGTCCTCCCCTGTACAGTTGTTATTATTGTGAGTGCTCAGGAGGTCTCCAACCATCTAGCTGCTGTGTAATTTGAGTATAAGTGTTATTACATTTTGTTCTTGTACTGTATAGCATAATGTGTTGATTCGTAGGCCTAGTAAAGTTTTTGTAATTCATATTGTCAGCCAGTGGTAATAATATTTTGTATCTGTAATAATATATCTTGCGTTAACTGAGCATTATCCAGTGTTTTCTCATTTTATCAGGGCTGACTTAGATAAATTTACTCATGCTAATTTCGTGTTAATAGAGGCTATTGCAGTTAACCATATATTTAACCTGTTTTTTGCCATTACATTATCCTTATGAGTCCTGAATGTTTTGTTGTTAGTTTGAGCATTAAACTTTAACTTGTAATTTTACCTAACTCTTTTGTTTTGAACCTGGAACTTTACGGGACAGTAGTGATTTTTGGTATTCTCACTTAAAGTGTCCATTATCTTTCTCTGTTCCGTAACATAAATTTGGCGACCTCGCCAGGATATTCAGGATATTATCATAAGGATATTGCTTGATATTTTGTGACTGTGATTTATTCATGATGTCTACTATTACTACGCTTGATGAAGCCAAAGATTTTTTGTCAAATGTGCAAACAGTGTGTGATGTAGAAAACAGAACAAAAAATGAACTTATGCTTGTTGCTCAACAATTGGGAATTGCTGTTCGCTCTCATCATTCTAAAGATCAAATTGTTGACATGATTAATGAAAGCTTGTTTAATGTAACTCCTCTGAATGAGCAAACGCAGATTGAATTAGCTAAGTTACAGCTAGCCCTGCAGGAGGCTCGTGCTAAGGAGGCTGAATTTCAGGCAAATGCTAAGGAGGCTGAGTTTCAGGCTCGTGCTTAGGAAGGCTCAGGCACAAATTGAACTTGCTAGGATTCAGGCAGACCATGAGTATCGCATGAAACAAGGTGGAACTGGATCATCTAGCTCTGATGATTTTGATGTGGCTAAAAATGTTAAACTTGTCCCTCCTTTTAATGAATCTGATTTAACAAAGTATTTTCACTTGTTTGAGAGGGTAGCTACAGGTTTTAATTGGCCCAAAAAGTATTGGCCAGTACTCCTTCAAACTGTTCTCACCGGTAAAGCTCAAGTAACTTATGCATCTTTGCCTCAGGATCAATCTGATAATTATGATGTAGTTAAGAGCTTGATTCTTAAGGTCTATGAGCTTGTTCCTGAAGCCTATAGAGTAAAATTTAGGACAACTTATAAGCAAGATAAGCAATCCCATGTTGAGTGTGCAAAAATCAAAGAAGATCTGTTAGAGCAGTGGTTAAATTCTAAGAATGTGGATTCTGATTTTGACAAATTTAAGCAGATGATTTTGCTGGAGGACTTCAAAAGGTGTATTAATAATGATGTAAGCCTATATCTTGATGAGAAAAGAATAGATAATTTGTCTGATGCTGCAGTGTTAGCTGATGAATATGTTCTCATTCACAAGAGATATTCTAGAGAAAAAAGGAAAGCTGAGAGTAAGTACGTTGCCTCTACTCAGAGTACAGGTAACAGGAAAGAGAATAAAGATGATGTTTCTCAGGAAGTAAATACCAGCTTCACCTCTAGATTTCAGAAAAGTAAATGTACTTATTGTAGTAAGCTTGGTCATACTACGGAGAAATGTTTCAGGAGACAGCGTGATGTGAACAAAAAGGAGTCATTAAATATTCAGTCAATTGGTCTAGTGTCCACCCTTGAGAGTTCCCAGAATTCTTTAACTGAGTTAACTGAACCTGCTTTGAGGGGTAAATTAAATTCTCATGATGGAGCTCCTCTTTTGAGCAGTAACGTGGGTGACACTCTCAAGAGTTCATGTGCTAATTTCCTGTCTGATGGTTTTGTCAGTCCTCTGGACAGTAATGACAGGGAATCAGTTAAAATATATCGTGATACAGGTGCTTGCCAATCCCTTATGTTGACCAGTGTTCTAGGCTCTAATGTTAATTCCTCTGATGAAACTGTAATCTTACAAGGTGTAGGGAATAATTACTTCTCTGTCCCTCTGTGCAGAGTGAATTTAGAGTCTGGTTTTGTTAATGGTTCCGTTATGGTTGGGTTGGTTGAGACACTCCCAATGTCAGGTGTAACTTTCTTACTTGGAAATGATATTGGTGGAAGTCAAGTGTGTCCAGCTCCTCAGTTGTCTAGTGAGCCAGTGGCTGCGGCCCAGGATTGTGATGTCCCTGATGTGTTCCCTGCATGTGCTCTCACTAGGGCTGAGTCTAAAGTTACTGGTGACTTAGAGGATGATGATGATGATGATGTTATCCTAGCTGACACTTTTCTCGCTAATTTGGACCACTCACCAGATGAGGCAGTACCCCATAGTATTGATAATTTGTCTCGTCAAGAGTTGGTTGAGTTGCAGGTTGCTGACCCTGAGTTGAAAGGTCTAGCTAACTCTGCTTGCAGTGAGGAAGAGTCAGCTGGTGCTTCTACTTGTTATTATATAAAGTCAGGAGTACTTATGAGGAAGTGGAGACCCCCAACAGCATCAGCCGACTGTGAGTGGGAGGTTGTACATCAAGTTGTCATCCCTCGTGTTTGTAGGCAGGATATCATTAGAGTGGCTCATGATTCCAGTTTGTCAGGACACCTTGGAGTGAGGAAGACTGTGGCACGCATTTTGAAACACTTCTACTGGCCAGGTATCTTCAGGGATGTTTCCTGGTATTGTAAGTCTTGTCACACCTGTCAGGTTGTGGGGAAGTGTAATCAGACCGAAAAGGTTGCACCTCTAGTTCCCATTCCTCCTTTTGAGGCGCTTTCACCCGTGTGTTGGTGGATATTGTGGGCCCTCTTCCTAAGACTTCTTCAGGATTTTCTTATGTGTTGACCCTGACTGATATGGCTACTCGTTATCCTGAAGCCATTCCACTTAGAAATATCTCAGCAAAGAACGTGGTTAAGGAAATGCTAGGGTTCTTCACAAAGTTTGGTTTGCCCAAGGAGGTACAGTCAGACCGGGGAAGTAATTTCATGTCAAATGTTTTCAAGCAGTCTCTGAAAGAGTTGGGCATCACCCAGATCACGTCTTCAGCTTACCATCCCCAGACCCAAGGAGCGTTGGAGAGATATCATCAAACACTCAAATCGATGCTCAAGAAATACTGTTTGGAACATCAGAAAGACTGGGATAAAGGTCTTCCATTCGTTGTGTTTGCCGCAAGAGAATCTCCAAATGAATCACTGGGCTTCTCACCTTTTGAACTACTGTTTGGCCATGAAGTAAGAGGACCCCTTAAGCTACTCAAGGAATGCTGGCTGTCGGAGGAAGATGACGTCAACTTGCTGGAGTATGTGATGAAGTTCAAAGAACGGCTGTCCACTGCTTTACAGCTGGCGAGAGAGACTTTAGGAGCTGCTCAGGAGAAGATGAAAACTTGGTATGATAAGAAGTCCAGGTTACGCCACTTTCAGCCAGGAGACCAGGTTTTGATTCTGCTACCGGTGCATGGGCAACCTCTTCAAGCCAAGTTTAGTGGTCCTTATTTTGTGGAGAAGAAACTCAGTGATGTCAACAATGTCATCGCCACACTAGATCGTAGAAAGAACAAGCAACTTTGTCACATCAACATACTAAAGTTATATCACAGGCGGGACGAAAATAACCCAGTCTGCACTGTAGCTGTTCCACCCGAGTCTGCAAGTGAAGCTCTCCCATGCAGCATGAGCCTGAGTGATAGTTTGGGGAAGAATCCTGATATAATGAATGATCTCCAGACTAAGCTTTCTCATCTAGCTCCCGAGGAAAGGCAGGAGTTTTCGGCATTACTGCAGGAGTACCTGCAAGTGTTCCGTGCCACTCCAGGAAGAACCACTGTGTTGATGCATGCTGTCGATGTTGGAGACGCAAAGCCAATTAAACTGCCTCCTTCCCGTGTGAACCCAGTGCAAGTTCCTCTCATCGAGAAGGAGCTTGGCTACCTGTTGGACCACAAGATGATTGAGCCCTGTCAGAGCGAGTGGAGTTCTCCTGTCACTCTAGTCCCTAAGCCAGGTGGGTCACAGCGGCTTTGCATTGACTACAGACGTGTTAATCAGATAACCAAAACAGACACTTACCCTCTCCCTCGTGTGGAAGATTGCATAGACAAGATCAGAAAGGCTAGGTACATAAGTAAGTTTGATTTGTTAAAGGGATACTGGCAAGTACCTATGACTGAACGTGCTAGGGAGATCTCATGTTTTGTAACACTAGGAAAGACTTTTGCATGTTCTGTAATGCCATATGGTATGAAGAATGCACCAGCCACATTTCAGAAGCTCATGAATGTTGTAACAGAGGGTTTGGCAGGGTGTGTTGTTTATATTGATGATGTATTAATCTTCAGTGACAACTGGAAAGATCACCTATGCCATGTCAGTAAATTTCTTGAGCGTTTGGTTCAGGCTAATCTTGTAGCTAATTTATCAAAGTGTGAGTTTGGTCAAGCTAAAGTTCAGTACCTTGGGTACGTAATTGGTGATGGACATGTTGCACCACCAGCAGCTAAGGTTCACGTTATAAGTGATCTTCCCAGACCTAAAAGTAGGAAAGAGCTACAAAGATTTTTGGGAATGGTAGGTTATTACCGGAGATTTGTTCTTAACTTTTCAAATCTTGTATCACCACTTACAGACCTACTGAAAAAGGGAGTTAAATTTGTCTGGACCGATAACTGTGAATCCTCTCTCAGCAAACTTAAAGCTATCCTATTAAGTCAGCCAGTGCTCGCTACTCCAAATTTTGCTAAGCCTTTTAAGATGGCTGTTGATGCAAGTGATACAGGAGCTGGGGCTGTTTTGCTGCAAGAGGATGATCAGGGTATTGAACACCCTGTATCTTATTACAGTAAGAAGTTCACTCCACCTCAAAAGAACTACTCAACTATTGAGAAAGAGCTTTTGGCCTTGATTTTGGGTTTACAGCATTTTTCATTTTATTTGTGTTCTGGTTTTGACCCCATAGTCATTTATACCGATCATAACCCACTGAAATTCCTTAGTAAGTTTAAAGATAAAAATCAGAGATTGACAAGATGGAGTCTACTTCTTCAGGAGTATTCATTAGACATACAACATGTCAAGGGGAAAGAAAATGTTATTGCAGATTGCTTATCTAGACTTTAGACAGATTGTTTTAGAGTAATAATAAATTTCCTTTGTAAATTTCTTTTTCTTTGTGGGGAGGTGTTACATAGCCTATGATTTCATCATCCTTTGTGTAATTCTAACGTACAGTATGCTGCATGTTTGATCACGAGCGTGTTCTACCTCACTCCCCCCCTCCTCCCTTATAGCAGAGTAAGTCGTTCTTTCTGTTGTTCAGAGCAGGAGTGTCAACTCTTTGTCCCCATGGCTTCATTTGCGCATCCTTCTTACAAGTTGTATCAAGCTCTGCCGGCCCTTATATAATGAGCTCAGTCTCTGCATTATTGCCACTTAGATCTACTCCTCATTTTGTTCACATCTCTGTCCTCCCCTGTACAGTTGTTATTATTGTGAGTGCTCAGGAGGTCTCCAACCATCTAGCTGCTGTGTAATTTGAGTATAAGTGTTATTACATTTTGTTCTTGTACTGTATAGCATAATGTGTTGATTCGTAGGCCTAGTAAAGTTTTTGTAATTCATATTGTCAGCCAGTGGTAATAATATTTTGTATCTGTAATAATATATCTTGCGTTAACTGAGCATTATCCAGTGTTTTCTCATTTTATCAGGGCTGACTTAGATAAATTTACTCATGCTAATTTCGTGTTAATAGAGGCTATTGCAGTTAACCATATATTTAACCTGTTTTTTGCCATTACATTATCCTTATGAGTCCTGAATGTTTTGTTGTTAGTTTGAGCATTAAACTTTAACTTGTAATTTTACCTAACTCTTTTGTTTTGAACCTGGAACTTTACGGGACAGTAGTGATTTTTGGTATTCTCACTTAAAGTGTCCATTATCTTTCTCTGTTCCGTAACATAAATTTGGCGACCTCGCCAGGATATTCAGGATATTATCATAAGGATATTGCTTGATATTTTGTGACTGTGATTTATTCATGATGTCTACTATTACTACGCTTGATGAAGCCAAAGATTTTTTGTCAAATGTGCAAACAGTGTGTGATGTAGAAAACAGAACAAAAAATGAACTTATGCTTGTTGCTCAACAATTGGGAATTGCTGTTCGCTCTCATCATTCTAAAGATCAAATTGTTGACATGATTAATGAAAGCTTGTTTAATGTAACTCCTCTGAATGAGCAAACGCAGATTGAATTAGCTAAGTTACAGCTAGCCCTGCAGGAGGCTCGTGCTAAGGAGGCTGAATTTCAGGCAAATGCTAAGGAGGCTGAGTTTCAGGCTCGTATTCAGGAGGCACAGGTACAGGCTCAGGCACAAATTGAACTTGCTAGGATTCAGGCAGACCATGAGTATCGCATGAAACAAGGTGGAACTGGATCATCTAGCTCTGATGATTTTGATGTGGCTAAAAATGTTAAACTTGTCCCTCCTTTTAATGAATCTGATTTAACAAAGTATTTTCACTTGTTTGAGAGGGTAGCTACAGGTTTTAATTGGCCCAAAAAGTATTGGCCAGTACTCCTTCAAACTGTTCTCACCGGTAAAGCTCAAGTAACTTATGCATCTTTGCCTCAGGATCAATCTGATAATTATGATGTAGTTAAGAGCTTGATTCTTAAGGTCTATGAGCTTGTTCCTGAAGCCTATAGAGTAAAATTTAGGACAACTTATAAGCAAGATAAGCAATCCCATGTTGAGTGTGCAAAAATCAAAGAAGATCTGTTAGAGCAGTGGTTAAATTCTAAGAATGTGGATTCTGATTTTGACAAATTTAAGCAGATGATTTTGCTGGAGGACTTCAAAAGGTGTATTAATAATGATGTAAGCCTATATCTTGATGAGAAAAGAATAGATAATTTGTCTGATGCTGCAGTGTTAGCTGATGAATATGTTCTCATTCACAAGAGATATTCTAGAGAAAAAAGGAAAGCTGAGAGTAAGTACGTTGCCTCTACTCAGAGTACAGGTAACAGGAAAGAGAATAAAGATGATGTTTCTCAGGAAGTAAATACCAGCTTCACCTCTAGATTTCAGAAAAGTAAATGTACTTATTGTAGTAAGCTTGGTCATACTACGGAGAAATGTTTCAGGAGACAGCGTGATGTGAACAAAAAGGAGTCATTAAATATTCAGTCAATTGGTCTAGTGTCCACCCTTGAGAGTTCCCAGAATTCTTTAACTGAGTTAACTGAACCTGCTTTGAGGGGTAAATTAAATTCTCATGATGGAGCTCCTCTTTTGAGCAGTAACGTGGGTGACACTCTCAAGAGTTCATGTGCTAATTTCCTGTCTGATGGTTTTGTCAGTCCTCTGGACAGTAATGACAGGGAATCAGTTAAAATATATCGTGATACAGGTGCTTGCCAATCCCTTATGTTGACCAGTGTTCTAGGCTCTAATGTTAATTCCTCTGATGAAACTGTAATCTTACAAGGTGTAGGGAATAATTACTTCTCTGTCCCTCTGTGCAGAGTGAATTTAGAGTCTGGTTTTGTTAATGGTTCCGTTATGGTTGGGTTGGTTGAGACACTCCCAATGTCAGGTGTAACTTTCTTACTTGGAAATGATATTGGTGGAAGTCAAGTGTGTCCAGCTCCTCAGTTGTCTAGTGAGCCAGTGGCTGCGGCCCAGGATTGTGATGTCCCTGATGTGTTCCCTGCATGTGCTCTCACTAGGGCTGAGTCTAAAGTTACTGGTGACTTAGAGGATGATGATGATGATGATGTTATCCTAGCTGACACTTTTCTCGCTAATTTGGACCACTCACCAGATGAGGCAGTACCCCATAGTATTGATAATTTGTCTCGTCAAGAGTTGGTTGAGTTGCAGGTTGCTGACCCTGAGTTGAAAGGTCTAGCTAACTCTGCTTGCAGTGAGGAAGAGTCAGCTGGTGCTTCTACTTGTTATTATATAAAGTCAGGAGTACTTATGAGGAAGTGGAGACCCCCAACAGCATCAGCCGACTGTGAGTGGGAGGTTGTACATCAAGTTGTCATCCCTCGTGTTTGTAGGCAGGATATCATTAGAGTGGCTCATGATTCCAGTTTGTCAGGACACCTTGGAGTGAGGAAGACTGTGGCACGCATTTTGAAACACTTCTACTGGCCAGGTATCTTCAGGGATGTTTCCTGGTATTGTAAGTCTTGTCACACCTGTCAGGTTGTGGGGAAGTGTAATCAGACCGAAAAGGTTGCACCTCTAGTTCCCATTCCTCCTTTTGAGGCGCTTTCACCCGTGTGTTGGTGGATATTGTGGGCCCTCTTCCTAAGACTTCTTCAGGATTTTCTTATGTGTTGACCCTGACTGATATGGCTACTCGTTATCCTGAAGCCATTCCACTTAGAAATATCTCAGCAAAGAACGTGGTTAAGGAAATGCTAGGGTTCTTCACAAAGTTTGGTTTGCCCAAGGAGGTACAGTCAGACCGGGAAAGTAATTTCATGTCAAATGTTTTCAAGCAGTCTCTGAAAGAGTTGGGCATCACCCAGATCACGTCTTCAGCTTACCATCCCCAGACCCAAGGAGCGTTGGAGAGATATCATCAAACACTCAAATCGATGCTCAAGAAATACTGTTTGGAACATCAGAAAGACTGGGATAAAGGTCTTCCATTCGTTGTGTTTGCCGCAAGAGAATCTCCAAATGAATCACTGGGCTTCTCACCTTTTGAACTACTGTTTGGCCATGAAGTAAGAGGACCCCTTAAGCTACTCAAGGAATGCTGGCTGTCGGAGGAAGATGACGTCAACTTGCTGGAGTATGTGATGAAGTTCAAAGAACGGCTGTCCACTGCTTTACAGCTGGCGAGAGAGACTTTAGGAGCTGCTCAGGAGAAGATGAAAACTTGGTATGATAAGAAGTCCAGGTTACGCCACTTTCAGCCAGGAGACCAGGTTTTGATTCTGCTACCGGTGCATGGGCAACCTCTTCAAGCCAAGTTTAGTGGTCCTTATTTTGTGGAGAAGAAACTCAGTGATGTCAACAATGTCATCGCCACACTAGATCGTAGAAAGAACAAGCAACTTTGTCACATCAACATACTAAAGTTATATCACAGGCGGGACGAAAATAACCCAGTCTGCACTGTAGCTGTTCCACCCGAGTCTGCAAGTGAAGCTCTCCCATGCAGCATGAGCCTGAGTGATAGTTTGGGGAAGAATCCTGATATAATGAATGATCTCCAGACTAAGCTTTCTCATCTAGCTCCCGAGGAAAGGCAGGAGTTTTCGGCATTACTGCAGGAGTACCCGCAAGTGTTCCGTGCCACTCCAGGAAGAACCACTGTGTTGATGCATGCTGTCGATGTTGGAGACGCAAAGCCAATTAAACTGCCTCCTTCCCGTGTGAACCCAGTGCAAGTTCCTCTCATCGAGAAGGAGCTTGGCTACCTGTTGGACCACAAGATGATTGAGCCCTGTCAGAGCGAGTGGAGTTCTCCTGTCACTCTAGTCCCTAAGCCAGGTGGGTCACAGCGGCTTTGCATTGACTACAGACGTGTTAATCAGATAACCAAAACAGACACTTACCCTCTCCCTCGTGTGGAAGATTGCATAGACAAGATCAGAAAGGCTAGGTACATAAGTAAGTTTGATTTGTTAAAGGGATACTGGCAAGTACCTATGACTGAACGTGCTAGGGAGATCTCATGTTTTGTAACACTAGGAAAGACTTTTGCATGTTCTGTAATGCCATATGGTATGAAGAATGCACCAGCCACATTTCAGAAGCTCATGAATGTTGTAACAGAGGGTTTGGCAGGGTGTGTTGTTTATATTGATGATGTATTAATCTTCAGTGACAACTGGAAAGATCACCTATGCCATGTCAGTAAATTTCTTGAGCGTTTGGTTCAGGCTAATCTTGTAGCTAATTTATCAAAGTGTGAGTTTGGTCAAGCTAAAGTTCAGTACCTTGGGTACGTAATTGGTGATGGACATGTTGCACCACCAGCAGCTAAGGTTCACGTTATAAGTGATCTTCCCAGACCTAAAAGTAGGAAAGAGCTACAAAGATTTTTGGGAATGGTAGGTTATTACCGGAGATTTGTTCTTAACTTTTCAAATCTTGTATCACCACTTACAGACCTACTGAAAAAGGGAGTTAAATTTGTCTGGACCGATAACTGTGAATCCTCTCTCAGCAAACTTAAAGCTATCCTATTAAGTCAGCCAGTGCTCGCTACTCCAAATTTTGCTAAGCCTTTTAAGATGGCTGTTGATGCAAGTGATACAGGAGCTGGGGCTGTTTTGCTGCAAGAGGATGATCAGGGTATTGAACACCCTGTATCTTATTACAGTAAGAAGTTCACTCCACCTCAAAAGAACTACTCAACTATTGAGAAAGAGCTTTTGGCCTTGATTTTGGGTTTACAGCATTTTTCATTTTATTTGTGTTCTGGTTTTGACCCCATAGTCATTTATACCGATCATAACCCACTGAAATTCCTTAGTAAGTTTAAAGATAAAAATCAGAGATTGACAAGATGGAGTCTACTTCTTCAGGAGTATTCATTAGACATACAACATGTCAAGGGGAAAGAAAATGTTATTGCAGATTGCTTATCTAGACTTTAGACAGATTGTTTTAGAGTAATAATAAATTTCCTTTGTAAATTTCTTTTTCTTTGTGGGGAGGTGTTACATAGCCTATGATTTCATCATCCTTTGTGTAATTCTAACGTACAGTATGCTGCATGTTTGATCACGAGCGTGTTCTACCTCACTCCCCCCCTCCTCCCTTATAGCAGAGTAAGTCGTTCTTTCTGTTGTTCAGAGCAGGAGTGTCAACTCTTTGTCCCCATGGCTTCATTTGCGCATCCTTCTTACAAGTTGTATCAAGCTCTGCCGGCCCTTATATAATGAGCTCAGTCTCTGCATTATTGCCACTTAGATCTACTCCTCATTTTGTTCACATCTCTGTCCTCCCCTGTACAGTTGTTATTATTGTGAGTGCTCAGGAGGTCTCCAACCATCTAGCTGCTGTGTAATTTGAGTATAAGTGTTATTACATTTTGTTCTTGTACTGTATAGCATAATGTGTTGATTCGTAGGCCTAGTAAAGTTTTTGTAATTCATATTGTCAGCCAGTGGTAATAATATTTTGTATCTGTAATAATATATCTTGCGTTAACTGAGCATTATCCAGTGTTTTCTCATTTTATCAGGGCTGACTTAGATAAATTTACTCATGCTAATTTCGTGTTAATAGAGGCTATTGCAGTTAACCATATATTTAACCTGTTTTTTGCCATTACATTATCCTTATGAGTCCTGAATGTTTTGTTGTTAGTTTGAGCATTAAACTTTAACTTGTAATTTTACCTAACTCTTTTGTTTTGAACCTGGAACTTTACGGGACAGTAGTGATTTTTGGTATTCTCACTTAAAGTGTCCATTATCTTTCTCTGTTCCGTAACATAAATTTGGCGACCTCGCCAGGATATTCAGGATATTATCATAAGGATATTGCTTGATATTTTGTGACTCTGATTTATTCATGATGTCTACTATTACTACGCTTGATGAAGCCAAAGATTTTTTGTCAAATGTGCAAACAGTGTGTGATGTAGAAAACAGAACAAAAAATGAACTTATGCTTGTTGCTCAACAATTGGGAATTGCTGTTCGCTCTCATCATTCTAAAGATCAAATTGTTGACATGATTAATGAAAGCTTGTTTAATGTAACTCCTCTGAATGAGCAAACGCAGATTGAATTAGCTAAGTTACAGCTAGCCCTGCAGGAGGCTCGTGCTAAGGAGGCTGAATTTCAGGCAAATGCTAAGGAGGCTGAGTTTCAGGCTCGTGCTTAGGAGGCTCAGGCACAAATTGAACTTGCTAGGATTCAGGCAGACCATGAGTATCGCATGAAACAAGGTGGAACTGGATCATCTAGCTCTGATGATTTTGATGTGGCTAAAAATGTTAAACTTGTCCCTCCTTTTAATGAATCTGATTTAACAAAGTATTTTCACTTGTTTGAGAGGGTAGCTACAGGTTTTAATTGGCCCAAAAAGTATTGGCCAGTACTCCTTCAAACTGTTCTCACCGGTAAAGCTCAAGTAACTTATGCATCTTTGCCTCAGGATCAATCTGATAATTATGATGTAGTTAAGAGCTTGATTCTTAAGGTCTATGAGCTTGTTCCTGAAGCCTATAGAGTAAAATTTAGGACAACTTATAAGCAAGATAAGCAATCCCATGTTGAGTGTGCAAAAATCAAAGAAGATCTGTTAGAGCAGTGGTTAAATTCTAAGAATGTGGATTCTGATTTTGACAAATTTAAGCAGATGATTTTGCTGGAGGACTTCAAAAGGTGTATTAATAATGATGTAAGCCTATATCTTGATGAGAAAAGAATAGATAATTTGTCTGATGCTGCAGTGTTAGCTGATGAATATGTTCTCATTCACAAGAGATATTCTAGAGAAAAAAGGAAAGCTGAGAGTAAGTACGTTGCCTCTACTCAGAGTACAGGTAACAGGAAAGAGAATAAAGATGATGTTTCTCAGGAAGTAAATACCAGCTTCACCTCTAGATTTCAGAAAAGTAAATGTACTTATTGTAGTAAGCTTGGTCATACTACGGAGAAATGTTTCAGGAGACAGCGTGATGTGAACAAAAAGGAGTCATTAAATATTCAGTCAATTGGTCTAGTGTCCACCCTTGAGAGTTCCCAGAATTCTTTAACTGAGTTAACTGAACCTGCTTTGAGGGGTAAATTAAATTCTCATGATGGAGCTCCTCTTTTGAGCAGTAACGTGGGTGACACTCTCAAGAGTTCATGTGCTAATTTCCTGTCTGATGGTTTTGTCAGTCCTCTGGACAGTAATGACAGGGAATCAGTTAAAATATATCGTGATACAGGTGCTTGCCAATCCCTTATGTTGACCAGTGTTCTAGGCTCTAATGTTAATTCCTCTGATGAAACTGTAATCTTACAAGGTGTAGGGAATAATTACTTCTCTGTCCCTCTGTGCAGAGTGAATTTAGAGTCTGGTTTTGTTAATGGTTCCGTTATGGTTGGGTTGGTTGAGACACTCCCAATGTCAGGTGTAACTTTCTTACTTGGAAATGATATTGGTGGAAGTCAAGTGTGTCCAGCTCCTCAGTTGTCTAGTGAGCCAGTGGCTGCGGCCCAGGATTGTGATGTCCCTGATGTGTTCCCTGCATGTGCTCTCACTAGGGCTGAGTCTAAAGTTACTGGTGACTTAGAGGATGATGATGATGATGATGTTATCCTAGCTGACACTTTTCTCGCTAATTTGGACCACTCACCAGATGAGGCAGTACCCCATAGTATTGATAATTTGTCTCGTCAAGAGTTGGTTGAGTTGCAGGTTGCTGACCCTGAGTTGAAAGGTCTAGCTAACTCTGCTTGCAGTGAGGAAGAGTCAGCTGGTGCTTCTACTTGTTATTATATAAAGTCAGGAGTACTTATGAGGAAGTGGAGACCCCCAACAGCATCAGCCGACTGTGAGTGGGAGGTTGTACATCAAGTTGTCATCCCTCGTGTTTGTAGGCAGGATATCATTAGAGTGGCTCATGATTCCAGTTTGTCAGGACACCTTGGAGTGAGGAAGACTGTGGCACGCATTTTGAAACACTTCTACTGGCCAGGTATCTTCAGGGATGTTTCCTGGTATTGTAAGTCTTGTCACACCTGTCAGGTTGTGGGGAAGTGTAATCAGACCGAAAAGGTTGCACCTCTAGTTCCCATTCCTCCTTTTGAGGCGCTTTCACCCGTGTGTTGGTGGATATTGTGGGCCCTCTTCCTAAGACTTCTTCAGGATTTTCTTATGTGTTGACCCTGACTGATATGGCTACTCGTTATCCTGAAGCCATTCCACTTAGAAATATCTCAGCAAAGAACGTGGTTAAGGAAATGCTAGGGTTCTTCACAAAGTTTGGTTTGCCCAAGGAGGTACAGTCAGACCGGGGAAGTAATTTCATGTCAAATGTTTTCAAGCAGTCTCTGAAAGAGTTGGGCATCACCCAGATCACGTCTTCAGCTTACCATCCCCAGACCCAAGGAGCGTTGGAGAGATATCATCAAACACTCAAATCGATGCTCAAGAAATACTGTTTGGAACATCAGAAAGACTGGGATAAAGGTCTTCCATTCGTTGTGTTTGCCGCAAGAGAATCTCCAAATGAATCACTGGGCTTCTCACCTTTTGAACTACTGTTTGGCCATGAAGTAAGAGGACCCCTTAAGCTACTCAAGGAATGCTGGCTGTCGGAGGAAGATGACGTCAACTTGCTGGAGTATGTGATGAAGTTCAAAGAACGGCTGTCCACTGCTTTACAGCTGGCGAGAGAGACTTTAGGAGCTGCTCAGGAGAAGATGAAAACTTGGTATGATAAGAAGTCCAGGTTACGCCACTTTCAGCCAGGAGACCAGGTTTTGATTCTGCTACCGGTGCATGGGCAACCTCTTCAAGCCAAGTTTAGTGGTCCTTATTTTGTGGAGAAGAAACTCAGTGATGTCAACAATGTCATCGCCACACTAGATCGTAGAAAGAACAAGCAACTTTGTCACATCAACATACTAAAGTTATATCACAGGCGGGACGAAAATAACCCAGTCTGCACTGTAGCTGTTCCACCCGAGTCTGCAAGTGAAGCTCTCCCATGCAGCATGAGCCTGAGTGATAGTTTGGGGAAGAATCCTGATATAATGAATGATCTCCAGACTAAGCTTTCTCATCTAGCTCCCGAGGAAAGGCAGGAGTTTTCGGCATTACTGCAGGAGTACCCGCAAGTGTTCCGTGCCACTCCAGGAAGAACCACTGTGTTGATGCATGCTGTCGATGTTGGAGACGCAAAGCCAATTAAACTGCCTCCTTCCCGTGTGAACCCAGTGCAAGTTCCTCTCATCGAGAAGGAGCTTGGCTACCTGTTGGACCACAAGATGATTGAGCCCTGTCAGAGCGAGTGGAGTTCTCCTGTCACTCTAGTCCCTAAGCCAGGTGGGTCACAGCGGCTTTGCATTGACTACAGACGTGTTAATCAGATAACCAAAACAGACACTTACCCTCTCCCTCGTGTGGAAGATTGCATAGACAAGATCAGAAAGGCTAGGTACATAAGTAAGTTTGATTTGTTAAAGGGATACTGGCAAGTACCTATGACTGAACGTGCTAGGGAGATCTCATGTTTTGTAACACTAGGAAAGACTTTTGCATGTTCTGTAATGCCATATGGTATGAAGAATGCACCAGCCACATTTCAGAAGCTCATGAATGTTGTAACAGAGGGTTTGGCAGGGTGTGTTGTTTATATTGATGATGTATTAATCTTCAGTGACAACTGGAAAGATCACCTATGCCATGTCAGTAAATTTCTTGAGCGTTTGGTTCAGGCTAATCTTGTAGCTAATTTATCAAAGTGTGAGTTTGGTCAAGCTAAAGTTCAGTACCTTGGGTACGTAATTGGTGATGGACATGTTGCACCACCAGCAGCTAAGGTTCACGTTATAAGTGATCTTCCCAGACCTAAAAGTAGGAAAGAGCTACAAAGATTTTTGGGAATGGTAGGTTATTACCGGAGATTTGTTCTTAACTTTTCAAATCTTGTATCACCACTTACAGACCTACTGAAAAAGGGAGTTAAATTTGTCTGGACCGATAACTGTGAATCCTCTCTCAGCAAACTTAAAGCTATCCTATTAAGTCAGCCAGTGCTCGCTACTCCAAATTTTGCTAAGCCTTTTAAGATGGCTGTTGATGCAAGTGATACAGGAGCTGGGGCTGTTTTGCTGCAAGAGGATGATCAGGGTATTGAACACCCTGTATCTTATTACAGTAAGAAGTTCACTCCACCTCAAAAGAACTACTCAACTATTGAGAAAGAGCTTTTGGCCTTGATTTTGGGTTTACAGCATTTTTCATTTTATTTGTGTTCTGGTTTTGACCCCATAGTCATTTATACCGATCATAACCCACTGAAATTCCTTAGTAAGTTTAAAGATAAAAATCAGAGATTGACAAGATGGAGTCTACTTCTTCAGGAGTATTCATTAGACATACAACATGTCAAGGGGAAAGAAAATGTTATTGCAGATTGCTTATCTAGACTTTAGACAGATTGTTTTAGAGTAATAATAAATTTCCTTTGTAAATTTCTTTTTCTTTGTGGGGAGGTGTTACATAGCCTATGATTTCATCATCCTTTGTGTAATTCTAACGTACAGTATGCTGCATGTTTGATCACGAGCGTGTTCTACCTCACTCCCCCCCTCCTCCCTTATAGCAGAGTAAGTCGTTCTTTCTGTTGTTCAGAGCAGGAGTGTCAACTCTTTGTCCCCATGGCTTCATTTGCGCATCCTTCTTACAAGTTGTATCAAGCTCTGCCGGCCCTTATATAATGAGCTCAGTCTCTGCATTATTGCCACTTAGATCTACTCCTCATTTTGTTCACATCTCTGTCCTCCCCTGTACAGTTGTTATTATTGTGAGTGCTCAGGAGGTCTCCAACCATCTAGCTGCTGTGTAATTTGAGTATAAGTGTTATTACATTTTGTTCTTGTACTGTATAGCATAATGTGTTGATTCGTAGGCCTAGTAAAGTTTTTGTAATTCATATTGTCAGCCAGTGGTAATAATATTTTGTATCTGTAATAATATATCTTGCGTTAACTGAGCATTATCCAGTGTTTTCTCATTTTATCAGGGCTGACTTAGATAAATTTACTCATGCTAATTTCGTGTTAATAGAGGCTATTGCAGTTAACCATATATTTAACCTGTTTTTTGCCATTACATTATCCTTATGAGTCCTGAATGTTTTGTTGTTAGTTTGAGCATTAAACTTTAACTTGTAATTTTACCTAACTCTTTTGTTTTGAACCTGGAACTTTACGGGACAGTAGTGATTTTTGGTATTCTCACTTAAAGTGTCCATTATCTTTCTCTGTTCCGTAACATAAATTTGGCGACCTCGCCAGGATATTCAGGATATTATCATAAGGATATTGCTTGATATTTTGTGACTCTGATTTATTCATGATGTCTACTATTACTACGCTTGATGAAGCCAAAGATTTTTTGTCAAATGTGCAAACAGTGTGTGATGTAGAAAACAGAACAAAAAATGAACTTATGCTTGTTGCTCAACAATTGGGAATTGCTGTTCGCTCTCATCATTCTAAAGATCAAATTGTTGACATGATTAATGAAAGCTTGTTTAATGTAACTCCTCTGAATGAGCAAACGCAGATTGAATTAGCTAAGTTACAGCTAGCCCTGCAGGAGGCTCGTGCTAAGGAGGCTGAATTTCAGGCAAATGCTAAGGAGGCTGAGTTTCAGGCTCGTGCTTAGGAGGCTCAGGCACAAATTGAACTTGCTAGGATTCAGGCAGACCATGAGTATCGCATGAAACAAGGTGGAACTGGATCATCTAGCTCTGATGATTTTGATGTGGCTAAAAATGTTAAACTTGTCCCTCCTTTTAATGAATCTGATTTAACAAAGTATTTTCACTTGTTTGAGAGGGTAGCTACAGGTTTTAATTGGCCCAAAAAGTATTGGCCAGTACTCCTTCAAACTGTTCTCACCGGTAAAGCTCAAGTAACTTATGCATCTTTGCCTCAGGATCAATCTGATAATTATGATGTAGTTAAGAGCTTGATTCTTAAGGTCTATGAGCTTGTTCCTGAAGCCTATAGAGTAAAATTTAGGACAACTTATAAGCAAGATAAGCAATCCCATGTTGAGTGTGCAAAAATCAAAGAAGATCTGTTAGAGCAGTGGTTAAATTCTAAGAATGTGGATTCTGATTTTGACAAATTTAAGCAGATGATTTTGCTGGAGGACTTCAAAAGGTGTATTAATAATGATGTAAGCCTATATCTTGATGAGAAAAGAATAGATAATTTGTCTGATGCTGCAGTGTTAGCTGATGAATATGTTCTCATTCACAAGAGATATTCTAGAGAAAAAAGGAAAGCTGAGAGTAAGTACGTTGCCTCTACTCAGAGTACAGGTAACAGGAAAGAGAATAAAGATGATGTTTCTCAGGAAGTAAATACCAGCTTCACCTCTAGATTTCAGAAAAGTAAATGTACTTATTGTAGTAAGCTTGGTCATACTACGGAGAAATGTTTCAGGAGACAGCGTGATGTGAACAAAAAGGAGTCATTAAATATTCAGTCAATTGGTCTAGTGTCCACCCTTGAGAGTTCCCAGAATTCTTTAACTGAGTTAACTGAACCTGCTTTGAGGGGTAAATTAAATTCTCATGATGGAGCTCCTCTTTTGAGCAGTAACGTGGGTGACACTCTCAAGAGTTCATGTGCTAATTTCCTGTCTGATGGTTTTGTCAGTCCTCTGGACAGTAATGACAGGGAATCAGTTAAAATATATCGTGATACAGGTGCTTGCCAATCCCTTATGTTGACCAGTGTTCTAGGCTCTAATGTTAATTCCTCTGATGAAACTGTAATCTTACAAGGTGTAGGGAATAATTACTTCTCTGTCCCTCTGTGCAGAGTGAATTTAGAGTCTGGTTTTGTTAATGGTTCCGTTATGGTTGGGTTGGTTGAGACACTCCCAATGTCAGGTGTAACTTTCTTACTTGGAAATGATATTGGTGGAAGTCAAGTGTGTCCAGCTCCTCAGTTGTCTAGTGAGCCAGTGGCTGCGGCCCAGGATTGTGATGTCCCTGATGTGTTCCCTGCATGTGCTCTCACTAGGGCTGAGTCTAAAGTTACTGGTGACTTAGAGGATGATGATGATGATGATGTTATCCTAGCTGACACTTTTCTCGCTAATTTGGACCACTCACCAGATGAGGCAGTACCCCATAGTATTGATAATTTGTCTCGTCAAGAGTTGGTTGAGTTGCAGGTTGCTGACCCTGAGTTGAAAGGTCTAGCTAACTCTGCTTGCAGTGAGGAAGAGTCAGCTGGTGCTTCTACTTGTTATTATATAAAGTCAGGAGTACTTATGAGGAAGTGGAGACCCCCAACAGCATCAGCCGACTGTGAGTGGGAGGTTGTACATCAAGTTGTCATCCCTCGTGTTTGTAGGCAGGATATCATTAGAGTGGCTCATGATTCCAGTTTGTCAGGACACCTTGGAGTGAGGAAGACTGTGGCACGCATTTTGAAACACTTCTACTGGCCAGGTATCTTCAGGGATGTTTCCTGGTATTGTAAGTCTTGTCACACCTGTCAGGTTGTGGGGAAGTGTAATCAGACCGAAAAGGTTGCACCTCTAGTTCCCATTCCTCCTTTTGAGGCGCTTTCACCCGTGTGTTGGTGGATATTGTGGGCCCTCTTCCTAAGACTTCTTCAGGATTTTCTTATGTGTTGACCCTGACTGATATGGCTACTCGTTATCCTGAAGCCATTCCACTTAGAAATATCTCAGCAAAGAACGTGGTTAAGGAAATGCTAGGGTTCTTCACAAAGTTTGGTTTGCCCAAGGAGGTACAGTCAGACCGGGAAAGTAATTTCATGTCAAATGTTTTCAAGCAGTCTCTGAAAGAGTTGGGCATCACCCAGATCACGTCTTCAGCTTACCATCCCCAGACCCAAGGAGCGTTGGAGAGATATCATCAAACACTCAAATCGATGCTCAAGAAATACTGTTTGGAACATCAGAAAGACTGGGATAAAGGTCTTCCATTCGTTGTGTTTGCCGCAAGAGAATCTCCAAATGAATCACTGGGCTTCTCACCTTTTGAACTACTGTTTGGCCATGAAGTAAGAGGACCCCTTAAGCTACTCAAGGAATGCTGGCTGTCGGAGGAAGATGACGTCAACTTGCTGGAGTATGTGATGAAGTTCAAAGAACGGCTGTCCACTGCTTTACAGCTGGCGAGAGAGACTTTAGGAGCTGCTCAGGAGAAGATGAAAACTTGGTATGATAAGAAGTCCAGGTTACGCCACTTTCAGCCAGGAGACCAGGTTTTGATTCTGCTACCGGTGCATGGGCAACCTCTTCAAGCCAAGTTTAGTGGTCCTTATTTTGTGGAGAAGAAACTCAGTGATGTCAACAATGTCATCGCCACACTAGATCGTAGAAAGAACAAGCAACTTTGTCACATCAACATACTAAAGTTATATCACAGGCGGGACGAAAATAACCCAGTCTGCACTGTAGCTGTTCCACCCGAGTCTGCAAGTGAAGCTCTCCCATGCAGCATGAGCCTGAGTGATAGTTTGGGGAAGAATCCTGATATAATGAATGATCTCCAGACTAAGCTTTCTCATCTAGCTCCCGAGGAAAGGCAGGAGTTTTCGGCATTACTGCAGGAGTACCCGCAAGTGTTCCGTGCCACTCCAGGAAGAACCACTGTGTTGATGCATGCTGTCGATGTTGGAGACGCAAAGCCAATTAAACTGCCTCCTTCCCGTGTGAACCCAGTGCAAGTTCCTCTCATCGAGAAGGAGCTTGGCTACCTGTTGGACCACAAGATGATTGAGCCCTGTCAGAGCGAGTGGAGTTCTCCTGTCACTCTAGTCCCTAAGCCAGGTGGGTCACAGCGGCTTTGCATTGACTACAGACGTGTTAATCAGATAACCAAAACAGACACTTACCCTCTCCCTCGTGTGGAAGATTGCATAGACAAGATCAGAAAGGCTAGGTACATAAGTAAGTTTGATTTGTTAAAGGGATACTGGCAAGTACCTATGACTGAACGTGCTAGGGAGATCTCATGTTTTGTAACACTAGGAAAGACTTTTGCATGTTCTGTAATGCCATATGGTATGAAGAATGCACCAGCCACATTTCAGAAGCTCATGAATGTTGTAACAGAGGGTTTGGCAGGGTGTGTTGTTTATATTGATGATGTATTAATCTTCAGTGACAACTGGAAAGATCACCTATGCCATGTCAGTAAATTTCTTGAGCGTTTGGTTCAGGCTAATCTTGTAGCTAATTTATCAAAGTGTGAGTTTGGTCAAGCTAAAGTTCAGTACCTTGGGTACGTAATTGGTGATGGACATGTTGCACCACCAGCAGCTAAGGTTCACGTTATAAGTGATCTTCCCAGACCTAAAAGTAGGAAAGAGCTACAAAGATTTTTGGGAATGGTAGGTTATTACCGGAGATTTGTTCTTAACTTTTCAAATCTTGTATCACCACTTACAGACCTACTGAAAAAGGGAGTTAAATTTGTCTGGACCGATAACTGTGAATCCTCTCTCAGCAAACTTAAAGCTATCCTATTAAGTCAGCCAGTGCTCGCTACTCCAAATTTTGCTAAGCCTTTTAAGATGGCTGTTGATGCAAGTGATACAGGAGCTGGGGCTGTTTTGCTGCAAGAGGATGATCAGGGTATTGAACACCCTGTATCTTATTACAGTAAGAAGTTCACTCCACCTCAAAAGAACTACTCAACTATTGAGAAAGAGCTTTTGGCCTTGATTTTGGGTTTACAGCATTTTTCATTTTATTTGTGTTCTGGTTTTGACCCCATAGTCATTTATACCGATCATAACCCACTGAAATTCCTTAGTAAGTTTAAAGATAAAAATCAGAGATTGACAAGATGGAGTCTACTTCTTCAGGAGTATTCATTAGACATACAACATGTCAAGGGGAAAGAAAATGTTATTGCAGATTGCTTATCTAGACTTTAGACAGATTGTTTTAGAGTAATAATAAATTTCCTTTGTAAATTTCTTTTTCTTTGTGGGGAGGTGTTACATAGCCTATGATTTCATCATCCTTTGTGTAATTCTAACGTACAGTATGCTGCATGTTTGATCACGAGCGTGTTCTACCTCACTCCCCCCCTCCTCCCTTATAGCAGAGTAAGTCGTTCTTTCTGTTGTTCAGAGCAGGAGTGTCAACTCTTTGTCCCCATGGCTTCATTTGCGCATCCTTCTTACAAGTTGTATCAAGCTCTGCCGGCCCTTATATAATGAGCTCAGTCTCTGCATTATTGCCACTTAGATCTACTCCTCATTTTGTTCACATCTCTGTCCTCCCCTGTACAGTTGTTATTATTGTGAGTGCTCAGGAGGTCTCCAACCATCTAGCTGCTGTGTAATTTGAGTATAAGTGTTATTACATTTTGTTCTTGTACTGTATAGCATAATGTGTTGATTCGTAGGCCTAGTAAAGTTTTTGTAATTCATATTGTCAGCCAGTGGTAATAATATTTTGTATCTGTAATAATATATCTTGCGTTAACTGAGCATTATCCAGTGTTTTCTCATTTTATCAGGGCTGACTTAGATAAATTTACTCATGCTAATTTCGTGTTAATAGAGGCTATTGCAGTTAACCATATATTTAACCTGTTTTTTGCCATTACATTATCCTTATGAGTCCTGAATGTTTTGTTGTTAGTTTGAGCATTAAACTTTAACTTGTAATTTTACCTAACTCTTTTGTTTTGAACCTGGAACTTTACGGGACAGTAGTGATTTTTGGTATTCTCACTTAAAGTGTCCATTATCTTTCTCTGTTCCGTAACAATATATATATATATATATATATATATATATATATATATATATATATATATATATATATATATATATATATATATAATGGCCACCATATATACACCTTCACTTTTTTCCTTTAACATGGACGTACTGCCAACTCTCCATCTTGAATGCTGAGCTGTAAGATGAAATTTAATCACGACCATGATACTAGTCACGAAGATGTACAATGGCTAGAATGTACCATGTAGTTCAGTTTTTTAATATGCTCCTACTAGTTACTTGCCAAAAGCGCATACAGACGCAGATTTATGGAAAGCTTATTCTCAGCGTTAAATTGCTCGCGAATTCAGTTTCCGATGCCTTCTGTATACTCGTTTCACTTTAATTTGGCCTAAATTTGACTTCAATCCAGTCTGAGTGCTGAGTCTTGCCAAGAGATTAATCTAGACACACACATACTCACACAGACGCACACACACACTGGCGCTGGGGAGGGGGAAGTCCATGAAGGACAGCTTTCACAACTTTTTTCAGTCTACCTCTCCCCTCTTCCCATTCCCCTCTCCAACCACTCTACCCCTCTACCTTTCCCTCTCTTCATCCATCCGATCTATTTTCCATCTCTCTCTCCTCCACTCTTTATTTCCTTCTTCACCCTCTTCATTCTTCCCCAACCTTCCCTTTCCCCACCCCTCTTTCTTCTCCCCTTTTTTGTTCCTGACCCTAATGCTCTCTCTCTCTCTCTCTCTCTCTCTCTCAGGAAAAAAGGACACAAAGGCATAGTCCTACTCCCCGCACCCCCCCCCCAAAAAAAAAACGAAAAAAATAGCTCCAAAGTTTTTCCATAAGAGCGAGCTGGAAAGACGTCCATCAGTAGTCTGTCCACGAGCGCGTCAGCCAGGCGAGGGGAGGTGGGGGTCCGTATATCTTATTAAGCTGCTAATTTAGTGGGCCAAGTCAGCAGTCAGAGGAGGCGGAAATTTATGGGTGTGTGATATACCTGCGACCTATGCCGTTCCGGTGCTTCTTCATCATTTTTTTTCCCTTTTTTAAATGAATCTAGCCCGCCGCCAATACTCTATTTTTTTTTTTTTTTTTTTTTTGACAAAGGTTATGTATTCATCAATGTCTTTTTGTTTGTGTATAAGATCTTAAAAAAATGTTAGCTACTGAATTTCAACGACATTTGGTGAATACGTCGGCAGTGGGTCAAGGAAGAGTTGACTGGATTTTGATGTGAGTTCGGATTCGGCTGTAGGAATAAACCATAAATTCTAATGGCACTGGCGAAGGTATGCGCTCTCCGAGATAGTGTAAGAGGGCCAACTAAGACCGTAAAATTGGCTATGTGAGACAGTAAAAGTACTCGTCTGATAGGAAAAATGCATCACAGCAGTAACTTATAAGTTGTATTGGGATTGGCTGAGATATTCGCTTTCTGAGTGCTTTCTAAAGCACCCCTCTCTCTCTCTCTCTCTCTCTCTCTCTCTCTCTCTCTCTCTCTCTCTCCAACGCCTCCGCCCCTCCTACCACCATCCACCCACGACCAAGACTTAAATATAAAATGCTTCATTTCGCCATTATCGCTGCCCTCAACACCCCCGCCTAATTGCGATCATTACCGCTGCCAACGAAATAGCTCGTAAGGCCCATTACATCACTTGTCTCACCACCAGTTAGCTAAAATTATTATAATGAGGTATGGAGTGTGTCGGAGTGTTCCTTGGTTATTGCATGGCTTTTTACTGGGATATGTGGGTGTTACTTACCTGCTTTCTCGTGTAAGGGAGTGAAGGAGGGAGAGACGGAAAGTGGGTTAGAATGTGGCAGTTAGATTGGAAGATAAAGAGAGCGGAAGATGGAGAGGGTGAGTGAGAGTACGAACACAGATGGATACAGATAGATACGCAGAGAGAGAGAGGGGGGGGGGTGCAACATACGTAGATGCGTTCGTGTAGTTATACACAAATAAAGTACTAACAGCTAGGCACGAAGAATTTCAGAATGAACCCCATAAATTCATTCATCTCAGAATGATTTGCATATTTATAGTTCTTTCACCTTGAGCTGGCCCATATTCTTCTTCTTTTGTAGCTTATTTCCCACTGTGGCAGAAAGAGAAAAGTCTACGATTCTACATCCTTTCCATTGCAATTCCAGTGACTAGCATCATGGTCTAGGGTTGGTCTCCTCCTACAGCTCACCATTCAGTAAAAGATATGGTAATTTTAGTCCAGGTTAGAGTAAACAGGGTATAGCTGGTTATATCTCATCTGAATTTCATAGTTGTACACGTGTTTCGTCCGTGCTGAATCATTACCTAAAAATGCCATGCTTTTTCTGACACTGATAGAGCGATTTTCAAATGCTCCGTTTGCCGTGTCATATTTTACGGAACTTTTTTTTTTTTTTTAAATTATATATACTGTGTTGATGTACGACTGTTCTGTGTTTGTGTGGGTACAAAGATATGGAATGTTTTTTTTTTTTTATTAACTGTGTGCGTGTGTGTACTTCAGAATAAAAATACAACTTTTTTTTGGTGTGTGTGTGTGTGTGTGTGTGTGTGTGTGTGTGATGCCCCTTTACAGTGCATGGTTATTTTTGAGGTTTTAGTGAAAAAAATTCTCTCTCTCTCTCTCTCTCTCCCTCACGTGTGGACTTCGTCTATTACTGTTATGATGGCAATTTTTGTTTCCCTCGTAATTTCTTTCAGCTTTTCCACTACCTCTAGTTCACTGACCTTTTCTTCTCCTCTAAACCCTCACCTCCCTCCCTCCCTCCTTGAGTCTCTCACTCTGTCTCTGTCTGTCTGTCTGTCTGTCTGTCTGTCTGTCTGTCTCTCTCTCTCTCTCTCTCTCTCTCTCTCTCTCTCTCTCTCTCTCTCTCTCTTTCCATGAATCTCACTGGCCTTTACTCTGTTTTTCCTTTCTCCCTGACCTGATTCCCTATCTCCCTGTGTCCCTATATAGAATTTTCTTGCTTCGCCCTGCCTTCTTCCCTCCTCTACGGTCTACTTCCTTAACATCTATTCTCACTTCCTTACCTCCTCCCCATATCGGCCCTCCTGCTTCCTCACCCACTCCATCCCTCTCTCCCTCTCTTCCCTTCGTCTTCCCTCCTTGACGTGTCCCCCTCCTTCACACCTTTCTTACCTAACCTTTTCTCCTTCAGTTCCTCTCTACCTACCCTTAACCCCTATCTTTCTTATTGTTCTTTCTCCGTTCTCATGTCGAACACCTACGTTATATGTATGTATGTATGTATGCATGTTTGTATATCTATCTGTCTATATCTGTATATATATATATATATATATATATATATATATATATATATATATATATATATATATATATATATATATATATATATATATATATATATATATATATATATATATATATATATATATATATATATATATATATATATATATATATATATATTGTTACATAGCCTATGATTTCATCATCCTTTGTGTAATTTTAACGCACAGTTGCTGCATGTTTGATCACGAGCGTGTTCTGCCTCAGTCCCCCCCTTCTACCGTTATAGTAGAGTAAGTCGTTCTCTCTGTTATACTTTGCGGGATTTTCATCTCTTTGTCCCCATGGCTTCATTTGCGCGTCCTTCTTACAAGTTGTATCAGGCTCTGCTGGCCCCTATATAATGAGCTCAGTCTCTGCATCATTGCCACTTAGATCTGCTCCTCATTTTGTTCACATCTCTGTCCTCCCCTGTACAGATATTATTATTGTGAGTGCTCAAGAAATCTCCAAACATCTAGCAGCTGTGTGTAATTTGAGTATAACTGTTGTTGCATTTTTTCTTGTACTGTATAGCATAAGTTTAATTTGAAGGCCTAGTGAAGTTTTTGTGATTCGTGTGGGGTTCTTTATGTCAGTCATTTTTGATAATAGTTTGTATCTGTAATTATTTATCTGGCATTCACTGAGTATTATCTGGTATCTCATTTTATCAGGGCTGACTTAGATAAATTTATTCTTGCTAATTTCGTGTTAATAGGGGCTATTGCAGTTAACCATATATTTAACCTGTTTTTGCCATTACATTATCCTTATGAGTTCTGAATGTTTTGTTGTTAATTTAAGCATTAAACTTTAACTTGTAATTTTACCTAACTCTTTTGGTTTGAACCTGGAACTTTACGGGACAGTAGTGACTCTTCGTATTCTCACTTAAAGTGTACATTATCTTTCTCCGTTCCGTAACATAAATTTGGCGACCTCATATCAGGATATTCAGGATATTATCATAAGGATATTGTTTGATATTTTGTGACTGTGATATATTCATGATGGCTACTATTTCTACACTTGATGAAGCCAAAGATTTTTTGTCAAATGTGCAAACAGTGTGTGATATAGAAAACATAACAAAGAATGAACTTAATATTGTTGCTCAACAATTGGGATTTGTTGTTCGCTCTCATCAGTCTAAAGATCAAATTGTTGCCATGATTAATGAAAGCTTGTTTAATGTAACCCCTCCAAATGAGCAAACGCAGATTGAATTAGCTAAGTTACAGCTAGCCCTGCAGGAGGCCCGTGCTAGGGAGGTTGAGGCACAAGTTGAAATTGCTAGGATTCAGGCAGACCATGAGTATCGCATGAAACAAGGTGGAACTGCATCATCTAGCTCTGATGATTTTGATGTGGCTAAAAATGTTAAACTTGTCCCTCCTTTTAATGAATCTGATTTAACAAAGTATTTTCAGTTGTTTGAGAGGGTAGCTACAGATTTTAATTGGCCTAAGGAGTATTGGCCAGTACTCCTTCAAACTGTTCTCACCGGTAAAGCTCAAGTAACTTATGCATCTTTGCCTCAGGATCAGTCTGATAATTATGATGTAGTTAAGAGCTTGATTCTTAAGGCCTATGAGCTTGTTCCTGAAGCCTATAGAGTAAAATTTAGGACAACTTACAAGCAAGATAAGCAATCCCATGTTGAGTATGAAAAATCAAAGAAGATCTGTTAGAGCAGTGGTTGAATTCTAAGAATGTGGATTCTGATTTTGGTAAATTGAAGCAGATGATTTTGCTGGAGGACTTCAAAAGGTGTATTAGTAAAGATGTAAGCCTATATCTTGATGAGAAAAGAATAGATAATTTGTCTGATGCTGCAGTTTTAGCTGATGAGTATGTTCTCACTCACAAGAGATATTCTAGAGAAAAAGGGAAAGCTGAGAGTAAGTATGTTGCCTCTACTCAGAGTACAGGTAACAGGAAAGAGAATAAAGATGATGTTTCTCAGGAAGTAAATACCAGCTTCACCTCTAGATTTCAGAAAAGTAAATGTGCTTATTGTAGTAAGCTTGGTCATACTACGGAGAGATGTTTCAGGAGACAGCGTGATGTGAACAAAAAGGAGTTTTTAAATATTCAGTCAATTGGTCTAGTGTCCACTCTTGAGAGTTCCCAGAATTCTTTAACTGAGTTAACTGAACCTGCTTTGAGGGGTAACTTAAATTCTCATGATGGAGCTCCTCTTTTGAGCAGTAACGTGGGTGACACTCTCAAGAGTTCATGTGCTAATTTCCTGTCTGATGGGTTTGTCAGTCCTCTGGACAGTAATGGCAGGAAATCAGTTAAAATATATCGTGACACAGGTGCTTGCCAATCCCTTATGCTGACCAGTGTTCTAGGCTCTAATGTTAATTCCTCTGATGAAACCGTGTTCTTACAAGGTGTAGGGAATAATTACTTCTCTGTCCCTCTGTGCAGAGTGAATTTAGAGTCTGGTTTTGTTAATGGTTCCGTTATGGTTGGGTTGGTTGAGACACTCCCAATGTCAGGTGTAACGTTCTTACTTGGAAATGATATTGGTGGAAGTCAAGTGTGTCCAGCTCCTCAGTTGTCTAGTGAGCCAGTGGCTGCGTCCCAGGATTGTGATGTCCCTGATGTGTTCCCTGCATGTGCTGTCACTAGGGCTAAGTCTAAAGTTACTGGTGATTTAGAAGATAATGATGATGATGATGTTATCCTAGCTGACACTTTTCTTGCTAATTTGGACCACTCACCAGATGAGGCAGTACCCCGTAGTGTTGATAATTTGTCTCGTCAAGAGTTGGTTGAGTTGCAGGTTGCTGACCCTGAGTTGAAAGGTCTAGCTAACTCTGCTTGCAGTGAGGAAGAGTCAGCTGGTGCTTCTACTTGTTATTATGTAAAGTCAGGAGTACTTATGAGGAAGTGGAGACCCCCAACAGCATCAGCCGACTGTGAATGGGAGGTTGTACATCAAGTTGTCATCCCTCGTGTTTGTAGGCAGGATATCATTAGAGTGGCTCATGATTCCAGTTTGGCAGGACACCTTGGAGTGAGGAAGACTGTGGCACGCATTTTGAAACACTTCTACTGGCCAGGTATCTTCAGGGATGTTTCCTGGTATTGTAAGTCTTGTCACACCTGTCAAGTTGTGGGGAAGTGTAATCAGACCGAAAAGGTTGCACCTCTATTTCCCATTCCTCCTTTTGAGGCGCCTTTCACCCGTGTGTTGGTGGATATTGTGGGCCCTCTTCCTAAGACTTCTTCAGGATTTTCTTATGTGTTGACCCTGATTGATATGGCTACTCGTTAGCCTGAAGCCATTCCACTTAGAAACATCTCAGCAAAGAACGTGGTTAAGGAAATGCTAGGGTTCTTCTCAAAGTTTGGTCTGCCCAAGGAGGTACAGTCAGACCGGGGAAGTAATTTCATGTCAAACGTTTTCAAGCAGTCTCTGAAAGAGTTGGGCATCACCAAGATCACGTCTTCAGCTTACCATCCCCAGACCCAAGGAGCGTTGGAGAGATATCATCAAACACTCAAATCGATGCTCAAGAAATACTGTTTGGAACATCAGAAAGACTGGGATAAAGGTCTTCCATTCGTTGTGTTTGCCGCAAGAGAATCTCCAAATGAATCACTGGGCTTCTCACCTTTTGAACTACTGTTTGGCCATGAAGTAAGAGGACCCCTTAAGCTACTCAAGGAATGCTGGCTGTCGGAGGAAGATGACGTCAACCTGCTGAAGTATGTGATGAAGTTCAAAGAACGGCTGTCCACTGCTTTACAGCTGGCGAGAGAGAATTTAGGAGCTGCTCAGGAGAAGATGAAGACTTGGTATGATAAGAAGTCCAGGTTACGCCACTTTCAGCCAGGAGATCAGGTTTTGATTCTGCTACCAGTTCATGGGCAACCTCTTCAAGCCAAGTTTAGTGGTCCTTATTTCGTGGAGAAGAAACTCAGTGATGTCAACTATGTCATCGCCACACCAGATCGTAGAAAGAGCAAGCAACTATGTCACATCAACATGCTAAAGTTATATCACAGGCGGGACGAAAATAATCCAGTCTGCACTGTAGCTGTTCCACCCGAGTCTGCAAGTGAAGCTCTCCCATGCAGTATGAGCCTGAGTGATAGTTTGGGGAAGAATCCTGATATCATGAATGATCTCCAGACTAAGCTTTCTCATCTACCTCCCAAGGAGAGGCAGGAGTTTTCGGCATTACCGCAGGAGTACCCGCAAGTGTTCCGTGCTACTCCAGGAAGAACCACTGTGTTGATGCATGATGTCGATGTTGGAGACGCAAAGCCAATTAAATTGCCTCCTTACCGTGTTAACCCAGTGAAACTTCCTCTCATCCAGAAGGAGCTTGGCTACCTGTTGGACCACAAGATGATTGAGCCCTGTCAGAGCGAGTGGAGTTCTCCTGTCACTCTAGTCCCTAAGCCAGGTGGGTCACAGCGGCTTTGCATCGACTACAGACGTGTTAATCAGATAACCAAAACAGACACTTACCCTCTCCCTCGTGTGGAAGATTGCATAGACAAGATCGGAAGGGCTAGGTACATAAGTAAGTTTGATTTGTTAAAGGGATACTGGCAAGTACCTATGACTGAACGTGCTAGGGAGATCTCATTTTTTGTAACATTAGGAAAGACCTTTGCATGGTCTGTAATGCCATATACAGATTGTTTTAGAGTAATAAGAAATTTCCTTTGTAAATTTCTTTTTTCTTTGTGGGGAGGTGTTACATAGCCTATGATTTCATCATCCTTTGTGTAATTTTAACGCACAGTTGCTGCATGTTTGATCACGAGCGTGTTCTGCCTCAGTCCCCCCCTTCTACCGTTATAGTAGAGTATGTAGTTCTCTCTGTTATACTTTGCGGGATTTTCATCTCTTTGTCCCCATAGCTTCATTTGCGCGTCCTTCTTACAAGTTGTATCAGGCTCTGCTGGCCCCTATATAATGAGCTCAATCTCTGCATCATTGCCACTTAGATCTGCTCCTCATTTTGTTCACATCTCTGTCCTCCCCTGTACAGATATTATTATTGTGAGTGCTCAAGAAATCTCCAAACATCTAGCAGCTGTGTGTAATTTGAGTATAACTGTTGTTGCATTTTTTCTTGTACTGTATAGCATAAGTTTAATTTGTAGGCCTAGTGAAGTTTTTGTGATTCGTGTGGGGTACTTTATGTCAGTCATTTTTGATAATAGTTTGTATCTGTAATTATTTATCTGGCATTCACTGAGTATTATCTGGTATCTCATTTTATCAGGGCTGACTTAGATAAATTTATTCTTGCTAATTTCGTGTTAATAGAGGCTATTGCAGTTAACCATATATTTAACCTGTTTTTGCCATTATATTATCCTTATGAGTTCTGAATGTTTTGTTGTTAATTTAAGCATTAAACTTTAACTTGTAATTTTACCTAACTCTTTTGTTTTGAACCTGGAACTTTACGGGACAGTAGTGACTCTTCGTATTCTCACTTAAAGTGTACATTATCTTTCTCCGTTCCGTAACAATATATATATATATAGATAGATAGATAGATAGATAGATATGTTTATATATGTTTATATATATATAGATATAGATATAGATATATATATATGTAGATATAGATATAGATATAGATATCGATATATATATACATATATATAGATATATAAAGATAAATATAGATATATACATACATATATATACATATATATACATATATAGATAGATAGATATGTTTGTATATATATATATATATATATATATATATATATATATATATATATATATATATATATATATATATATATATATATATATATATATGTATATGTATATGAATGACGAGTTTGACTGGGACAGGAAAGGTTTGGAGTCAGCAAATCCAGTGTCTGTCCCTTGGCCTTTGATTGATGCTGCTACTGTGAGTGGGGCAATAGGCAGGATGAAGGTGGGGAAGGCAGCAGGTGTGTCTGGGTTGACTGCCGAAATGTTGAAGGCCTCAGGCGATATAGAGGTGAGGTTAGTCACTGACCTGATAAATAGGATTATTTATGAGTGTGTTGTCCCAGATGATTGGCTGAAGAGTGTAATTGTAAATGTGTATAAAGGGAAGGGTGATGCCCTGGAAAGAGGAAATTATAGGGGTATAAAGCTTTTAGATCAGATAATGAAGGTAATGGAGAGAGTTTTAGAAGGTATGATTAGGGAAAGGGTGAATATTGATGAGATGCAGTTTGGGTTTATGCCATGTAGGGGGACCACTGATGCTATATTCATTGTTCGACAGCTTCAGGAAAAATATATTGGTAGGAGAAAGGATCTTTATTTTGTTTTTGTTGATTTGGAAAAGGCCTTTGACAGAGTCCCTAGACAGGTGGTGAAGTGGGCAATGAGAAAGCTTGGCTTGGAGGAGTGGCTGGTTAGGGTGGTTATGGCTATGTATGTGGGTGCTCACACCCAGGTAAGAGTGAATGGAGATTTGAGTGATGAGCTTTCCGTGAATGTTGGTGTGCATCAGAGGTCAGTCTTGAGTCCCATGTTGTTTATCATTGTACTTGAAGCCCTTTCATGTGACTTCAGAAACGGACTCCCTTGGGAGTTGTTGTATGTTTATGATTTGGTGTTGACTGCAGAGAACGAAAGGGAGGCGAAGGAAAGGTTTAGGAAGTGGAGAGATGGTATGGGGCACAAAGGTTTAAGGGTATTTTTTTTTTTTTTTTTAAATAATAGAACGGAGGAAGGAAAAACAAATGGGGAAAAAAAAAAATCCATACACCAGATTACTGGTGTCCTCTATTCATAAAATGGCTGTAACAGTTAGACTTGAACAGTTGTGGGTTGAAATTTGGAGGGAAACAACTCTGGGGAAGCGAGTTCCAGAGAGATGCAGTTCGGGGAATGAAAGAATTCTGATAGGCAGAAGTTCTGCAATATGATTGAGTGACATTCCAGTCATGAGCGCTACCAGATGCCCGTGCAGCACGAGGGAAGGCATGGAGAGGTGGCACCATGGACGCAACTTCGTCTGAGCATTTGCCAAAAAAATATCTGTAAAATAATGCAAGGGAGGCAACATTCCTTCTTCTTGCAGGGGAGGTAGTTTATATGTAATGGCAGGGTTGTTAATGATTCTAACAGCTTTATTCTGAATTTTGTCTAGTTGTCTTAATGCAACCTCTCCACAACCATTCCACAAGGGAGAGCAATATTCAAGCTGAGAGCACACATGACTCTTATAAATTATAGCTAAATGCTCATCGGTGAAGAAGTTACGGACTCTGTACAATAATCCAAGTTTCTTTGAGGCGGTTTTGGCAAGTGATCTGACATGAGAGGTCCAGCTGAGGGCACTGTTAGGTAAGACATCAAGAATTTCAATACTTTTGGAGATGGGAATATTAGTAGCACTGAAGGTAATGTACGAATCTGGCAATATCTGTCTAATAGTAAACTGTATATATTTAGTTTTACTAGCATTAAAAGAGACAAGGTTATTTTGTCCCCATTCACTGATTGTAGCTAGATCTTGATTTATGGAGATGGCTGTACTGAGCTGAAAGGTAGAGATATTAGACTTTGTAAATGGATGTCTGAGTTTGAATGAACTATGTAGTGTTGAGTCATCTGCATATGAGTGAACGGGATTGTGAGTGACAGATAAGAGATCATTAATATGAACCAGAAATAGGGTTGGCGCCAGAACTGATCCCTGCGGCACGCCGGAGTTAATTGAGTAGAAATTCGAATATACATCATCTACTTTTACTCTTATTTTCCTGTCACTAAGATAAAACAAAAGTGATGATATCTAGGGTTGGTGGCGGTACTGTCAAAGACGAGGGAGAGCGGCCATGTGCAGTTTGCCACAAGGGCGTGAGAAGTAATTCCATCTTGTGCGGTGTTTGTGATAAATGGGTGAATAAGAGATGTAGTGGTATCAGAGGTAGACTGCGAGATAATGCTGATTTTATGTGTACAGTGTGTCGGGGTGAGCAGGTGGAGATTGTCAGATGTGAAAAGATTGAACTTGCTGGTGAATCTCTTGAGTGTGTGGAAGAGTTTTGTTATTTGGGAGACATGTTGTGTGCTGGAGGTGGGGCTGGAGCTAGCTCTGTGGCTAGGGTGAGAAGTGGTTGGTAGAAGTTCAGGGAGCTCTTGCCTCTCCTGACATTGAGAGGACTCTCCCTACGTCCTAAGGGGTCTTTGTATGCAGCATGTGTTAGGAGTGTAATGCTGTATGGTAGTGAGACCTGGGCATTGAAGGAGGAACATATTCACCGGCTCAGACGTACAGAAATGACAATGATTAGGTGGATGTGCAGTGCGTCCCTGCGTCCAAGGCCTGGAGGGGCTGGGTTTACGATGGAGGAGTTGAGAGGTAGGATGGGACTGGAGTGTATTGGTGTTGTGATGAGGAGAGGTAGATTGAGATGGTTTGGACATGTGGAGGGGATGAGGGATGATAATTGGGTGAGGAGGGTGAGAAGTGTTAATATTGGGGGTGGGATTATGAGGGGTAGACCGAGAAAGACATGGGACGAGGTCATTAAGTGTGACCTCAGGGTTAAGGGACTGAACAGGGAGGCTGCAATGGATCGTGCAGCGTGGAAAGCCGCCATTAGGTGACCAAGGCCGACACATGCAAGCATGTTGGAGCCTTTAAAAACGAAAACGAAAACGAATATATATATATATATATATATATATATATAAATCTATCTATCTATCTATCTATCTATATATATATATATATATATATATATATATATATATATAGACATATATATATATATATATATATATATATATATATATATATATATATATATATATATATATATATACACACACACACACACGGTAATCACTCATATAAACATACTCCTAATTACCACAGTGAAACTCCTTTCCCTAGCACACATAGAATGAACGTGCTTGTGTGCGGCGCTGTTTCGACATCATTAGTCTCGTCATCCACAGTTGCTCTTATTGTTATGGACCCCGACACTCACTCATTACTGCTCCCAATCCAACCCCAGTCCCACTTACTCCTCGCATCAGTCTCATCTGTTCATAACAAAGCAATTGTTTTATTTCTGACATAGGTCCTGCCCAACTCATTCTTCAGTATTTTATTCCTCAGTCATCACTACTCCCCCTCCCCTCTACTCACTCTTCATCTCAGCCTTACGTATTTATTTCTAAGCTGCCGTTTCGTTTCTGGCCGGGCTTCCGTCCTATTTCTGACTGCTACTTATTCATCTCTGACCTACTAACTGAACTTTATCCCATCGGTCTGTCTGTTTTCCCACTCCTGGCCCAATCTTCACGTAGCTTCTGATCCATTCCTGACCCACCTACTGATACACCTACCGAACCATTCCTGACCCATCTACTGACCTATTTACTACCTGTTGCTAACCCATCCCTAACACGGATAACGAACCCAACTGTAACCCAGATACTGACCTGCTTTGTCTTCTTCCTGGCCCCCCAAACTTGCTGTACTTAACTTTTTTTTTTTGGCGGAATCCTCTAATTAAGAATCCCGGTAAGGCTCATCAGAATTCATAAGGCGACGTGGGGAGCGTGATGAGGCCACTGTTGTACCCACGTTTGAGGCCTGTTGTGGTAGTGCTTGGGAAGGTATAGTGTGTCTGAGGTGTTTGGGATGGTGTGGGTGTTTGTGGTGTGCTTGGTGGTGTTTGGAATGGTGCAGGGTGTATGTGAAATACGATTGTATTTTGTGATTATTGTGGTTTGCTTGGTGGTGTTAGAGAGATGCAATGTGTATGTGGTCTGTTGGGTCGTGTTTGTGTTGTACTGTGGTAGTGTTTGGGATAGTATGGGGTGTTTATGGAGGGGGACGACAGTGTTTATGGTGTACTGGTTTGGTGTAAACTGTTTGATGTGGTGTAGGTTGCTTGTGGAGGGGTACTATGGTTTTTTTTTTATGTTTTTGGTGTACTGGGTGGTGTGTGGGGTGGTGTAGGTTGTTTTGTGGAGTTGCAGTGGTGTTTGTGGTGTCTGGGATGGTGAAGAGTGTTGGTAGAAAGGTACGATTTGTGTGTGTGTGTGTGTGTGTGTGTGTGTGTGTGTGTGTGTGTGTGTGTTGTGGTTTGTGTGATGTTGGAGAGATTTTTTTTTTCTTTTGGAGGAGAATTTTACGACTGTGAATGTGTGTGATGGCTGCATATGTGTTTTCGTAGGACTTGCGGTGTGTTGTGTGGGTGTCTGTGCTGTGTGGTCATGTTTGTGTGTTATGGTGAAGATGAAGACATGATACTAGGGGTCTTGTGGTGGTGGTGGGGATGGTGTGTTGGGGTTGTGGTCATGAGAGTGATGTTTTTTCCGTATTGGCAATGGTAGTATGGTTTTACAGTGATGATATACTGTAATGGTAGCTGTGATGTTTTTATAGTGAGATGGTAGGAGTGGTGGTGCGTTGTAATGGTAATGGAGTTGTCTTTTTTTTCATCCAAGTCTCAGCAAAACTTCTTCTTTCCCTTGGCATCATTTCATCCTCGTTCTGGCAAAGTCATACATACTAACATCTTCACAACTTGTATATTAATAAAGAAAAAAATAATTTTTCCCTTCCTTTTTTCTACATACTAAACACTCCATTTTTACAAGGGGGAAAGGGTGTTGGAATGAGGATGATGATGACCGTAATAATAAAGATGATGATGATAATGAGGATAATGCTGGTGATGATAATCATAAATACAGTGGTGACTAATGTTATTGTCGTTGTCGTTGTTGTTGTTATTGATGATGATGATGATGATGATGATGATGACGATGATAATGATGATAACCATAATAATGAGAAGGACTAATAATGATGACGACGCCGATGATGAATGCAATGAAGATGACACGGTGATAGTGATGACGGTTGAAATAAATCGCATCATTCAAAAAAGGAAAGTATCTAAAAATTTAAATATAACTCCAAAAGAAAGTACACGTTATCTTTAAAAAATCAGTAGAAGGCAATAAATCATTCATGTTCGTGGTCTTAGCTGCTGGAAAAAGTGAATTTGGATTACCACTCCGTTTTTTGTGTTCCTGTTGCCTGTTTAACAAAATAACTGAATTAAAATAGCAAAGATGTATATGTACAGTTGTGAACATATATACTAAGCTACTGTATGCTATTGTTTACTGAATGCATGTCTTACTGATTAGCACAAAATTTTTGAGTTATACTGGTGTTACAACTCAGCATTCAAGGTGAAAGGATATCAATTTTAGGCCAAGTTAGAGGAAAAGGTGTATATATATATATATATATATATATATATATATATATATATATATATATTGCCAGACGCCTCAATCCCGTTTGGGGTGACCACAAACAAATCGCCTCCAAGCCGCCCTGTCCCCCGCCATTTCACTGCCCTGCTCCCAACTCACACCCCCCTCTCTCATATACCTCTCCACTCCACCCCTCCATCTCATCCTCGGCCTCCCCCTCCCTCTTTCCCCCTCCACCTCAATCACATACACTCTCTTCGTCAGTCTTTCACCCTCCATCCTCTCCACATGGCCAAACCACCTCAGTTTGTTCCTCATAACGCTTCCTATCACATCCACATCCACACCACACACACACACACACACACACACACACACACATATATATATATATATATATATATATATATATATATATATATGATCTTCAATATACGAGTACATAATACCTAATTAACTGAAAATCATCTCTTTTATCATCAAAGTTAACTGGTGTACTGGCAATTCCACAAAGCACTAAGCAGATAGAGTTATTAAATCCCCATATAGAATGAAGGCATTGTGAAGCAGTTGGTGACATCAGTGTGTCTGAAAGGTTGTCACTGGCTAATTACTGGACCGAGGTATATAATGAGATTTATTTGTTTGTTGGTCTACTTATCTCCTTGACCCATTCTGATCTCTCTCTCTCTCTCTCTCTCTCTCTCTCTCTCTCTCTCTCTCCGACTAACGCTTTCAGTTTGTTCCGCATATTTCTTTAACCTTCTGGTTACGAGTGACTTTTCGAACTAGCAGGATTAAATAAGGCCTTCACTTACCCCACCAGAACAAGACGTCTCCCCAAAACTGTACTAAATCTTCTGTTCGTTGGCCTGAATAAAATAACACGTAAGGCGATTGAAAGGGGATACCACTCCACTCTTCCATCTCGTCCTTGGTCTTCCTCTACTAATTCTTCCCCACGTTATAGACACTTTAATGTAAACTCAGCATCCTCTTACCTATATAAAGCTGCTTGTTTTCCATCACCTTTCCTCATCTCTCTCTCTCTCTCTCTCTCTCTCTCTCTCTCTCTCTCTCAGTCGCGCGCGGGAAGCCGTAGAGAGAGGTCAGAGGTCACGGCCTGACCTACCACCCTCTTATGACGTGGGAAGGCCTGTTATACTATGCCCTCGTGGCAAAATGGATAGCCAGCTTGTACGGAACACTGATATGGACAATATTATGGACAATACCAGTGAAAATGGAGAACCAGAAGAAGGGAATGGTCACGGGAGTAATGAGGTAGACCATCAGTTAACCCAGGAAATTGACAGAAGACGGTGGATTCCAGACAGTGAGGAGTAAGTCGCAAAAAAGGAAAGAAAGACGTCTGAGTATGGAACAAAATACACCTACTAAGGCAAGTTTACCACTCTATTTCCCAAGGGATGGGTCGCTGCAGGAAAAGGACTTCTGTAACTGGGTGTACTCGCTCTCAGTAGATCACCCAGAACTCCAAATTACATATGCCAAAGAGAAAAACAGACCGTTTGTTCGAGCTGTTGGAGAATCTACCATCAAGTTACTCACTGAAGAGGGCTATAAGGGTATCAGATTTCCTCAACCTAAAAGGGGCCTTTGATAGAGCCAACAGAAGTGTTATCTTGCATGAGCTAGTAAAAATGGGCATTAAAGGAAAGCTGTTGGGATGGATCAGGAATTATTTAACTCAGCGCACAGCTTATTTAACTTATCAAAGGAAAAAGTCTGATATTTGTGAGCTTGAAATGGGTACTCCACAGGGTGAAGTAATCAGCTCTACATTGTTCAATATCTTAATGAATGTCATTGTGAGTACTAAGCTTCCCAAGGGAGTCAAATGCCTCAGCTATGCAGATGATATCTTAATCCAGGCTAACAGTCACAAGGGTATGCACAATTCTCTCAATCTCATCGCTGAGGTATGTGATGAACTGGGCCTTGTGATCTCAACAGAGAAAACAAAATCCATCACAAAAGGACGTGAGAGACACAAGCCTCTGCTTCTGCATGGCGATCCACTGGAAAGGGTAGATTACTATCAATATCTCGGTGTTTATGTTGGTAGCACTAAAGGGAAAAATGCTGAATTTAACCATGTCATGACTACATGCTTAACCAGACTTAGGCCACTCCGAGTAATGTCATGGAAAGGTATGGGAGCATCAATACCCATTTTGAGGACAATGTATATTGCTTATGTTAGATCTGTCATTGATTACCATGCACCTGCACTTGCTTGTCTGCCACATGTCAAAATAAACAAACTTGAAGTTATTCAGAACAAAGCAGCCAGAATCATTTTTGGATGTCCTCCCAATGTCAAAGTATCCAGTCTCACACATGAATTAGGCCTTCCATCCACATCTGATAGAATTCAAGAGATGAATACCGTTGTGGGTGTTAGGGTCCTGAGGGATATTAGACACACAGGGCCAAAAGTTAGTTTACAGAACATGCTCCACTATGGCAACCACTCGGGTAGGCATTGGCCTCAGATTACCGCCAACTGCCTACACATTTATCAGTTACTGGAGGAGGTACGCAATGAACATCACTGTCCACACCCACTCCCACCCTGGCAAGTGAGACCTCTCGACATGATTATAACAAAGCTACCTGCCAGGAAATCTGACTCAGCCCCTTTTGAACTCAAGGCTGACTTCATGAGACTCACTGACGAGCTGACTACTCTTGATACTGATCAGATATACTGTGATGGCTCACTTGACACTGTAACTGGACAAGCTGGGGCAGCGGTCACTGTAATGAGGGGGGGGGGGTAGGTTCTGTCATGAGAGTGAGATTCTAGTTAAACTACATGACTGGGCCTCTTCCACTCAGGCAGAACTAGTTGCACTTGAGGTGGGATTGCAGCAAGTCAGTACAAGGAGGAATGACGCTGTGATTTTCTTTGATAGTATGGTTGCATTGCAAGCACTGTCCAGTGTGGACCCCTCCTGGTCCGAACTTGTCAACAGGACACAGAATATGGTGGCCACACTTAGGGAGGACAACATCAGGGTGAGGTTTGTCTGGATTCCCTCACAAGTAGGTATTCCAGGCAATGACCGAGCTGATGTACTTGCCAAGGAAGCATCCAGGCTAGCTTCCCACGATTATGATTTAGGATTATCGATTAGACAAATAAAATCCCAGATAAAAGCTATACAAACAGAGGAGGCCATTAACATGAGAACTGTACAGCAAAATATCAGCAAGTCTATACACTATTACAGTTATGTTCCTTTAACCACGTCATACACGTATGGTAAAAAGATTACTAGTAGATGGGTTGATTCTGTGCATGCCAGGATCAGACTAGGCTATGACTATCCCTGGCAGCTTGGTTGGCAGGTGGAGGATGAGGCCAGACAGTGTCGAGTGTGTCATCAGCCAAACAAACACACACTTCACCATTATGTTCTCGAGTGTGAATACTTGCTAGAATACGGGAAGCCACAACTATTGTCACTTGAACTACAGGCAAAATATATGTTGGAAAATGATATTGTATCCAAAATACTTGTAAAACATAAAGGATTTGCACCACCAGTGTAACTGTAGATACTAAGAGGAATATAATTCTCTCTCTCTCTCTCTCTCTCTCTCTCTCTCTCTCGCTATTTATCCACCTATCTATCTACCTGTGTCTACCTGTCTGTCCAGCGATCTATCCTCTAACTCTCCCTCCTTTTCATATGTCTCCACACGTGTGTTTTGTCATTATCTTTTAGCCTGTCAGTGAGTCCCTCCTCTAAATCTCATAACTGCTTACTGCACCTCACTTATTTCCGTCCTTTCTCTCTCCTGCCTATGCCTAGTCTCTCTCTCTCTCTCTCTCCACGCCTTTGTTCTAAATCCCATAATTACTGACCTGCCGCTCCCTCTTTCCCTCTGGTGCCACTGGGCTTCTCACCTACTTGTTAAAATCTCTTCACACCGTCACCCCATTACCTCCTCGTGCTGCTATAATAATCCTTCCTCTTCCCCCTATTAATCCGTCGCTTCTTC
>NC_137027.1:31109157-31129157 GCF_032717465.1 Coenobita brevimanus
GTGTGTGTGTGTGTGTGTGTGTGTGTGTGTGCGCGCGCGCCTCTTGCCCTCAGGGTTGTCCCTGGCCAGCTTGTATTCCCACAGGTCGTTAAATCAGATGCCTTCGGCCTTTGACAGTGACTTTGGAGTAAAACAGACGATATTCTACATTCGTTTTTCCTGAGACAGACTATAGTCATTGCTATATTTTGTAATTTAATGTCTGTCGCTAATCATAATTTAAATGTATATACCAATGAAGCATCATTATATGCTGTATGTATTGTGTAAATATATATATTAAGTAGGCCATATATACACATTACCATTTGTCACAAATGCTTATGCCAATATGTCTTCTTTATTTTATAATCTTTGTAATTATGTGTACTATAGTAACATGTAAATTCTATCTATCTATCTATCTATTGCCAGACGCCATAATCCCGTAAAGGGGTGGCCGTTTGACTTTGAGTTACTTGTTTTACGGAAAGGGACACTAACCCTCCACCAACCCACTTGTTGACACGTAGGGAGCACGTATGGTTTGGTTATATGGTTACCACCCAGCGTTGTAAATGATTTCTTGGTTTACAGGAAACCATTTGGCTTGTCACTCAATGTAAAGCCACCTGTAAAGGAAAGAAAAGCAATAAGAAGTGACAGGAAAGATGGGAGAAATAAGAAGAGAGGAGGGCAGGCACAGAAAAAGAATGATAAAGACTAAGGAAGAAGTAGGCAGCACTACATCAAGTGAGTGGATGATGGTCGCCACCATACCACTAAATTCTAGCCCAAATTACTCTTACAACTAGCTGGGAAGAATCTCAACGAGATAACTCCTCCTTTATTGGCCACCCATGTAGTCATCATATACTGACGCTGCCTCCTCACAGGATGAGGAAGGGGTGTCCAATAAACTAGCCCTACGGGGTCAAATTAAATTCTCTCTCTCTCTCTCTCTCTCTTCTAGAGCCCTCTTTCCCCCCCCTCTCTTTCCACCTTCTCCTATCTTCCCCTTCCCCTCCTTCATCCCAGCTCATCCCTTCCCCTCCCTCTTCCTCTCTCCTTCCCTCTTTCTCCTCATTCGCCAGAAATAGGCCATTCAGACCCGAGGGGTTCAGATTGACCCCCTGCGAATAGGTCAGTGACGTCATCATCCGGGATCCACTCAGAGTTTGAGGATAGGTGGGGATGATGCGGTGAGAGAGAGAGAGAGAGAGAGAGAATGTGTGTGTGTGTGTGTGTGTGTGTGTGTGTGTGTGTGTGTGTGTGTGTGTGTGTGTGTGTGTGTGTGTGCGCGCGCGTGTTGTGTGTGCGCGCGCACACGGTAAGAGGGATTGAATCACAGGTAAGAGGACTGATGTGGACGGTGTGTGTGTGTGTGTGTGTGTGTGTGTGTGTGTGTGTGTGTGTGTGTGTGTGTGTGTGTGTGTGTGTGTGCTTTCTGTTATCATATGGTTTTACACTGCCAAGGTAGGACTCATCCTTGGATATACGTAAACCCACACATTCACTTCCTATACTCGTGTGTAATTAATCATTGTACACTGAAAAGATAATGACGTAGCTGTACCGTATATTAAAGTATATTATTCTTTCTGAATTGCGACCTAGAAGAAGAACACACAGACTTTTAGCATTATGATGGCTTAAAATTTAATTGAGTTGAAATTCTCTATCATTTATTTTATATTATTTTTAGGTAAATTGAAAAAAAATTAAGGATTCTACACTTTGAGACCATTATATTAATTGGAGTCAGTGTCAACTGAGAAAATGCTGAAAAAATTAAAACTCTTTCAAATTAACCGTTACGTGTAGAAAAACATGGAAAAATATTACCTTTTTGGAACTATTTACAAATATTTCTAGACACACGCATAAGCACACACACACACACACACACACACACACACAAGCTTTAACGATGGCATATACAGGTATGATATTCACCCCTAACCTTCAGGCATCACACCTACCTTTGTGAATGTGTTTGTCACGAATTCACTAGACTGTATTATTAGTATGGTAATTCGTGACATTGTATTAATATTATTGGGAATGCTTGAACAAAGTTGAAACCCCGAGAATTTCCCTCAGTCACTAAACCGCTCGCTTTTGCACCCATATTTGAAACGAGTTTTCATAACCTTCATCATTGCTTCATAAGTGACTGCCTCTATGTATATACAGTCTGTTTCACTGAGTGATATTTTTGTGTAATTGTCGTTCCCGCGCCTTGCTTCTGTGGTCGTTAAGCCACGCCCATTTCTCACGCCCCTGTACCCAGCTTGTTACGTTACTTAGTTTTGGACAGCCACGGGAGTAAGGTGAAGTTGTGCCCAGTGTTGAGAGTAGGATCCCCATAGTAGCGGCTAGTCTCCAGCAGTTCAACGATTCCCCGCATCTCCCCACCGAGTTGGCAATCGGCAGTAATGGACTTTAGCAGCGAATTGCAGCGCCTCGAGTAGCAACAGACAGATGACCAGTCTTTTCGTTGATAAGCTCCATTTTTCTCCACTGATCAGTATTTTCGTTTTTGTTTTTCTAGGTTTAAGATTATTAGCTATTTGAGTGCATGAGTGTATTTCCTTACTTGATATTTTGAATTTGCTTTGAGATTCTTGTAACGTAAATTTATTTGTTGTAATTAATAAATTTACAGTTCTTCTTTCTGAGCTCATTTAAATGTAACAGTCTTGTTTGATTTCACCACATTGTGCTAACTTTAGTTTGCTACTCCCAGTTCACACAAACTTCTTATATTAACCACGACTAATAGTTAAGCTAGTTCTTTCATATTAATTCTTAAATCCGTTGTGCCAGCCAGGAGTTAGCACCAGCAAGAACCTATATATTTATGATGATTATTATTATTGATTGTCTGGGGCAAGGACACTTTCTCAGAGGCCAACAGTACTAACAATACAACATTCGTGAGCGATTAGTCTCCGCTGTGTACTGTTGAGAAGTTTATGAAATTCTCGTCTTTAGAGAATCGGCGAAGCCAGCATAAAGTAAAATTAACCACTTGATTCATAAGTCGATTCCTTTGTGTCAAACGACTATATTATTTGCATTTCATTCGTATTTCCACTTCCCCCCGTGACATCTGGCGACCTCATTCCAGGATATTAATAATAATAGTTGTAATGATAATAATAGTAATTGTGATAATAATAATAGTGGTAGTGATAATAATAATAGTATTAGTCAGAATAATAATTGTATTAGTGATAATAATAATACAAGTAGTGATAACAATAATAGTAGTGATGATAATAATAGCAGTAGTGACAATGATAGCAGTGATAACGATAATAGAAATAATGGTAGTAGTGATGATAATTATAGTAGTAGTGATAATCATAATTAGTAGTGACGATAATAGTAGTGGTAATAATAACAGTAATGATGATAATTGTATTTGTGATAATAATAATAGATGTAATGATGATAATAGCAGTAGTGATAGTGACTGATATTGTTACGTCCTCACCCCACACTGCCACGGGCTTCAACAGCAGTACACGATGGATGTTGCCCAGTAAGTTGTTCTTCCTATGGTCAGCCTTAAGGTGTTCAGCACACAAGATCAGCTGAGGCAAAAATAAATACTGGCTTCTTGAAGTTCACTCTTTATTTTCCAGATAATTCCACTCAGTGCTTCCCAACTTCACTGTTCTCACAAGCACTGGAGCTATACACACTTTGCTAATTGCAATTGTACTTAATGCTTGACGACAACACTTCACAGTTTTTCACAAGTACCGATGATGTACAAACTTCAGTAACACTTCACTGTTTCCACAAGTACTGCAAATAATTTTCACTAACTGTAATTACACTTAATGCTTGCCAGCAACACTTCACAAACTTCACTACCAGCACTGACACTGCACTGAACTCAAAACCAACTGCACTTCACTCAAACTGACCTGAAACCAGACTGAACTCCTTCTAGTCTCTCCCCATCCTTATACAAGCTTACATTATTCAAGAAACGTCTACATTCTACAAGAACAAACAGTTGCCAACTCGGAGATATCAAAACATGCCAGAACTGTCTTACATTACAGAACACTAAATCATTTACTATACGAACTTAAATTACATAATTTAACAAGCAATCACTTAAATTAAACATTATAAAGAAAAAGAGCACAAAAATTAATGCTTAACTTACGAAACAACTACGCTTACAAACAGCAGGCAAACTGGCAACTCTGGTTCGTACTCAAACCATTGTCAACATCGGGAAAAGTCGAGAGACATCTCGCACCTAACTGGCAAATCTCGCTCTTAACACTACCCCTTCCCTAGATCTTTGTCGTCCCGACAAAAATACACAGCATATTCTATACAAACGTAAACCTTAATCCTAATAAAACATCTAACTATACACAAAATATTCCTTCAACTTATCAGGTCTTCTACCTGCTTCTGACAATGTCCTTGCTCCTTCACACAGTCCACTCCTGAGTCTTGGTCCTCTTCTTGATTCACTTCTTCCCTCGGGAAAGTGTCACCATCATTTTGCACTTCAGCTACTTGGTTCTTCTTAACATCCTCAGCTGCTGGAAAACACGATTCCTTGGAGACATCCCAGCTGAACTGCTCTGGCCCATGGTACTGATTCCTTGGAGACATCCCAGCTGAACTGTTCTGGCCCATGGTACTGCCAGAGATAATTCATGTGTACCGCCTTTGGGTGAGACTTCCTGCCTCCCCGAATTCGATACATTTCGTCTGATAGGTGGTCCAACACAGTGGAAGGCACGTCCCATGGGCTTTGCAGCTTTGGTGACTGTCTTTTGCTGAGGATTGGATAACCAAACTTGGTCACCATCCTTGAAGCTCACCTCACTTGCCTTGGCATCACCTCTCTGGAAAACTTGAGGGCTCCTCGCATTTGATGATGTACCTCAGCCAGCCTTTCCTGAAGATGCTTCACATAGCTGGTGGTGTCTGTAGGCAGCTCTTCACCAGGTGGTCTTCCCATTAACAAGTCAATAGGTAAGCATAACTCGTGGCTAAATATCAGTTTTGCAGAAGTGTAGCTGGTAGACTCATGGGATGCAGACCGATATGCCATCAGCAATGCAGGTAACTTCTGGTCCCAGTCTGTTTGTCCATCAATGCAATACTTAACCAATTCTTGTCCCAGGGTCCAGTTGAATTTCTCTGCCATCCCATCTGACTGTGACCTTTGTGGGGTCATCCTGGTCTTCTTGATTCCCAATAACTTGCAGCACTCACGGAACACAGCAGACATGAAGTTTCTACCCTGGTCTGAATGCAACTTGTGGCATCCCAAAATGACAGAAAACCTTATCAACTAACACATGAGCAACAGTCGCATAGGCTTCTGGCGACTTTGTGAAGTAGTCCATGGCATCGCATATATACCGGTTTCCTCTCTCAGTGAGTGGCAAAGGTCCACCACGACTCTTCCCATTGGTGCACCCACTTGGTACAGCTGGAGAGGGGCACAACCATGTTTCTTGGGTCCCTTCTTGGCACACCACACATCAAGGTCCCGTCACCACTCTTCAACATCCTGATGCATGCCAATCCAGTAGAACCTCTGTAGCAGGCGGCTTAGAGTTTTCTTCACTCCCAGGTGCCCACTTGTGATCTGGTTATGGGACTCATCCAAGATCTCGACCCTCATCTTCTTTGGAACCACCAGTTGCCAATACTTGCTGAGGCCATCGGGTGTCTCCCACTGATGCTCCAGTAGTCTGTTGTTCAGACGAAGAAGGTTTCACTGACTCCAGTAACTCTTGGTCGCAGGTCTAAACCTGGAAACTTCTTCCCAAGATGGTTGCACTGTACTCTGGTGCAGCCACTCTAGCACTGGTTGTAAATCTGCATCCTCCAACTGCATCCTCTTCAGGTCTTCACCTTTTTTTTTTTTTGTGAGGAAGAAGGAACCAAAGGATGCGAGCCCATAAAATTGTTCCTTCCAAGAGAAAAACAAAATACAAGGGAGAGCCAAATTCAAGATCCGATCATTTCGAGATGCCTGGACACACTGTGTTTGAAAGACTGGAGATCATAGGAAGCAGGAAATACAGACAGAGGGGGACAGTTCCAGAGCTGACCTGTTGCATAAATAAAGGACTGGGAGTAACGGTTAACTGTTTCATTAGAGAGTTGGACAGAAAAGGGATGGGAGCTTGCTGCTAGACAGGTGCTACAAGCCCGTCGTAGAGGTGGAGGAATGCATGTAGACAGTTCAGAGAAGCAGTGACCATTGGAGTAGCGATAGAAAAGAGATAAAGATGCAACAGTCCGACAAAGAGACAGAGGTTGAAGGGAGCCAGTAAGAGGAGGAGAGTTGATAAGACGAATAGCCTTTGACTCTACCCTATTGAGAAGAGTTGTATGTGGGGAGCCTCCCCACACACTAGAATTGAGCTATTTGCAGACTCAGTTAATCTCATCCAGTTAGTCAATCGACCAACCCATGTACCAGACAACCCCAATCAAAATCCCCACCTATTGGACGTGTTTCTAACAACCAATTCAGATAATTATAATGTCGAAGTGAAGTCCCCCCTCGGATCCTCTGACCATTGTCTGATACAAGCCACCAGTTCAACACCTACCCCACCCTCCTGCTCTGAACCTGTCGTGGTGACTAAATGGCACTACGACAGGGCAGACTGGGAGGGTCTCCAAAATCTTTTCATGAATGTTCCTTGAACCTCTTTTTTCTTTTAAGATGCAAACTCTACGTTGAGCCACATACAGGATAGCATTAAAGTCGGCATGGAAACATTCATTCCCCATCATAGTTACAGAAAAAAATGTAATTCGCCTAAATGGTTTGACCACAATTTTGCTAGAGAAACAGCACATGAACCAACAGCCTATAACACTTATACAAGGACCAACACTAAAGAATCCTTTAACTATTATAGATATATCAGAAACCATGCCAAAACTATTATCAATATTTCAAATCAAATTTTCTTCATAGACAAGCTAACAAACCACTAAGCATCCCAAATGATAACAAAATATTCTGGTCAACCCTTAATTCATTCAAATCTGACTTCACTACAACCTCATTCATTCCACCATTTTACAGTCCCCCAGTGGTAATCTAGTAAGTGACCCTTGTGGAAAAGCCAGCCTTCTTGTTGATATTTTTTTCAACAAACTCATTGTTAAATGCAGAAAATTACAATATTCCTGCACCTGATTTTGATTCCCCTCAAATACCCTATTTCAAGATTTACAAAAGATACAAGCTGTATTACAGAATCTCCCAGTAGATAAAACTACTGGTCCAGATGAAATTTCTTCAATAGTAACTAAAAATTGCTTCCCATTGTTAGCTCCTGTATTGAAAAAAATTTTCCGCTTATGCATCTGTACCTCAAATTTTCCAGCCTCTTGGAAAAAAGCAAATATCCATCCTGTTCCTAAGAAGGGGACCACTTCTGATCAACCAAACTATAGAGCAATTGCTATAACTTCCATTCTTGGTAAATTTTTTTGAAACACTAATAAACTAGCACATAGTCAAGCACCTAGAAATCAATAAATTAATCAATGATCGGCAGTGTGGATTTAGATAAGGACATTCAACTGTAGACATTCTTTGCCTTCTTACCCATTAGATTAATAAAACAATAGATCAACATGGTGAAATGCACACAATAGCACCTGATCTTTTAAACCCTTAACTATGGGGCATCACTTTTGTGACACTTGGGTGCAATGGATCATACTGTGGGGCGTCACTTTTGTGACACTTGGGTGCAATGGATCATACTGTGGGGCGTCACTTTTGTGACACTTGGGTGCAATGGATCATACTGCGGGACGTCACTTTTGTGACACTTGGGTGCAAGGGATCATACTGCGGGGCGTCACTTTTGTGACACTTGGGTGCAAGGGATCATACTGCGGGGCGTCACTTTTGTTATTCTGTATTATTTTGAATTCACTCGGGCTTTCAGGTGGTGGCTTGTATCATCTATCAGCATTGCCAGCATCCAACAATAGTCAGTGCTGCTAATGTCATCTGTACTCCCATCCATTGTTGACAATTTAGCCATTTTCTCCCTTTCTTGACTCCCCTCCCTACCTCCCCTCCATTACCCTCTCCTCTCGCCTGCCCAACCGCGCTGCGCTACGCAAATCTTCCCCGGATTTTTCCACTGATTTCATCCATTGAAATGAGTCCTATGCCCTATTCTTATACAAAATTATATATACAAAAAATAAATAAGGTAATTGGTAGTGCCATACACCTGGAACTGGCTAATTATCACCTGCCAACACCCCATGTGCACTCGTTTGCTAATTTTCCCTGCAATTTCCCCTTGAAATATGCCGTATGACCTCTTCTCGTAATAAAAATATATGAAAGAAAGGAAGGGAGAAGCCTAAGTGATATTTATATTTACTTGAATCTACTTAATTTATTATGTATTGTCTAGATTTCCTACTAATCATTTCATAGCATACTTATTAGCAGCTGTCACCACACAGACATTGTCAACGCTTACCTGCCCCATATCCTCCCTGTCATTCAGTTCAGTCTTGTCACTTGAGGTGAAACCATGTCTCACTCGCGCCCCTCCATTCCCGCTGCTCCTATGCCCATTGCAAAGAGACCTGTGACCTCTACCCCTACTAAACTTCGTGTGGGAAAAGGTAAAGGACTAAGTGACTCTGCTGTGGAACGTGAACTGGCGGAATTATCGATGATAATCATGGATAGTGACTTTGATTTTTCGGGTGAATCATGTGATGAGCCTGGGGAGGAAATTGTGACAGAAACTGCCAGTACAAGTGCTTCAGTGTCCCAAGCTCATCCTGGCTCCAAGGGAAAGGAGCCCTTAGTGCAGCAAGGGAAGGAGTTTGGGAAGGGAGTGAAGAGGAGGCGAGTTAGCCCTGGAACAATGGCCCCATGTGACCCAGCCCGCCATGAATCTCCCAGCCCCAATTCACTAATATCTTCCACCTCTTCAGCAGAAATTTCTCCTGAGTCTTCGTCGTTGGAGTCTCCACCAGCACCTACAGTGAAGGCAGGCCATAGGGGAAGAGGTAAATGCCTGACTCATTGTAAAAGTAGAGTAGCATCTAGAGTAAGAGCTGCTAGTGGTACATGGCAACCTAGGGTCAGTCGGAGTGACCTTGAAACGGCCCAGTCTGCCTCACACCCACCCTCACCCAGCCTACACCACCACGAGAGGGAACCCTGGACGCCTTTGTGTGGACGGAAGGTTCCGATTTCGTCCCTGAACAACTCCACTTTGATGAGAGTTCCTCAGGGAAACAGCCTGCCTTCACTCTTGACGAGGATGCTGAGTGTGTGAACTACCTTTTGGCCTTCCTTGATGACGAAGTCATGCAGCACGTATGTGATGAGACCAACAGGTACGAGTCACAACGTGCTACAAGTTGTGCAGGTGCAGCGAAATGCAAAAGTGGACCATGCTTGGAGTGCAGGAACTGTATGTGTTCTTCACCCTCATGCTTCTCATGACCCATTCAAAGAAGCATGAGTTGGAAGATTCCTGGTCCATGGACCCCTTACTACCCTCACCCACCTTCAATAAGTACATGGCCAGAGATCGCTTCTGTAACATCATGGGAAACCTGCACTTCACCAACAACGATGTACATATCCAGACTGACCCACTCTAGAAGATCCGGGAGATTTTGAACAGAATGAAGGATAAATTTATGTCATTCTTCCACCCATTTCAGAAGGTTGTCATAGACGAATCCTTGGTTCTGTTCAGAGGACGTCTGAGGTTCATACAGTACATTCCAAGCAAACTTCATCGGTTTGGAATAAAGTTCTTTGTACTGTGCGACTGTAAGACGGGGTACATCCTTGACTTCGTCATCTATTCAGGCAGCACTGTCGATCTGGACAAAACACATTCCCTTGGCTTCTCAGGCTGTGTAGTGAAAGTGCTGCTTGAAAGGAAATTTGGTGGGAATCATGTGCTGTATACTGACAACTACCATACAGCACCAAAACTTGCTAGATACCTTTCAGAGCACGGCATCGGCTCCTGCGGCACTGTCAAAAGCAATTGTGCCCAATTCCCCAAGTTCCCCGAGGCAGTAAATTCACGCAAGGAGACGTGCACCTATGCAAGTCTGAGAAGATGCTGGCAATACGGTGGCATGACAAGAGGGTCGTGCACATGCTCACCACCGTACACAAGGGGGAACTGAAAGACAGTGGGAAGGTCGATCGTAGGACAGGCGAACCTGTGATGAAACCTGATGCTGTCATGGACTATAATATCAACATGTGGCTGGTGGACAAATCCACCATGATGATTGAAGAGATCGACTGCCTCAGGAAGAATACAAGATGGTACAGGAGTGTTTCTGCATCTCACTGACATAACAATGTTGAACCCCTTCATCCTGTACAAGATGAAGGTAAAGCCACCCAAGTCCTTCTCCCTGAGGTTGTTCGCCAGGACTTGTGTTCAGCAGCTGCTAGAGAGTATGGTAGGGTGACAGCAGCAGCTCCAAGGCGCCATTCTGTTAGACTTCCTGACAGACTTGAGCAGAGGGCGTACATGGATCGGCACAGACTGGTGCAAACGCCTGCCACAACAAAGAGGAAGGCTGCAATCCGCAGGTGCCAGGTGTGTGCACATACCACCAGACGCACACCTGAGCACAAATGCACCTCTTGGCAGTGCACTGAGTGCCAGGTTCCCCTCTGTGTAACCTGTTTCTTTGATTTCCACAGCCTGAAGCAGTTCTAAAACAGTGCAAGTGGAAATGTAAATAATGTGTAAATAGCAAGTGAAAGCAATGGATGTAAATATAATTGAACAGTGGAATATAGTTTTATAAGTTACTGCAAGTGACAGTGCATAACATAGTGTAAATAAAATAGACGTGTAAATAATGTAAATACAAAAGAAAATGTAAATAGAAATGTAAATAATTAGTAATATAAGAATATGAGTACAAATATTTGGAGTAATGAGTGACAGTAAAAGATTCTCTCTCTATGTAGTTTACTGAACGAGAAAGTGAATGCCTGGAGTGAAAATAAAACTACTGTTACTGAAGGAAACTTATAGATAAATACTGTAGATATATATAGGTGTAATAAAGGACTAGGAATATAAAGTGTGAGTGTGTTTATGAATAATAAATGGCAGAATACCAGCGGGGAACGAGCGCAGGTAGGACGCTGGTACGCGCTGGAAATTTACATTGCTTTCACAGTTTTTTTTTTTTTTTTTTTTTGGAGAATGGATTCCAAACTACTTGAAAATCATAGAATAGTGTTTCTAGTGATAGTATCAGGCTGTGGTAATCATATTACGTGGTGTTGGGAAGTGTAAAATGGAGACTGTTACCCAACTTCAGAAGTCTCCACAAGTCCTAAGGTAGTCGACGAAGGCTCAACGAACATCTCAGGAGAAAGCTGAAGGTATGTGCCTTATGCATATTGAATTATAATATTCTAAGGCTAATAATTGATTTTTGGCAAATATTTTTAAACAGTTGGAGCGCGAATATCCCCACGTGCGGTGCACAGAACGCCTCCGACTTGCCCGAGTTTAAGGGGTTAAAAGCATTAAGGGACTTTCAGGTGTCGTCTGCTACCTAGCTGGTGAGCCCTATTTCGGTCCAGACCTAGAATAGTAACACAACTATTGTGACTATTCGATATGTCTGGGTAAACTTACAATAGTTAGCAACACTATAGACCATTATAGTCATTAAAATACTCGCTGATAAAAAATATGCCCATGAATGAATACCTTTGACTGGCTATTATGCACATGCGTACATTGGGCTTCCATCCGGCAATCCCTTACACACAGTCATTTCGTTGTGTTACTGTTGAGTTCAATGCAATTGGCTTTCATATCTACATTCGTATCATCTTTTTGAGTAAGAATAGTGCTTTCTTGAAGCTTGTCATTGCCTCAGTTTTCTGAAATTTAATATTTGCCAAATACCACCACTTGACATCTGTTTCCATACGCCATAGGTGACCGTCCCCATGGTGGGATAAAACATAGCTCACTTTTTGCTAGCTCTCGATGAAGGCGGATGTGTATACGGTTCATTTAATAGACCATTATGGCGATTAACCAAGGTTTTGAAGTCCAATATTTGCATGATTCGTATGATGTACCTTGATTTATACAATAAGGATTAAAAAAAGAATTACAATTTAGCTTAGTGCTGCTACATGAGCGTGATTACTTCCTTCACTGTGAGGACGTAAATGATTTTATTCTTTATTCCGACGACTTTGTTCAGCTCAGGAGAGACTGAACTGGACGATACAGCTTCATTAACCCCTTTCAGTATGAGTATTCTAAATGGTAAAATCGTTTGGCAGCAAGAATAAAACTATATCCTCAGACTGAAAAAGTTAGGCTTCTGACATCAATCTTTCAGAGGTTCGGAGGCTTACCTGATCATCATTTGGTACATGTTTTATGAGTTATTTTACCATCCCTTCCAAAAATTGAAGGAACATAAATGATTCTAAATGGCACTGGAGACTTGGTAAGACTTCTGCGTATATTACACATGCCACCGGAAGGCAATTTGTTCCAGTTTGAAAGTGTATTTTCTTGGGAGTATGCACTTACAGGTTAACAGGTAGCTAGGAATAAGAAATGTAGAAACTGTAGCAACTGCAAAATAATTATGTGTCCACAATGGTAAGAGTCTATGAAAAAAGAAATGGATAAGAAAACACTTTTATGACAAAAAAACATCATTCAACACTTATTAGGTAACAGCATGTAGTGCTGCTCTCGGGTGTCTGTCCTTTCCTTTCCTCCTTCCTTCTTTCTTTCCCTCTTCTTCTGTCGTTCTTTACTTCATTACTTCCTCGCCCTTTTGTCTACGGGTGACTACACTCCCTCTTCTATCTTTCCTTCATTCTTTCCTCTTCCTTCTGTCTCTGGGTAACTTTACACTGAGTGAAAAACCAAATGGTTTCCTGTATACCTTAGGTAGCAGCACATTAAGAACCTGACCCTTCACCAACCACATTCTTCTTCTCCAACCATGTTTAGCCTTCTTCTGTTTTTGTAAACACTCTCGGTGGCCTTTTCTCAAATCCGGGACTGTCTCTCTGGTGCGCATGCGCGAGTGTATTGGAGAAATGTTTAGAGGTAAAATTTACAAACTAATAAACTACAGGTAAGACAATTATTGTCATGTTGAAAATCGGTGTTAAGAATGAATAATGATCGGGGCTTCATATATGTATGGGATCAGCTACAATTTCCAACAATCAAAATAGCATTTATGCAAAGAGAATTTGTAAAGTACTAACATGTAAGAAGTGAGTCTACCATCGTAACTCATGAAATAGCACAAATTAAAAAGATCATTCATATTGGTTATGAGTTTTCTAAGTAGTATTTTATTATTCTCAATGATATATGCCATTATTATATCTCACAGTTCGGCAAGGGAGTAAAAATAATCCACAAATATTACATGCATGGTAACTGGGAAAGAGCTCCCGTAGGACCTAATTAGGTAGCAGACGACGCGCTGAAAGCTCCTCTTTGACAGAGTGTGGCACCGGACAATATTGTCTAAGATGTCACACTATGGCCTTGCATCACTGGCTCCTCTAATTTCATCTTACCTTCATAACAGAAAAATAAGAGTCATGGTAGATGGAATATATTCTCAGTTTCATTCCATAAATGCTGGCATACCTCAGGGATCAGTTTTGGCCCCAACCCTCTTTCTCATTCATGTACAGTAAATGACCTCCTATCTGTCACTCACAAGCCAATACACTCTTATGCTTAAGACACGACACTTCATAGTTCTTTCACATTTAGTACCTCTTTTACACACTCTGATATTATAAACTCCAAATAAACACAGCAATTTCCCTGAACCAGGGCCTTTGTAAAATTAATTAGCGGGGACAAACAAATCTAGTCTCATTTGATGCTCAGAAAACTAAATACAGTAATTTCTCCAACCGAAGGAATCCCTCAGACTCCCACATAATTTTAAATTATGTCAATATTCCCATATCCACTACAACTGATATCCAAGGTGTCACTAAACGCCAACCTAAGCTTGACAGTTGATGTTAAATCCCTTGCTGAAAATGATTCTAAAAAAATGGGAATTCTGTACAGAGTTCGTGAATTATCGCTGACGAGCAGTTGGCCGCAGTATACAAAAGTCACGTGCGTTCTCAGATAGAATACTGTTCGCCAATGTGGAGTGGATGTGGAGCGGTTGCACTGAAGCAGTTGGACAGAATCCAAAATAAAGCCATTAGATAAATCAATAATCCTGCCAATAAAAATTAGGACCTTCCTCCGTTATCAGTATGTACAGATGATGCATCTTTAGCACTATTTTACCGATATTTTTACTGTAACTGCTCTGACAAACTTGCTTCAGTTGTGCCTCCCCTTCACATTTTCTCCCGAAATACTCAGGCAGCTGGGAGCACCCATGAACTTATTTTCTTTCCCGCGCAATGCATAACCTCTGCTTACAATGTTCGTTTATCCCCAGAGCTACTACTTTCTGGAATTCGCTTCCTGGGAGTTGCTTCCCACAAACATTTAATTCACTTTTATTTAATTCCAGTTGTTAAAAATATTTTATTAATGGAAGATGCCTTTAGGCAGTAGGCATTCCTTTTTATTATCCATCGTTTTTCCTTCCTCAACTCATTTTCTCTTAAAAAAAAAAAAAAAATGTATATTCAATTCCCAAGGAAGAGGTGTTACGGAATATGTGTATATTCAATTCCCAAGGAAGAGGTGTTACGGAATATCTACAAATACCGTTCTTTTTCTTCTCCTGCTCTTCTTATTCTCCACCACCATCAACAGCACCACTATTACCACTTTCATCATTTTCCTCTTCCTCATTCCCCTCATCATCGCTATCATCATCATCATCATTATATGAAGAACTATGGCCCTCAGTCAGTCTCTCCCTCTTCCTATAACCTACATCATTTAAACTCTCCACTAGACAGGCTGAAAGGAGCAAGGGGGCTGTTGCTGCCTGGATTTCTGTCTATACTGCCAGTCAGTAATACCCACACCAGACCACACCACCACACAGGATATTACCACACCAGTCGATAATACCCACACCACACCACACCACCACACAGGATAATACCACACCAGCCAGTAACACCCACACCACGCCACCACACAGGATAATACCACACCAGTCAGTAACACCCACACCATACCACAACACATGATAATACGAAACCAGTCAATAACAGCCACATCACACCACACCACACCACCATACAAGATTAATACCACACCAGTCGATAATACATCACACCACCGCACAGGACAATACCACCCCTATCAATAATAGCCACACCACACCACAGCACCACACAGGGTAATACCACACAAGTCAATAATACCCAAACCACACCACCACACAGGATAATACCACCCCAGTCAGTAACAATCACACGACACCACCACACAGGATAATACCACATCAGTCAGTAACAACCGTACCACACCACACCACACCACACCACACAGGATAATGAGACATGGTATTTCACTCTCTGAACAATATATCTGGCGAGAGAGAGAGAGAGAGAGAGAGAGAGAGAGAGAGAGAGAGAGAGAGAGAGAGAGAGAGAGAGAGAGAGAGAGAGAGAGAGAGAGAGAGATTTTTACTTTTCCATGTAATCCATATCACATCCAAGTGATTTTATTAAGCACAGGAGGGAATTTTGGAACGGGGAGGGGGAGATGTAGCCCTCATTAACCCCTTCAAATTGCTAGTCACGAAGAAGTGCTATGGGAGGGATGTAGAGCCGTAGCATTGTCTTAATTCTGGCACTGAGCTACGTGAAATAACCTGCAAAAGGACGAAAATTTGGGCCAAGCTAATGTGAAGGGACTATATTTGTCATTGTTTTTGTAGTTGATGGTCTCGTTATTGTTTTTGTTGTTATTTTACTTCGTTGTTTTTGTAGTTGTTGTGGTGGTATTGTTGTTCTTGTTGTTTGTTCTTGTTTATATCATTCTTGTTGTTCTGTTATTGTTGTTTTTGTTGGTGTTCTTGTCGTTCTTGTTGAGGATAATGGAGCCGAGTTCTTGCTTATGACTGCCATACTGCGCGACGACCACTGGGGGCTTCACGACGACCTTTACCACTGCTCACACTGCCGATGCTGGGGTCACCTCGAGTCGCACTGGTCGTCTTTGTTGTTCTGGTCGTGGTGGGCTCCTCGGACGACCTCTTCCTCCAGCAAGGATGCCAGAAACACGAGCCGTCTTTCAATCGGAGGCAGCAGCGATCGACCGCACGCGGGAGCTCTCTCTGACCTGTTGTGGGTTAGGAAGTTAAAATAATAATGGTAGTGATGATAACAGTAGTAGTGATGATGATAATAATAGCAGTTGTGATAATGATAACATTAATAATGATAATAACAGAAGCAGTGATCATAATAATAGTTGTGGTAATCGTAATAAAAATAGCAGTAGTGATAATAATAATAGTACTGATAATGACAGTAGTAGTGATAATGAAAAAGTAGCGATGATAAAAATAGTAATGATAATAACTGTAGTAGTGATAATAATAATTGTAATAGTGACGACAATAATAGTAGTACTGATAGATCTATCTATCTATCTATATACCTAGGCTGCTTCCCCCAAGGAAAGGGAGGTAGCCGAGACAGGACGACACACTCCTCATTTACTCATCCATTCAATCACATTCATTCGCATCTTAGCCCCAAAGGGGAGAAGGGACAGATCCTCACCGCATCACACCGCACAAGGGTCAACTCCCTAGTGCAATCAGTGATATGCGCAGCAGGGCCCGACAACAGAGCTGGTTTACCCCTGCCACATCATAATAGACCTATCCCCTTACCCGCACCTGACCTGACTAGCTGATCAGACCATTGCAGGAAAATGTCCCCTCAGGGCTGCGTCATCATTTATTCATTCACAATTTCTCCATTTATTTCTGTCACGCACAGCCACTCTTCCTTGCTCAACAGACATCCCTCTCACATCCAGCGCTCTCTTCACACTGTCCATCCATCCTATTCATGGTCTCCCTCTCAGCCTTACACCTCTCACATCAGATCTAGTTATCTTTTTCACCAATTGCTCATTATCCATTCACTCCATACGCCCAAACCATCGCAACACCCTCTGCTCATCTCTACCAGGCATCTCCCAAACAACTCCAGTTCTCCTTCACACTTCATCATTTCACACTCGATCCATACGCGTCACTCCACACATACTCCTCAGACACCTCATCTCCAATACATTCAAACTTTTCCTCTCTGCTACACCCATATTCCATGTTTCAGCCCCATATAATGCAGTCGGTACCACAGCACCCTCATACAGCCTTCTTTTTACATCCATTCTAAGCAAACGACATCTAAACCATTTTTTCAATCCTCCCAGCACCTTACCTACTTCATTAATTCTGAACTTCACTTCTGCATCTATTCTTCCATCCACAGCACCATGTGACCCTAAAAATTTAAAACACTCTACCTCCTCAAGCAACTCGCCATTCAAAACTATATTCATCCCCCTACCATCTACCAACCTCGTACACTTCATCACTTTACTCTTATTCTCATTTACTTTCAATTTCCTCCTTTCACACACCCTTCCAAACGCCTCTACCAACTGTCTCAATCTCTCCTCTGAATCAGCCACCAGTGCAGTATCATCTGCAAACAGCAGCTGCTTCAGATTCCACTCTCCACCGTCAACATTCACCAGACTCAGACCTCCACTTAACACTCTTGCATTCACCTCCCTTACAAAACCATCCATATAAATATTAAACAACCAAGGCGACATCACACATCCCTTTGCAGCCCCACTCTCACGGGAAACCAATTACTCACAGCATTTCCCACTCTTACACACGCTTTACTATTTACATAAAAACTTTTCACCCCTTTTAGTAACCTACCATCAAGTCCATACAATCTTAAAACAGTCCACAAAGCCTTCCTGTCAATTCTTTCACATTCTTTCTCTAAATCCATGAATGCCCAAAACACATCCTTGCCTTTCGCTAAATACTTTTCACACTCTTGTCTCAGGAAACACCTGATCCACGCATCCGCTCCCTCTCCTAAAGCCACATTGCTCACCACCTATCACTCCCTCTGTACCCTCTCAAACTCTCTTAATTAACACTCTACCATACACCTTACCTACAACACTCAACAGACTTATACCCCTAAAGCTAGTACATTCATACTTATCACCCTTGCCTTTATACAACGGGACCACGCAAGCACTTGCCTAGTCAATTGGCACCATACCTTTCACAAAGCACACATTCAACAATCTTACTAACCAGTCAACACTAGTCACTCCACCACCCTTCAGGCATTCCACAGCACACCCATCCATACCTGCAGCTTTCCCTGTTTTCATCTCCTTTACTGCCTTCTCCACTTCCTCCTTCTTAATCAAAGAATCATTCAACTCTCCCAGCACATTTGTTCCTTGCACTCTTCCATCTGCCAAAATCTCAGCCACCCTTTCCTCCTCTACATTTAACAATCTTTCAAAATACTCTGCCCATCTCTTCCTTACTGCATCCATCTCAATTAACATCCTTCCATCCTCTGCTTTTACTCGCTCTTCCTTCCCAGACTCTCCCTTTCGCACCCTTTTCACCTCCTTCCAGAACATTTTCTTATTCTGTTGGAAATTCTCAATCAGTCACCTACCCCACCTTTCATCTGCTGCCACTTTAGCATCATGCACAGCCCTTCTCGCCCTATTCCTCTTTTCCTTATACCTCTCATATTACACCTCATCCTTCCTCTGCAGCCATACTTTATATGCACGTCTCTTCTCAGCCACAGCCATACTTACTTCCTCGCACCACCACTCACTTCCTTTTCTTACACCACCACCCACACGTCTCACACCACACACCTCTTCTGCATGCCCCACCACAGCACTCCTAAACAACTGCCATTCCTCCTCCACACTGCCATTTTCCTGATCTTTCACTGCGTTCCACTCATCTTTCAATTTCTCCTGATACTCTATCATTTTCTCTCTTTTATCCAACTCACTCACTTTCAAAACCTCCCTGCCACACCTAACCCTCCTAGCTCTCACCCATCTCTTACCTACTCTTAACTGATAGAAGTATTGATGTTAATAATAATAGTTGTAATGATAGCAAAAGTAGTAATGATAATAATAATAGTAGTAGTCACGATAATAACAGTAGCAGTGCTAATGAAAATAGTAGCGATAATTGTAGTACTGATAATATCAGTACTAGTGACGATAATAAAAGTAGTCGTTATAATAATAACAGCAGTGATGATAGTAGCGATAATGATAATAGTAGTAGTGATGATAACAGTAGTAGTGATAGTGACAATGATATTAATAATGAAAATAGTAACAATAACAACAATAGTAAAGATAATAATAATGATTTTAGTTGTAGTAATAATAATAATAATAACAGCAATAATAACAAGCCTTTACCAAAGACGTATTCCCATCAAGCGGTATTGAATATATAGATATGCACTAAAAGTTATGCCAATTTCTTATATATATATATATATATATATATATATATATATATATATATATATATATATATATATATATATATATATATATATATATATATATATATGTAGAGAGAGAGAGAGAGGAGAGAGAGGGGGGGCATAAACTAGGACCTGTACGCTGTCTTTACCCGTCCACGACCCGGAGGGGGTTGGAAACTGGTAGGCTATTGTTTTTAATCTGTTTGTCTGTCTGTTTGTTTGTTTGTTTATCTGTCTGTCTGTTAACAACTTTACGTGAAAACTAGTTGTGTGATTTTGACTAAAATTACAGGGATGATAAGCTACGACCTTCTGAACACCTGATTAACCCTCTCGCACAAGATAAGTTTTCAGTAAGTTTTCCGGCGCACGATTTTTTGTGCGAAGCCGCCTGGCCCGGCTGCCGGCGCACGGC
>NC_137027.1:31134157-31186657 GCF_032717465.1 Coenobita brevimanus
TGTTATTAGGGCACATCACATTAATAAAGCTGGTATCACAGTGCTACAGTGTTATTAGGGCACATCACATTAATAAAGCTGGTATCACAGTGCTACAGTGTTATTAGGGCACATCACATTAATAAAGCTGGTATCACAGTGCTACAGTGTTATTAGGGCACATCACATTAATAAAGCTGGTATCACAGTGCTACAGTGTTATTAGGGCACATCACATTAATAAAGCTGGTATCACAGTGCTACAGTGTTATTAGGGCACATCACATTAATAAAGCTGGTATCACAGTGCTACAGTGTTATTAGGGCACATCACATTAATAAAGCTGGTATCACAGTGCTACAGTGTTATTAGGGCACATCACATTAATAAAGCTGGTATCACAGTGCTACAGTGTTATTAGGGCACATCACAAAAGCTGGTATCACAGTGCTACAGAATTATTAGGGCACATCACAATAATAAAGATGGTATCACAGTGCTACAGTATTATTACTGCACATCACATAAAGGACTTTATCACAGAGGAAGGTATGGGAACTAAAGTAATAAAGCAACTGGCTACAGTGATTGTATTTAAGAATTATTAGGTAATAATTATGGTTGGATATTTATGTATACAAAGATATGTGTAGGTAGTACTGTTTTTTTTTGCGGTATATAATGTGTTTATATACCTTATGATGGCGACATACACATCATTTTCATATAAGTATGTGCTCTATCCATCAACTTCAATTTTATATTTACTGTCATAAATCAACACATTAAGTTAAGACAGTCATAAAGAAAAAAGACGAGAGGTTTATTCAGTATTGCAGCAACGTATAGCGCTGCCTTATTCATACTCTTGGCTAAATGTTTCCCATATAATGCGTAGATGTTGGTGGAATAAATCTATCTATCTATCTATTTCCCTCTCTCCTCTCTCTCTCTCTCTCTCTCTCTCTCTCTCTCTCTCTCTATATATATATATATATATATATATATATATATATATATATATATATATATACTCCTTGGTCTGTGTTACAATACGGGGCAGGTGGTCCACCGACTTAGCCATTGCGCATGTATGGTGTAGATGGTAAACTGCTAGGTGCTGTCAAGAGTTTTTATGATGGTAGCGAAGCATGTGTAGGGGTTAATGGGCATCTAAGTGAATGGTTCACAATCGGTACGGGCGTGCGACAAGGTTGTGTGATGTCCCCATGGTTGTTCAATATATATATGGATGGGATGATGAGAGAAGTAAAAAGACGAGTAACGGAGAGAGGGATGAAGTTGGTAATGAATGGTGATAGATGGAATATCCGAAATTTGATGTATGCTGATGATGCAGTGCTGCGTGCAAGAACCGGACAAGAACATGGTAGGCTAGTGCAAAGTTTTGCTGATGTCTGTGAGCGTCGTTCCTTGAGAGTAAATGAAGAGAAGAGTAAAGTGATGGTTATTGAGAGAGAAGGTGACTCTCGGTGTGATGTCACAGTGAACGGAGAGAGACTGGAATTGGTGAGAGAGTTCAAATACTTGGGCACAGTGATAGAAAAGAGAGGAAAATGTGCAGAAGAAGTGGAAAGTAGAGTGACACAAGGAAGAAAAGTTGCTGGTGCAATGAAGGCTTTGATAAGAAACAGAGGCTTGAGTGCTGCAGCTGCACGAGGCTTACATGAGGGAGTGTTAGTGCCAACTTTAACATATGGGTGTGAGACTATGGTGTGACATGAAAATGAAAAGTCAGGAGTAAGAGCAGTAGAGATGGGACTGCTGAGGAATGTATGTGGAGTACAGAGGGTGGATAGGATATGAAATAATGTGACTCGTGAAAGGTGTAGAGTGAGGAAGTCGGTGGACACCAGATTCGAAGAGTCCTGAGATGGTATGGTCATGTGGAAAGAACGGATAACAAAAGGGTTGTGAAAAAGGTATACCTGATCGAATCTGAAGGAGGGAAGAGGCGAGGTAGGCCAAGGAGAAGGTGGAGAGATATGGTGGATGAGTGTTTGTGGAAGAGAGGTTTGGAAGTCGGTGAGGCTAGGGAACTGACAAGAGATCGAGCTGGCTGGGTGAATGTTGTGAGGAGAAGTGCATGATCAGAAATTTTGGCACCCCTTGTGAGCATGGCAGCGTCTGGATTGACTCAATCGGATACGTTTGTATGAAGCTGCAGAATGTGGTGAATGTCTTTCGCGTATCCGGTAGAGCCAGGATTTCGGGGGCTTGAATGATGAGTGAATGGAATTGTGGCCCATTAGCAAGTTTCTGCTGTCTCGACATTGCTACTCCTCACCCTCCCCTTGGGTGGGAAAGGAGGTCCGGATGATGACGATGATGATAATATATATGTACACTCGGCAAGATTTCCGACTGGACCACCTGGTTGCAGGATTTGGCTAACTTGGCAAAAGCAAGTGCCCGTGTGTGTATGTGTGTGTGTGTGTGTGTGTGCGCCCGACATTTTTCCGAATCGCTAAGCTTCAACCTCGAAATTATATTATGTGGTCATTGTATTACGCTATGATATAGGGTAATAAATATGTGATTGTTTGGGATAATGGGCTCTGCACTATACAATTTATAGTCTGAGTTATATAAAATAATTGTCTTGCCTTGTAGCATGAACCACGATACAGATTGAGTTGTGGTTCAGAAACAGGGCAAGTTCACCCAGAAAAGGTGCGATGAAGGGGGAAAGGGGGGAGTAGGCTATGGGAGTGAGCGGCCAACCGTTATATATTCTTAGTCAATACAGTATAGTTATTAAGGTATCAATGAAATCCGGCATCCTAAATAATAATAAACCTATTTATTTTTATTATCTTTATAATAATAGACCCGATTGCACACTAAGATACTCCCTCACTCGTTAACGGGAAACATGCAGCCTGCTCCACCGCCTCGATTCTCCCTCTCTCTCTCTCTCTCTCTCTCTTTCTCTCTCTCTAAAACTCCTCAGCTGGATGTCAGTACACACACACACACACACACACACACACACACACACACACACACACACACACACAATCAGTTTGTGCTAGTGAGTAATAACGTTGCATTTAGTATGTTTACCTAAAATTTAAAACTGTGTCAAAATACAAATGCAATACATAACCACCTCACATTACGGATTACAGTACGTTTACCAGTAATCAATACTTATGTGCATAGTTTATGTTTCAGTAATAGTCATGGAGTAGCCATACCCACAGTGATATTTTCGTTAATGCTAAAGGTAATCGTGTGTTAAGTGGCGGATACCAGTTAGAGGGGAGGTGGCCGCTGACACTTCCAATCCTCATAGCTTCGGTGGTGAGTTTTAGTGTCACTGCAGAGGTTCCTGTTCCACCAGTTATGTTAATAATTAAAGTTAACATACTGATGAACCGTCATTTCTTATGAAAAAGACAAACAGCCTATATAGAACTCTCGAAATACATTTATGCAGCATATTGTGGGAGCTTTCCAGCTCTCACGCACCAGTCGCTGTCTTGGTCCTTTGTTTCAGTATTGCCAGCCTGACAGTGTACAGTGTTAATGAACATGCTATTAATGTTAGTTCCATATGCTTATTTACATTTGGAACAACATAAATCAAAGCAGGATTTCATTCAGTACACAGAATGCCAAATACAGTATGTGTGTGTGCGTGTGGGTGTGGGACAATACGTGGGGTGAGGGTGGGGGAGTATAGTGAGTATGAAATGTGTGTCATAATGGTAATATGGGTGTGTGCATACGTGGCTAAGGACGTCCAAGACTGATATGTAATCTTTGCCTTTAACACTTGATGACACACCTCATTATATATTTAGGCTCTATTTATAAGTTTGTAGCATGTTACATTATTATATTATGATGATTATGTTTGGGGGGTGAAACCTGAAACACCACATAAAGACAAACACAGAAGTATTATAATACTGTAATATGGAATCCATATTACATGAATAACTATTTCTTCCAGGAGATAATAATGATATTTTAATGTTCATTACAAAATTAAACTGTAGGAGCATCTGTTTTTAATGGTAGCTTACCGGATTCCCAGCAATCAGTTAATAAGTTATGCTATAGCACAGATTTATGCAATATATCCGTTATATATTGTATTATCTATGTCATGGGGGCTCACACACTGGACGTTCACGTAAACTACTTCGAAAAGGCAGCAAGTTCAGTGTTTAATAGTTTGCGAAATTCACATATTTTCTGGTGTGGTTATAAATCCAGGTGTCCTTCACTGGCCAGTGTAATTCCTTATAAAATTTGAGTGGTCAAGTGTATAACCAATATCCTATGTCGCATAGTAGTTTGAAACAAGGCCAATAAGACTACCAGGTCTCTTCATCCAGTGGTACTACGCAGATGTGGTGACGTCACGGAGTGGAGGAGTGTCTCCTCCTATTTTTCCCTCCACTCCCCAGCCTCTGCTGAGGGGTGAGTGGGGGCAGCTGCTCTTGTGACAGCTATGGGAGAGAGAGATAGAGGCAGACATACCGTGACTCAAAGTTTTTTTTTTTTTTTTAATCTCTTCAGCACAGTGGAGCATGGAAGCTGAAATCAGGATGTATATTTTGTCTCATTAAACAGACGTGAGAGAAAGGGGGAGAGACGGGAGAGAAAGGGGGTAGAGGAAGGAAAAGTGTGGGGGATAGTTGCCAAACACTTCCAGAATACTGAACACTCCAAATCAATTTAATCTTACTGTATGCAAATACCTATTAAAACACACATCAGGTCGAACAGTTAAGGTGATTGCTAAACTTATCATTTAAAATGGCCTTGACATGGGCGGGAGATGAAACAATTATTATTGTGCAAAAATATGAACTTTAGAAATTCATTTGACCAGTTATTTTTTAAATCAAATTTTGTCAAATGAATGCATGATTCAGTGATTATTCATTATATTTAATTGTTATACCCCACAAATACATACAAGCACAGCAATGCACAATAATGCTATTACAGAACATAAGCTGAAACAATTTATCAAAGTTTATCACTGTCTGGCATCCTCCTCCCAGGTGTATCCACACCGTGACGACATGCGCGAGCTGGACACAAATTAGCCCTTCTATGACAAGACCTGGTAGTCTTATTGGCCTTGGTTTGGAAATGATCACTGATAATAATATATGATTACTGCATGACTCTCCTGAATGACCACACCCAGAATATTTGTTTTTTATTTTAATGTTGGGTCACTTGGAACAGATATGAGTAAATGACACATTAGCCCACGTGGATTTATTGAATATAACCTAGCCAGTATGAATGTTCTTGATTCATAAGATATGTGGATGTATGGTTATCAGGTAAGAGTGGGAACCTACACACACACACACACACACACACACTCAAATAGAATATATATATATATATATATATATATATATATATATATATATATATATATATATATATATATATATATATATATATATTCAGTTTCAGAAGTGAAATAAAGAAAATGATTACAGATAAAAAAATATGCCCAATAATAGTGAACGAAAACAAAGCAGCCTTTCAGTTGGCAATAAGGAACAGATTTCAGGCTCTAAGTAATGCTGAATGTGACAATGATGAGCTGAATGATTGACAAAAGTGCTAAGAGAATAAGCGGAGGTAGTAGGAAAACCTAATAGAACCAACGCCAAGAAATATTCAGAAACGACACTCAAGATTACGAAAAAACGAAATGAAATAAAAGTAAAAACAAAGAAAGACGAAATAGAACGAGCGAAATTAAATAAGCTTATCAACAAAAGACAAAGAGAAGAAAAAAGAAAGAGAAACATGGATCAGATCAAAGAAACCATCAAAAATGGAAAAAGTCTGAAACAGGTCCGAAGTAAAATGGCACTAGGAAAGCAACAAATGACATCGCTGAAAAAAAAAAAAAAAAAAAAAAACGGTGAAATCATTAAATGCAGAGATAAGATGGTGAAGAGAGTTGAAGAATTTTACAAAGAACTGTATGCATCAAAGACAGTAGTACCAATAGCTAACTTTTCAGTTGACACAAGTGAAATACCTGAGGTAATACCAGACGAAGTAAATATTTGTCTTAAAAATATGAAAAGAGAGAGGGTCCCGGAGAAGATGGAATTGTAACATATATACTGTTGGATGCAGGAGTAGAAATACAAAATAGGTTTACTCAGTTATTTACCCACTGTACAAAACAGAAGAAAATTCCCAAACCATGATGTAATGGAATAGTTATATTACTCTACAAAAAAGGTGACTCAAAAGATCTTAGTACCTATCGACCAATTAGCTTATTATCAGTCATTTACAAACTCTTCACTAAAGTCCTTGCGAACAGAATAACAACAATTTTGGAGGAAAACCAACCTCGTGAACAGGCGGGATTCCGAAACGGGTATTCGGCCAGTGATCATCTACACACAATGAATCAGCTAATCGAGAAAACTACAGAATATAATAAACCACCGTGCTCAGATTTTGTTGATTACGAAAAGGCTTTTGATTCAGTGTAACACATACCAATTATAAATTCATTGCGAGAACAAGGAGTGAATGAGAACATTGCAAAACTGCTCGAAAACATATATAATGAGGGAACTGCTAGAGTTAAATTACATAAGGACTCGGAAAAAATTAAGATTGAGAATGGCGTGCGTCAGGTAGATACAATTTCATCAAAATTATTTACAGCATGCCTAGAAGGTATTTTCAGAAAGCTAGACTGGGAACACAAAGAAGTGAACGTAGATGGAGAAAAGCTAAACCATTTAAGATTTGCAGATGACATTGTCCTAATCTCAGAAACAGTGGAGGCAATGCAAGAAATGTTAGATGAACTGAACAGAGAAAGTCTGAAAGTAGGACTGAAGATGAACATGAGTAAAACGAAAGTAATGTTTAATCCACAAACACCAAAGATGGTCATCAGATTAAGTGATGAAATTCTTGAAGAAGTTGAGGAGTACAACTACTTGGGACAGATACTAAAATTAACGAAATATCATGATAGCAAAATAAAAAGACGCATTACAGTTGGATGGAAAGCTTTCGATAAACATATAGACATTATGAAAAGTAGCTTGCCAGTTTGTATGAAACGAAAAGTATATAACAAATATATAATTCCAGCTATGACGTATGGCTGTGAGACCAGGAAACTGACACAATCAATAGAAAATAAATTAATCCGTTCTCAGAGGGCAATGGAAAGGTCAATGTTGGGAATATCTTTAAGAGACAGGAAAAGATCATCTTGGGTGAGAGAGCAGACTAAAGTCAAAGATATTATAGAAGTCATAAAAGAACAGAAATGGAGGTGGGCAGGCCATGTAGCAAGAGTAAAGGATAACCGATGGAGCAAGAGGCTGACTGACTGGACACCAAGAGGTTGTAAGCATAGCAGAAAAAGGCCAGACAGAAGATGGAGAGATGAGATAGAGAAATTTGCAGGGAAAACGTGGCAAAGAGTGGCTCAGTCAAGGAATTCGTGGAAAAGGTTAGGGGAGGTGTTTGTTCAGCAGTAGACTAGTTATGGCTGTTGATGGTGATGATGATATATATAGAGAGATAGATAGATATAGATATAGATATGGATATATAGTGGTGAATTGTAAAAAATATGGTAAACAGACAGGTTGAGGAAAAATTGGAAAGTGTGGAAGAGCAGTAGGTAGATAAAGGTCAGAGTATCGAGATGCATTGATCGTATGCCTGACACTTCTCCTTATGACTTACCAGGTAATTTGTATGCATAAAATTTAATGACAGAGAAAAGATTTCTGGAGGCGACAGTACTCTATTGCATATGTATAAATCTGCTGACGATGTGTATAACAAACAAACTTTTATACTGTATCACTAAACAGTTTTAACATGATAAAGAAAAAAAAAAATATTTGGGGATCAATTAATATTCATAGTAATAATACGTCCAGATGAACGCATTTTACCAACACTTGCACTACTGTTTTTTAAGCCGTACAATCCCCACAAAATATACCAAACAAATAGTGGATAATGAACCATAACATGAAAAACTGTGGCTTTTCCCCAAGTGTCAAAGATTATTAGAAATTAAACTATATGAGCAATGTATAAACATTCTATTCACGCGCAGTTACGACCGTAGGAACATCTACGAAGAGGACAGAAGTGGACACGTCACCGTCAACGTCTGGGGGTGGGTGTGCATCCACGGCATGGGTGACGTCACCAGGATAGAGGGGAGGTTCACTGATAAAAAATACATTGAAATTTAGCAGGATTATTTTCGTCCCCTCAGCACAGGAGGGGAACTATCCGTTTCCTCCCGGCCTTGTAATTTTTGTTCAGGACCTCTGCCCCATCCACACGGCGAGAAGAGTCTCATAATGGTTTGGAAGTCGAGAGGACTTGCAGCTCCTCAACCGGCTCAGAAAGGATGTAAACCTGAACCCCATCGAAAATGTATGGGGGAATATGGTTAACTGTTGTGAGGCTGAGAGTGAACGGACACCACATGAACTACTGGCCCACATCCATGCCCAGTGAGAACAGTTCAGAAGCCAGAAACAGCTCATACGGAACCATGTCGCATCTGTGCAAACAGACTAGGAGAAGTGATCGAGAAGGGGGATGGGTTACTTCCTACTAATGAATGAGTTCCATACAAATCGTATGTTTTTTTTTTTTTAATCCTCTGATTATAATGTATATTATCCCATGCAGTATAACAATCTAACAGTAACTTTAATAACTCACTATAACTTATTTGACAATATAACTGATACGACACTATCTTAAATATTTTGCTCACTGACATGATATTTATTAAGGGACACTTATACAGGAATTAGTGACGTTTATGTGCATTTCTTAAAGCAAAAATTCCTGTTACAATAGGTTTTTTTCTATTAGATATGATGCTTTCTTGATTGGCACAATCAAAACTCTCTAGACATTCTGCCAACTCGCTGGACATCTTGCAACCTGTTGACATATTTAAGGTGCTGTTTTCCAATCGTGATAAAGATTTTAAAATATTTCTCAGGAATACGCTGGTCAGTGTGCGATCAATAACAAATACCGGTAAACTACTAACAACTGCACTTGCTGTCTGTTCGATGTAGTTTTAAGTGAATGTCCTCCATGACTTCATTGATAATACAATACATAACATGTTACTTAACTCAAAGCTACAGTATAACGTAACATACTGATCAAAGGAAATCCGATGATCTAAGCTTAAGAAACGCTGCACCTACAGCGTAAATAAATAGATGTCATAAAACGGTAATGTTCTATCAATCTATCTATAGCCCAACGCCCTAATCCCGCGAGGGTGGCCGCAGACAAAACGCCTCCAAGTCGCTCTGTTACCCACCATTTGAGTACCCTCCCCCCAACTCACTCCCCGCTCCCTCATATACCTCTCAACTCCATCCCTCCATCTCATCCTCGGTCTTCCCCTCCCTCTCCCTCACTCCACCTCACCTACATACACTCTCTTAGTCAGTCTTTCATTTCTTCCTGAAATATTGTTATTCAGGTATTTTGCTACACACACACACACACATATATATATATATATATATATATATATATATATATATATATATATATATATATATATATATATATATATCCATCTATATAATCTATCTATCTATCTATCTATCCATCTATATAATCTATCTATCTATCTATCTATCTATCTATATAATCTATCTATCTATCTATATATATATATAATCTATCTATCTATCTATCTATATATATATATATATATATATATTTTTTTTTTTTATTTTTTTTTATGCGAGGAAGAAGGAACCAAAGGCCATGAGCCCGCAGTAACAGTTCCCTCCAAGAGAAAAACAAAATATAATAGAGAGCCAAATTCAAGATCCGATCATTTTGAGATGCCTGGACACACTGCGTTTGAAAGACTGGAGATCATAGGCAGCAGGAAATACAGACAGAGAGAGACAGTTCCAGAGCTGACCTGTTGCATAAATGAAAGACTGGGAGTAACGGTTAACTCTTGCATTAGAGAGTTGGACAGAAAAGGGATGAGAGTTTGCTGCCAGACGGGTGCTACGCACCCGTCGTAGAGGTGGAGGAATGCAAGCAGACAGTTCAGAGGAGCAGTGACCATTAAAGTAGCGATAGAAAAGAGATAAAGATGCAACAGTGCGGCGAAGAGACAGAGGTTGAAGGGAGTCAGTAAGAGGAGGAGAGTTAATGAGACGAAAAGCCTTTGACTCTACCCTATTGAGAAGAGCTGTATGTGGGAAGCCTCCCCACACATGAGAGTTGTACTCCACACAGGGGCGGATAAAACCCCTGTATAGAGTCAACAATTGTGCAGGGGTAAAGAAAGAGCGGAGTTGGCTTAGCACACCCAATCTCTTGGAAGCAGATTTTACAAGAGATGTAATATGCTCTTTCCAAGATAAGTCCCGAGTAAATGAAACCCCAAGCATGTTCAAGGATGATGCAGGATTAAGCTGAATATTATTAAACATTAGTGGGTATACCTGTGGAAGATTTTGTCGGGTTGATAGGTGTAAGAACTGAGTCTTAGATGCATTAAAGACAACCATATTATTTTTACCCCAGTCAGAGATACGAGCCAAGTCAGACATTAGGTGTGCCATAGCCTCATCCCTTGTTTGTTGAATTAACTGTTGAGATGGGCGTTGCGGGAACCGAATGGAAAGGTGAAGGGTGGAGTCATCAGCGTATGAGTGGATAGGGTTAGATGTACAGCTTAGAAGATCATTGATGAATAAAAGGAAGAGAGTTGGTGATAGGACAGAGCCCTGAGGAACACCACTGTTGATAGATCTAGGAGAAGAACGATGGCCGTCTACAACAGCGGCTATAGAACGACCAGAAAGGAAGCTAGCGATGAAGGCACAGATAGAAGGATAGAAACCGTAGGAGGGCAGTTTGGAAATTAAAGATTTATGCCAGACTCGATCGAAAGCCTTTGAGATGTCAAGTGCAATGGCAAAGCTTTCGCCAAAGTCCCGAAAGGAGGATGACCAGGAGTCTGAAAGGTAGGTGAGAAGATCGCCAGTGGAGCGTCCCTGACGGAACCCATACTGACGATCGGAAAGAAGGTTGTGATAGGAAAGATGCCTTAAAATTTTTCTATTAAGAATTGACTCGAAAACTTTTGAAATACAGGACGTTAAAGCAATTGGACGATAGTTGGAGGGTTGGGAGTGGTCACCCTTCTTTGGGACTGGCTGAATGAGAGCAAACTTCCAGCAAGAAGGAAAGGTACAAGTTGACAGACAAAGGCGAAAGAGTTTGCCTAGGCAGGGTGTAAGCACAGAAGCACAGTTCTTGAGAACAACAGGAGGGACCCCATCAGGCCCATATGCCTTGTTAGTACTGAGGCCAGTGATGGCAGAAAATACATCAACTGAAGAAATTTTAATGTGAGCCATGAGGAAGTCAGAGGGGGGAAGTGATGGAGGAACAGCACCAGAATCATCTAAGGTGGAATTGGAGGAGAAAGTCTGTGCGAAGAGATCTGCTTTATCTGTAGAAGAAATAGCTACAGAACCATCAGAGTAGAAAAGAGGAGGGAAGGATGATGAGGTTAAGTTGTTAGAAAGATTTTTGGCAAGGTGCCAGAAGGAGCGGGAAGAATTTGAGTTGGAGAGTTGAGAGCATTTAGTATGGATGAAATTATTTTTAGTAGAGCAAAGAACAGACTTAGCACGATTCCGGGCAGAAACGTAAAGATGATGTGATTCAGGGGTGGGTTGGCTCCGGTACCTTTTGCAGGCCTTCTCCTTGTTGCGGACAGCATTAGAACAAGCGCGATTAAACCAAGGCTTTCTTGCGTTAGTCAAAGGATATGAGAAAGGAATGTATGCTTCCATGCCCGAGAGAATAACCTCCATAATGCGCAAGGCACACTCAGATGGCTCACGCCCATGGAAGCAATAATCATTCCAGGGAAAATCAAAGAAGTACTGCCTGAGGGCCTCCCAGTCCGCGGCTCCAAAATGCCACAGACGACGTTTCCCTGGAGGGTCCACAGGTCGTACCGGAGTGATACGAAAGGTTAAGGTAATAAGGTTGTGATCGGAGGAGCCCAACGGAGAGAAAAGATTAACAGAGTAAGCAGAAGGATTAGTTGTGAGGAAGAGGTCAAGTATGTTGGAGCTCTCTCCAAGGCGGTCAGGGATACGAGTAGGGTGCTGTACAAGCTGCTCTAGGTCATTAAGGATAGAAAAGATGTAGGCTTGTTCACCAGGTGGGTCAGTGAAAGGAGAGGAGAGCCAAAGGTGGTGGTGAACATTGAAATCTCCAAGAATGGAGATTTCAGAGAAAGGAGAAATGGACAGAATGTGTTCCATCGTAGAAGTAAGATAGTCGAAGAATTTTTGATAATCAGTAGAATTAGGGGATAAGTAAACAACACAGATATATTTAGTCAGAGAATGACAGGAAAGCCGAAGCCAGAGTGTGGAGAATTCAGAAGAATCAAGTTCAGGAACACGAGAGCAAGGTAAGTCGTTGCGTATGTATACACAATAGCCACCTTTGGCTTTGAAATGAGTATAGAGAAAGTAGGAGGATACAGAAAAGGGTTTGCTGTCAGTTGCCTCAGACAGCTGAGTCTCCGTTAGAAAAAGAAGGTGAGGTTTAGAGGAGGAGAGGTGGTGCTCAACAGAGCGAAAGTTAGAGGAAAGGCCGCGAATGTTGCAGAAATGAAGAAGATGAGAGTCAGACAGTGGTTCCAGGCACCTCGCGTCGTCACCGGGAGAGGGGCGGACGGTGGGGGCATTTATGGTCCCCCCCCCAGGGGACTCTGAGGCTTGATTAATAGACGCCATTTTATATATATATATATATATATATATATATATAAATATATATATATTTATATATATATATATATATATATATATATATATATATATATATATATATATATATAATATTTCAGTGTTTGTCTTTATGTGGCATTTCAGTTTTTACCCCCCAAACATAATCATAATAATATAATAATGTAACATGCTATGAACTTATAAACAGAACCTAAATAAATATTGAGGTGTGTCATTAAGTGTTAAAGGCAAAGATTACATATCAGTCTTGGACGTCCTTAGCCACGTATGCACACACCCATATTACCATTATGACACACATTTCATACTCACTATATTCCCCCCCACCTCCACCCCACGTATTGTCACACACCCACACACACAAACACACATATTGTATTTGGCATTCTGTGTACTGAATGAAATCCTGCTTTGATTTATTTTGTTCCAAATGTAAATAAGCATATAGAACTGACATTAACAGCATGTTCATTAACATTGTACACTGTCAGGCTGGCAATACTGAAACAAAGGACCAAGACTGTGACTGGTGCGTGAGAGCTGGAAAGCACCCACAATATGCTTCATAAATGTAATTCGAGATTCTATATAGGCTATTTTGTATTTTTCATAAGAAATGACTGTTCATCAGTATGTTAACTTTAATTATTGACATAACTGGTGGAACAGGAACCTCTGCAGTGACACTAATGTTCTGGTGTCAACATCTTTTTCCATATGAAGTTGTAGTATCACACATTGTACATAATAATTTTTAAAGCTGTTTAGTCATAATTAACAGTGTGTAATGAAGTGTGAATGATGAACAACCAAATATCATTTCGCTGTTAGCTGTGGTATAGAAAGAAGGTGGATGGCAGACCACAAGTGCCACCCTGTTTCAATTATAAAATGAAGGTTAGGAGAAGTGAAAAGATATCTGAATAGTGCGTAAGTGTAAAGTCCTGGGGAACCATTTATTATGTTGGCATATGTGAATGTACTTAATGCCATTTAATAGAGGTGTATAATGTGCTAGTAGAGTTGTCATTTATCTCTACTTTTTGCATAAGCCCAGAGTATATGTAAATGCTCGGCACCTCACTTTTTAGGTGACCTCAGCACCGCGCCCTAGTCGGCTCGGTGAGTGTACAGCGTCAGAAGCCGTTTTATAGTTATAAAGGGAGGTGGTATCGCTCTTACATATCTCTCGGGTCGCAGTTATATTATTCTGTACCCAATAAAGAGAGATTTAATCTGCTCATTTCTGTCACCTTACGCTACCACTTAATAACAGACCAGCTTCCACCTTCTAGTGGCAGAGGACCTTTGGTGGGAAGTGTCGGGCAGTGACGGCGAGTAGCTGACGTGTACTATAGACAGTGTCGTCGATCTCCAACACGGTGGTCTAGTTATACTATAACAGCAGAACACATAATATTTATTGGTGCTAGCGGTGGCACGATATTTAGAGCTAGCCGTGTACCGATACATTAAATTGGTGGCAGCGGTGGGATACGATACGTGCTAAAGGGATTTATGCTGTGAACCAGTAACCCTTGCAGTCGCTCGTTCCTGAAGGTGAAACAGAATATCTTACTCTACTGTTGTAAGGGGACAAATTACCAGTGAGTTAAGTGGAGCAGATAAACTGGAGTGGTGAATATTAATTCCTCCCATTATTCTGCCAGTGCGAGATTCCTATCTTAAGCACAAACTGGCAGTTATCTCGCCCTGTGGTGTGCGAGATATCTCCATCTTCAAACGCAAACTGGCAAGAATCTCGTTCTCGTGTGTGAGAGGCGAGATAAGGAGAGTTCAAGCCAGTGCGGTGAGGAGTGGGTCAACTAGCGACTTCTAGCAACTCCAGAGGCACGGACGGCCGAGGCAAGCCGAGGGAGACCGAGAGCGGCGGGCCTGGCGTGATGCAGGGCGAACCAGTCGTTTGCTAACTCCCACAGCGAGCAGGCTGTCGTGTATGGTTGGAGGAGTCTGGTGGAGTGTGGAACGTGGAATGTGGAACATCATCCTGAACTTTCATATCTAGGTAGTGTCCATGCATTAGTAATCCACACACACACACACACTTGAATCAACACACGTTAGTTAGTTAATGTGTGGAAATAAAGGTTTCTCAGAATTCCCTTGAAATAAATATACTTTCTGTGTATTTTCTATGTGTCCCGTTCTCTGTCACTTACCGTAACTATCCCTTTTTTTTTATGTCAGTTTATCTTCCTGTAACTGGGAGGGGAATATTACTGACAAGGTTGGATGGATGCAGTGAAAAAGTGGGGACGTAGAATTAGGGAAATAGAGATTAGCCAACCCCACTAGACTCAGCATTTTATGAGTGGGTTGAAACATCAAATAAAAGTGCTCAGACATATAAAATGAGTGAAGGACATATTGAGGATCAAGGTGATGAGGATATTTCTGAAGGACAGGATGAGTATTTGAACGTTTTGCATTTGCGTTCTGGTCATACTTATTCAACAGTCCCAGAGCAATCAGTTAGATCCAAAATGGCCACTAGTCTTGCTAATGAGGGTAATCCTAGTGAGGAGACTGTGGAAGCTGAGACAACAACAGTACCTTTGGTCACTCAGGATATGCAAAATCCAGTCATTAGTGATAGTACTACAACCACTCACATACCTGTGTATACTTCAGATGTTTTCAGTACACCACAAGGTTTTGGACGGAATTTATTTTCTGTTCCTTATTCAAATGCATGGGGTATAAACACAGATGGTATTGGCATGCGAACCCAGAATCCTAATCAATGGGGCATGAATACTAATATTGACATGCAAACCCAGGGCCCTTATCCAAATACCTGGGGCATGACTAACAATATGGGCGTGCAAGGTCAGACTAACCCTCCTCCTTTGTGGCAGATACCTGTACCTAATATGGCACCCACTAACTTGACTACTGCTAGTATCCCACAGATTTTATCTCCTGTTGCGCCGGTTAGACAGTCTCAAGGGCCTATTGTTACTCAGGCACCTTCAAACACAGACTGCATCAAAGTACTTCCCACAACACAACCAAGTTTACAGTTTACTGGGGAAGACAATTATGATATTCACAAGTTTTTGAGGGATTGTGAAGCCCAAATACATAGGCTACAGCTTGCTAGTGATGCGGAGAAGATTTGGCATGTGAAATCAAATATCAAATCAAATTCTCATGCTTCTGAAATGATGGAGGCATCCTTGTTTTACTCTGGGCCTACTGCTCAGAATTATGAAAAGTTTAAGGAAGCTCTAACCCACATTTTTGCAAGTGATTGCTATGTGCCAGATGCTTGGGCGTTCAGGTATGTAAACAGGGCTCAGCAGTACCCTAACTGTTCTGTGAATCAAGCATTGGCGAAGGCAGGCACGTGTTATATAGAGGCTAGCAAAGCCTTACCGAAATCGGGCTGGGGAGACTGGACTTCGGGAATGACTTTTGAAAGAGTCGCGCGGTTACTTGAATATTTACAGTTTCTAGCTTGTTTGAACTCTGCTACTCAAGCTCATGTACTTAGGCAGCCGAAAAGACCTCCCTAAATATCCTTGCCTGATATGAGCTTTAAGCTAATGGCAAAGGCTGAAGGAGAGGGTAGTAGTGTCCTAGCCATTCACACAGAGAAACCTCCTGGGAAGTATTGTACAGTGTGTAAAAAGGCTAGACATACAGACAAAAAATGTTGGCATGCTAAAAAGGCAGCATGCTATGCAGCCAAGGCCAATTCGACTGCCACGTCTGAGCCTGGTTCTGGGAAGCAGGTGAGTAACAAACAACCCAGTACTAGTTCTCCACAACAAAATCCGACCAAGGCCATGAAGTCAAAGGGGACAATGTGGTGCGCCATACATGGGCATTGTCCTCATGAAACAGACTACTGCCCCTTTGTCATTAAAAACAGGAAGAAACTAGGAAACCAAGCTAGTTCGGGGGAAGCTCGGGGCCACACGCCAAAGTAGTTAAAATAATACAATCCACCGATGCGTGTGTGGAAGCTATTACTAAGGTGGACTTATTATCTATTCCTTGGATCATAGGGAAAGGTCAAGTGTCCCTGATCGTAGATACAGGGGCATGTACAAACATTATTTCTAGTAAAGCGTTGGAAAGACTTAAAAGTGAAATGCCTCTAACAAACTGGACATTATCACCACCTGATGTAATGTTGACAGGTGTGACAGTGAGTAGAATGAAGATTGTAAGCCAGGTGCCATTGACATTGAGGGCAGATAAACGATCTCCTGTGTTACGTGCTACGTTTTATGTGGTTGAGGATTTTCCTCTGCCAGCTGATGGGCTGTTAGGCTTTGAAACCATGGAGGAGTATGATATAGTAATACACCCTCAAAGACATTCCATTTCCTTTAATGGGAAAGAGTTTGTAGGCCTTAATCCCTCAGCGACACGAACTGGAACTGGCATCCAATCAGGAGCCGTCCAACCAGTTGTGACCCCGACAAGTGAAGCGCCAAGGGAGTCCCCGGATGCACACGAAGCAGAGGGTATGGACTGGAAGAAAGTCAGGGCTATAGTGAGTGGTAATCACCACTTACCCAGTCGAACTGTCTGTAAAATTCCTGTCCGAGTACCTGACGTGTCGGTGGGAACTGATGTAGCATGCTTAACTGAGACTGTAAAACATAAGGCATTGTCGCTGGAATCGACTCTGACTAGCGTTGGCCAAGACCAGAAGACGCCCCTCTTCATCGCAAATATGAGTGGTGGCGCAGTTAAGCTCAGAGATGGTTGTTATATAGGCGACTTGATGTGCTATGGTGCCCCCATAAAGGAAGTCAGCGACGTGCCGGTGATCTCTCCTGTAGTTACATCTCAAGCAATGACTCAGTCGGGACCCGTACGTCTGGTTAAGGAAAAACAGCTGGAGCAATATGTGAAGGTCACGGATAATGTAGACCATAAAACACGACTCCTAGCCCTCCTTAGAGAATTTTCCGACGTAGTAGCACTTCCAGGAGAAGTGCTGGGTAGGACGGATAGGGTGAAGCATCATATTGGTTTGTGCCCTGGTACAAATCCAGTTTATGTGCCCGCATACCGTCTACTGCACAGCCAAAGGGAAGCAGTGGATGAGGAAGTTGAAAGGATGCTTCGTGATGAAGTTATCCAGCCTTCCTCCTCGCCTTGGAATGCACCACTCTTTCTAGTGCCTAAGAAGGACGGTGGTGTGAGACCTGTTGTGGATTTTCGGCAAGTGAACAAGGTAACAGTACCGGATCATTACCCGATTCTGCATCTGCGAGACTTACTTCAGTCATTAGGTAAGGGAAATACTGTGTTTACTTGTCTGGATCTAGCGTCAGGGTATTGGCAGGTGGAGCTGACTGAAGAGTCGCGTCCCATTACTGCTTTTAGCACTCACTGTGGGCACTTTGAATTTCTCTGGATGCCTTTTAGACTGAGTAATGCTCCTTTAACATTTCAGTGGATGATAAACCAATTGTTTGGCGAGATGTTAGGGCAAGACGTCTTAGCATATCTAGATAACCTAATCATCGTGAGTAACAATGTTAACAGTCATTTTAACAAGTTAAAAAGAGTGATAGAAACCTTGAGATCCGCAGGTCTGAAAATTAAGCTGTCAAAGTGTGAATCTGAAATCCAGTATTAGATTTTTAGGACACTTAGTTGATGGTAATGGCATCAAGACTGTGCCGGGCATGGTAAGGCCAATGTTAGATTTTCCTACACCACAGAACAAGGATCAGCTAAGATCGTTCCTAGGCCTCACTGGCTTTTATAGGAGTTTTGTCCACAGGTATGCCATCATAGCATCACCTTTAACAACGCTACTTAAGAAGGATGCTGCATGGAAATAGGGACCCTCGGAAGAGAAAAGCTTCAACGAGCTCAAACAAGCCATGTCAGAAGCACCCGTATTAGCGTTTCCTGATTATACTCAACCTTTCTATCTGTGCACGGACGCCTCAGGTCTGGGTCTGGGAGCGGTGTTACAGCAGAAGGATGAGCAAGGTAAGACACATACCATAGCGTATGCTAGTAGGGCACTAAGACCCCCAGAGAAGAACTATTCGACGACACATTTGGAGACAGCAGTCGTTTGGCGTTAGGACATTTCCGGGATATTATCTTTGGCTACCGGATAATTATTTTAACTGACCATGCACCCATACGCGACTTGTTTAAAGGAAAAAACTTGCACGGTAAGGTTGCGCGTTGGTTTGGCAAGGTAATGGAGTTTGATCCAGAGGTCAGATATTTACCAGGCCGTCAAAATGTTGTAGCCGACGCGTTGAGTAGAAACATTGCTGCTACCATAGCCGAGGATGTTGCTCTTGCTGAGTATTCCTCAGACACAGTAAAAGCGGAACAACGTAATAATGCAATGTGGTCTCAAGTCATCTATGCCTTGGAGTCTGGCGACGAGACTTGTCTACCTGAACTCCCAGTACCAATGACTCACTTCCATCTTCAACAGGGTCTTTTGTATAAGCAACCCCCAGGGAAGGACACTGCATATCAGTTGGTTGTTTCTGCTACCTTACAGCAAGCCGTGCTACAGTTAGTGCATGACGTACCTCAAGCGGGTCATCCCGGCCGTGATAGATGCATACATGAGGCGAGGAAGAAATACAATTGGCCGACCATGAGGAAGGACATAGAAGCCCACGTCAGTCAATGTGTCAAATGCGCGGAAATACGAGGAACGACGGGACTTCCGACTCCCATCTTAGAGTATCCTCTACCGGAAAAACCATGGGATACAGTCTCCATTGATCTCTTAGCGTTGCCGAGAAGTCGTCAAGGTTCAAGTTATGTACTGGTGGCAGTGGACCATTTCTCACGATTCACTGTTTTAGCACCTTTACAGACAAAAACTTCAGATGAGGTGGCGCATGCTTTTGTGACTTCAGTGATTTGTCCATACTCTACACCCAAGGTATTGCTCAGCAATAATGGCAGTGAATTTCGTAACCAGGTGTTACAAGAAATCTGTCGTATGTATGGAGTAAAGCAAGTTTTTGTAACGCCTTACAGTCCTAAGAGCAATGGCCTGGTGGAGAGAACAAACAGGAAGATACTGGAAGTCTTGAGACCAGTAATAACCTCAAATCAAGAGGATAACTGGGAAGACTGGTTACCACATGTAGCGGCAACCATCAACTCCTCAGAAAATTCATCAACTGGGAAGTCTCCTCATTATATCCTTTATGGAGAAGAGAAAGTGTTACCCTACGATTTGTTGGCTGGACCTCCTACTCCAGTATACAACGAAGAAGACTACGCAAAGGTACAGTTGTTGAAATTCCAACGTATCCGCAGTGAAGTACGAAAAAGATTAAAAGCCTGAAGAGCGGAGATGATGGCGAAACAACACAAAGGTAGTCAAGAAAAGACGTTACAGGCAGGCCAGAAGGACATGATCCACAACCCTGAGAGAATTTCCAAGGTCAGACCTAAGTTCCGCGGACCATATACCGTTGTGGAACGAGTACGTGGAAATACTTATAGAATAAAGGATGAAGCTAATGGAACTCAGGAGATAGTACATGCTGATAGGATCAAACTAGTAAGTCAAGAGCTAGGCCTAACTAACCCTGCGTCTGATGTGTTGTCCCCTCTGTCTTCGTTGCAGTTTATGTCGTCGTCCGTACCTGTCCCTAACGAAGAGTATCGCAGCAAGCTACGATCCCACAACAAGAGTGATTAAGGGAGTATCTTCTCTTGCAGGAAAAAATGTGGCTGTGGCTCATACTCCTCGTGCGTTGCTTGGGGTGGACCTATGGAATGACGTCGGACATGGACACGACTGCGTTAATGCCAGGAGCACTGAAGAGCCCACTTGGAGAAGTCGTGGTAGTGGAAGATGCAGTATGCGTCTACTATCCAATGGAAGGCTATCTCCAAACGCCAGATATTGTCAAGGAGGTCTCCAAGGGCTTGTCGAATCTCAGACAGCAACTGTTGGAAGTGGGAAAGATGTTTAATCGAAACCCACAATTGACGAACTCTGACACTGAAGCTTTGGAATGAACCTTGCATGGAATTGTTGAGCTTCAGACTAGGCATATAGACAGGCTCACCGACAGGCTCACTAACTTGCATGTAGCTTTACCTAACGTACACTCTGATCTTTCCAAGCATGTCCATGCACGTACTAAGAGAGGACTTGTGGATTTTCTAGGAACCCTGTCTCAACAACTCTTTGGTACGGCATTAGATAAGGATGTAGTGCAATTGGGTAGACAGATGCATGACTTGACACTGGCCGCTAAAGCCAATAATAGATTAATCATGCATGTGTATAAACAGTTAGATGAGTTCACTAACAAAGCTAACGAGATAATTAGGACTACCAACCATCTAGTAGAGCTTGTGAACAACATCCAAATTAACCTACCAACCCTAGCTAACTTGGTGTTATTCGCTGAGTACTTACATGCTCTCAACGAGTCAACCACTGCTTTGGAGAAGCATGCAGCCAATATGGTGGACGGCTTAATCGATGCAAGTTTGAACAGGGTTAATGCTTTATTGCTGCCAACTAATATACTAACAAATTCACTTGATATAGCTATGTGGAAGCATGGACTTATGCCACTCTTTGATCTGAGTCAACTGGAATATTATTACCCATTGTTAGAGGCCCAGTTGACCCATGAAGGCATCCTGATATTGGTACCTATGAGGAATGCTGTAACATACCAGGCATGGCGGTTCATTTCCTTCCCTTTTGCTACTGCTAATAATACACTTGTTGTTATTGAAGAGGGTCCAGAGGTGCTAGTTGTCTCAGATGACAGGAAATATGTAGTAGAAACGACTGTGGATGAATTTGAGAAGTGTAAGGCCTCATTTCTTGATCTCCATGTATGTCCTGCTTTCCATTTTGTCTTCGTACCATTAAAGGTAGAGGAGTGTAAGAGGGCCTTGTTGGACACAAATACTTCCTCTGCTCTGCGACGTTGCACCTTCCAACCCATTCAGTTGAAGTCAGTTTTCCATGCTCATTTTCATGCGAAACAGTACTTTTACTTTCCTGAGACAGAGGACGTAACTGTGACTTGTGCCTCGCAGAATCAATTCCTTACAGTAAAGGGGTACTATATTGCACCTGATTTTTGTGAGTTACACAGTAAAGAGATAGCAGTTCTGTCTAGCAAGCATCATCTAGCTTTGTCAGTGAACTTCTCATCCCAGTTACGACCCTTTTTACCTTCATTCAATGTTACTTCCTTGAATGTGAACAGGCTGTCTCATGTATTAAAGGAGCTTACCTTCCTCTCCCACCTGAACAGGACTGATTTAGAGCCATATGTACTGTCCTATCTTCCTTCATACCTTTCTCCTTCCTATTTTGGACCTGGCATTGGTCTTCTACTTATTGTGGTCTTGTCCTGTGTTTGTGGTTTAGGCTACTATTTAAGGCGCCAATTAAGGAACCCACTGAGACCATGTGTCCGTACTCGCGGATTACAAGTGGATGTTCCTGAATAGTTAGCTACCCTACACTCTGGTTAGGCTACACGGTAGTTAGAACAACAATGTCGACGAGGACGTCAATGGTGTGGCCGAGCGATGTTCTGGTGTCAACATCTTTTTCCATATGAAGTTGTAGTATCACACATTGTACATAATAATTTTTAAAGCTGTTTAGTCATAATTAACAGTGTGCAATGAAGTGTGAATGACGAACAACCAAATATCATTTCGCTGTTAGCTGTGGTATAGAAAGAAGGTGGATGGCAGACCACAAGTGCCACCCTGTTTCAATTATAAAATGAAGGTTAGGAGAAGTGAAAAGATATCTGAATAGTGCGTAAGTGTACAGTCCTGGGGAACCATTTATTATGTTGGCATATGTGAATGTACTTAATGCCATTTAATAGAGGTGTATAATGTGCTAGTAGAGTTGTCATTTATCTCTACTTTTTGCATAAGCCCAGAGTATATGTAAATACTCGGCACCTCACTTTTTAGCTGACCTCAGCACCGCGCCCTAGTCGGCTCGGTGAGTGTACAGCGTCAGAAGCCGTTTTATAGTTATAAAGGGAGGTGGTATCGCTCTTACATATCTCTCGGGTCGCAGTTATATTATTCTGTACCCAATAAAGAGAGATTTAATCTGCTCATTTCTGTCACCTTACGCTACTACTTAATAACAGACCAGCTTCCACCTTCTAGTGGCAGAGGACCTTTGGTGGGAAGTGTCGGGCAGTGACAGCGAGTAGCTGACGTGTACTACAGAAAGTGTCGTCGATCTCCAACACGGTGGTCTAGTTATACGATAACAGCAGAACACATAATATTTATTGGTGCTAGCAGTGGCACGATATTTAGTGCTAGCCATGTACCGATACACTACAACTCACCACCGAAGCTATGAGGATTGGAGGTGTCAGCGGCCACCTCCCCTCCAACTGGTATCCGCCACTTAACACACGATTACCTTTAGCATTAACGAAAATATCACTGTGGGTATGGCTACTCCATGACTATTACTGAAACATAAACTAGGCGAATAAGTATTGATTATTCGTGAACGTACTGTAATCCGTAATGTGAGGTGGTTATGTATTGCACTTGTATTTTGACACAGTTTTAAATTTTAGGTAAACATACTGAATGCAACGTCATTATTCATTAGCACAAACTGATAGTGTGTGTGTGTGTGTGTGTGTGTACTGATAACCAGCTGAGTAGTTTGAGAGAGAGAGAGAGAGACGAAGCGGTGGAACAGGCTGCATGTTTTCCGTTAACGAGGGAGGGGGTATCCTTGTGTGCAATCGGGTCTATAATTATAAAGATAATGAAAATAAATAGGTTTATTATTATTTAGGATGCCGGATTTCATTGATACCTTAATAACTATACTGTAATGACTAAGAATATATAACTGTTGGCCGCTCATTCCCATACGCCCCCCTTCCCCCTTCATCGCGCCATTTCTGGGTGAACTTGCCCTCTGTTTCTGAACCACAACTCAACCTGTATCGAGGTTCACGCTACAAGGCAAGACAATTATTTTATATAACTCAGACTATAAATAGTGTAATGCACAGCCCATTATCCCAAACAATCACATACTTATTAGCCTATATTATAGCATAATACGATGACCTCAGAATATAATTCAGAGGATGAAGCTTAGCGATTCGAAAAATTGTTGCGCGCACACACACACACACACACACACACACGCTGTTGCTACATTACCCAAATCCCGCAACCAGGTGGTCCAGTCGGGAATCTTGCTGAGTGTACATATATATGTGTGTGTGTGTGTGTGTGTGTGTGTGTGTGTGTGTGTGTATCCTGATATATATGTATACATACAAGCAGCACTGTGACAGAGAAAGCAGCACTACCACGGTGGAGGCAACGAGTGTGGGTGTTTCAATATGGCGGACGTAAATCACACGCCCGCTGTGGAGACAACCCTTCCATGTTAAACAGCTGAGTGGATGGATCCCTTGTTATCAGTGCAGCTGAGTGGATGGATCCCTTGTCATCAGTGCAGCTGAGTAAATGGATCCCTTGCCATCAGTGCAGCTGTGTGGATGGATCCCTTGTCATCAGTGCAGCTGTGTGGATGGATCCCTTGCCATCAGTGCAGCTGAATGGATGAATCCCTTGCCATCAGTGCAGCAGAGTGGATATATCCCTTGCCATCAGTGCAGCTGAGTGGATGGATCACTTGCCATCAGTGCAGCTGAGTGGATGGATCACTTGCCATCAGTGTAGTTGAGTGGATGGATCCCTTGCCATCAGTGTAGCAGTGGATGGATCCCTTGCCGTTAGTGAAGCTGAGACGCCACCTGGAGGCACTTGTAATAAGGCATGACAGAGTGAAGACAGGCAAACTTGAGAATGTTCAGAAACTCTGGTGAGAGACGACCGTGGCGTTTGGTGGTAGAGGGAGGAGGGGGAAGAGGGGGAGGAAAGGGAAGAGAGGGAGAAGGAGGAGGAGAGGGACGGTGGAAAGGGCTTGCTGCACCGCCTGCACATGCCACATCCCTGACACACCCATCACGGACATTGGGCACAAAGCACTGGAATCTATCACAGGGCACAAGGGTAGTAACTGAACCACCAGACAGTGCAACGGAACCTGGCAGCGAAGACAGGAACAGCCACGAGCAACAGCCAGGCAGACAGTGTGAGCACAGCCATGGTGTAGCCATCTAAGATGGCTTGGGTGTAAAGGAACAAGGGGGACGAACACCCTGAATCCAACAGTACATGGATTTTCATTCATTCATTCATTGCCAGACGCTATGTATCCCAAACGGGGTGGCCAAGGGCTTAGAATTAATTGTTTTACATCGAGGGGCACTAATCCTCCACGAACCCCACTTGACACGTAGGGATGCCAACAGCATCTGGTGTTCCCAGGCGGTCACCCATCCAAGTACTAACCAGACCCAACGTTACTTAACTTCGCTGATCGGACGGGAAGTGGTGTACTCAACGTGGTATGGCCGATACTGGGATTATATCCCCTTGCATCTAATATTTCTGATACTGCACTCCTGTCTGTTTATATGAGAATTCTCTCTCTCTCTCTCTCTCTCTCTCTCTCTCTCTCTCTCTCTTTCTCTCTCTCTCTTCCACACTGCCGCCACAACTGCATCTCAGGTCCTTATATACCTGAACCAACCCTTGACCTCTGACTCCAGCCTTATTTCTGACGGCCGCTGCTGGTGTCGGACAAAGTCGCTATGCACAGCCAAAGTTTTTAACCAAAGGGCATGAAACTTGACTCAGTTATAGATGTTCACCCCAGCAAGGTTTTGGGAATAGTGAAACCACTGAGGGTAGCACCTTACGGGGGAAGGGGCTGGCTTCAGGGCTTCCAGCGAAATTGAACATGGCCACAGTTTACAACCTATGAACACATTTTTTTTTTTTAATGCTAAGGCCAGGATGCTACAAACTGTTCCTTCCAAGAAAACACAAAAATAATACAAGAAAGAACCAAATTCAAGATTCGTTGATTTCAGTCTGTACATTGTTAGGTGTTTATCCAGGCCACATATTAGGCAGGTGGGACCCCTCATGACCTCCCCTATGGGTTGGGTCCAGCCCCCTGGCTGGAGTTTGATTTTTTACATAAGAGCATGATATTCTCGAAAATGGTAAACCATTACTTGGGCCACATTATAAGAAGCTTGAGAACCCCAGAAGGGCAGTTCCCAATGGACGGGGGGGAGGGGCCTGACCAAAGCCTTTATGCACGGTCATGGTCTTTAATTTAGAAACACGAAATATTATATACTGGTAGACGATCACCCCGACAAGGTTTGATGCAGAGTGAGATCTTAAAGGCCGTCCTCATGGGGACAAGTAAATTATTACACCTTTCCCCTTATTTCAGGGTTGGGTGCGGCTATCAAAGGTGTCACTATCTTATTCCTTCCGAAATTACTTCTTTCCCTTTATTGCAGGGTTGGGTGCGGCTGTCAAAGGTGTCAGTTGTCTTGTTCCTCCATAGGGATGAAGCATGTGGAGGGCATGCTAGACTACCAGATCGCTCAGAAGAAGAAGACAAAGATTAACAAGAGAAGAAGAGGAAGAAGAGAGGAGGAGAAGGAGGAGGAAGGTTGGGTCAATTTACACTTCCGTCAAGGCACGATTTCGTCTCCAAACCTTCCTAAACTTGGCCTAGTCACGAAGAAGCTGCCTCGGACGGGCTGACGCCGCGACAAAGGTCATATAGTCAATATCGAACGCACATATACTCCTGCGATCTGGTTGGAAGGAGAAAGAAAAGGAAGAACGTGAAGAATGACTGTGATGATGATGATGTTCATGTTGATGATGATGATGCCAGCAGCAGCAACAACAACAACAACATTGATAATAATAGTAATAATAATCTATCTATCTATCTATTGCCAGACGCCTCAATCCCGTTTGGGGTGGCCACAAACAAATCGCCTCCAAGTCGCCCTGTCCCCCGCCATTTCACTGCCCTGCTCCCAACTCACACCCCCTTCTCTCATATACCTCTCCACCCCATCCCTCCATCTCATCCTCGGCCTCCCCCTCCCTCTTCCCCCCTCCACCTCACTCACATACACTCTCTTCGTCAGTCTTTCATGCTCCATCCTCTCCACATGGCCAAACCAACCCAGTGTGTTCCTCATAACGCTTCCTATCACATCCACATCCACACCACAACGCTCCTTAATATCCTCATTCGTCAGCCTGTCTCTCCATGTGACTCCACAGGCTCCTCTTAAATAACTCATTTCCACTGCTCTCACTCTTGACTTCTGTCCCTCCAACAAGGTCTAAGTTTTATTTCCAAATGTAAGAATTGGTATCACATTTCTCTCATGCAATTACTTTTTCACTTCCATGCTCACTTCCCTGTTTCTTATCAATGCTTTCAAAGAACTAGCAATCTTTCTTTCTTGTTGTACCTTTTCAAACACTTCACCCTCTAAATATCCATCCTTACTCATCACACTACCCAAGTACTTAAATGAACTCACATTTTCCATTTCGTCCTCATCCAAACTCACTATACATTCACTGACTTCATTTCTCTCGAAGACCATAACTTTACTCTTCCCTACATATTCACCTTTAGATTCCATTTCTCACACACTCTCCCAAACTCATTCACCGAGCCTTTTAGCTCCCCTTCGTCTTCACTTAACAACACAGTATCATCCGTAAACAAGAGTACACAGAGTTTCCACACATTTTCTTCTCTCATTAGGGCCACTCCAACATCCACTGCCCTACATTGTGTCTCTTTAATAACCCCATCCAAATACAGATTGAAAAACCGTGGAGACATGACACATCCCTGTTTCAATCCAACTTTCAATCAGAAAAATTCACTCAGTTCACTGTCCATATCCACTGCAGCTTTAGGACCCTCATAAATACTCTTCACGGCATTCAACAACTTCCCATGTACTTCATGTATTCTTAATACTTTCCACAATCCTTGTCCATCCACCCTGTCATATGCTTTCTCCAAATCCATGAAACTTTTCCACTAAAGACCTAAGAATGAATATCTGATCTACACAACCTCTTACCTTCCCAAAACCTATCTGTTCTTCTCCAACTAATTCCCTCTGTTATTTCCTTAACTCTGTCAATAAGTATCCTACCATATACTTTTCCTATTACACTTAGAAGACAAATGCCCCTATGATTACCACACATTTCTTTTTCCCTTTTTCCTTTGTACAGGGGAATAATTATACTTGACTTCCAATCCTCCGGGACTCTACTTTCCTCCCAGGCCAATCAGCATATCTTCCACATCCATTCTATTATTACCTCTCCCCCATGCTTCACCATTTCACCACGCACTCCATCAGTTCCTGGGGCTTTCCCCATTTTGACTTTCTTCATTGCCTCCACAGCTACCATTGTACTGATTTCTTCCTTTCTTCTCACCTCCCTCCTTCGCCCAGCCATTTCCCAGCCACTTATATTCGCATTACCTTCATTCTTTATGTTCAACAATTCCTGAACGTGTTCTCTCTATGTGTTCACTTTTTCTCCCTTCTCCACTAGTAATGTGCCATTTTTATCTTTCACTCCTCGACAAACTTCTTTAACACCCTGTCTAACTCTCTTTACCTCTTTCCAGAACATTTCTTACATTTCTTCACTTGACACTCACATTCCTTCCAAGTTCCTCATCCATTCTCTTATTACTGTCTTACTAATCTTTTCACCTCTCACTTCCTCTTTGCATATAAGTCTCGCTTCTGTTTCTCAACTTCTTCCACACCCCTGTTTCTCATTCACTCACTATATGCTTTCTTCTTTTGTGTCACAGCCTGTCTCACTTCTTCATTCCACCATACTGTTCCTTGCACCTCCTTTCGTCTTTTCATCACCCCACACCACTCACATTCTTCACAGGTTTCCTCTGTGCATGAATATCTTCCACATCCCCCATCTGCTCCAAATCATATTTCCCCAATCACTTCTTTCTTATATTCTGCCTCTTTTCCACCTTTCTACCCTCCTCGTAAGAACTAATTCCTCCTGTCCTTCACTTCTTCTATACCTCCACTTCATTTCAACCTTGACTTTCACCACCACCAAGTAGTGGTCAGAGTGTCCACACCCCCAACCTCTACCGCATATGCTCTTGCATCCATTACATGCTGTCTCATTCTCTCATCAACACACACATAATCATTCTTTGCCCTCTGTTGATTCAGTTCACTACCCATCCCTCTCATCACTCATCATGTATACCTGTGGATCATTTTTTTGTGTGAAGAGGGAATTGGGTATCACCAACCCCATCGTCTCAGAAATGTCCATTAGAGCATTGCCATTCTCATCCACATCTGCAAGCACACCCCACTCTCCAACTATTCCATCCACCTTGACAATCCCTACTTTTCCATTAATATCTCCAGTCAAAAACACTCTCTCATATCTTTCAAAGTTTTCCATGCACGCTTCCACATTTGTTCAGAACTCATCTTTCATTTATTATTTTTTCACTCATCGTCACCTCGAACTCGAAAACAATCAATAATCCCGCTACACACACACACACACATACACACACACACACCCACACCCACACACACACACACACACACACACACTAACGCACCCTACACATCACAAACCAACACACTACCATCCAGTGGCCTGCAAGACACGTAACATCCCTCCAGTAGCAAATTATTCCGGATATTACACACCCATATCCTCTTGTATATGTTCCTGATACAAACCATATAGATATAAAAAAAACGGTATATATGGTAGAAGAAAAATAGTGGTGAAATATGCAAAATCAATCACCTAGGAAGTGGTGTTAAGGAGCCACCTGTGTTATCTGGAGTCACCTGGCCAAAAAGGTAATCAAACAAAATGAATTTCGAAAAAAATGAAAGAATTTGGAATGCATGAAATTCTTTTGTAAAATATTTATTATATTCAGGTACTGATATATATATATATATATATATATATATATATATATATATATATATATATATATCTTTGAACTTTGAATTCCAGGAAAGGTTAAAGAAGGCTAATCAGGCAATGGGGATGTTTAAAAATATTTGGAATGATAACAATTTCTCTGTGCACACAAAAATCAAAATTTATAAGGTAATGGTTAGGAGTATCTTAATTTATGGACACGAGTCTTGGTACAGCACAGTGACTATGGAAAATAAATTCTTGGTGTTTGAAAACAAAGCACTTAGAAGAATATTAGGAGTTAAGTGGTGGGAAAGGATACCAAATAGTAGAATTAGAGAAATAACGGGAGTGCAGCCGATCGATGAATATGTTAGATTCTCACGATGGAAGTGGCTAGGACATGTGTATAGGAGACAGGGAATAGTACGAGGTACACCAGGGTGGGTGGCACTTGGTAGGAGAGGTAGAGGAAGGCCAAAAGAGACGTGGGTGAGGACAATGAGACGGGAAGCTGGAGATGAGTGTTGGGGGGATCTTGAGGAGTTAGCACAAGATAGGATGTGGTGGTGTGAGTTCATCGAGGCCCTATGTATCCCCGAGGGTGCCACAGGAAATGATTGATTGATTGATTGATATATATTGTCACGAATCAATTCGCGACATTTCCCTTTTGTGAGAAGCCACGAACTATTAGTGGAAAACTCACTGTGTATCGCTCAGTTAACCGTTTCTCTCTCCATTTCGGGGTATACTTTTCAAAACATTCGTCACTGTTTTCAAAAGTGACCGATTTAATGCACGTCACTAAGTGCTGTACTGAGCGATACTATTGTTTCTTTATTGTTTGCCTCTGCTTGCCTTGACCGTTAAAAATGCGGCCTACTGCTCCCTTTGTCTTTCCCACGACTTAGTCAGTCTAGTGTTTGCTGTGACGGAGAGAGGTCCTGTGCCAGCAGTGTGAGAGGTCAGCTAGTACCCAAACTCCACTTCACAGTTAATCCAGTCCTCCCACCCCCCGGGTGATACATAGCATTCATCGACCGGTATTTCTTTTTGTATAATCCTAGTTATAAGAGTTTAATTAAGGTGTCTTTTTTTCCTAGGCGTATTTAGCTATTGCGTGAGTGGGTGAGTGCGTCTCATTGATTCGATTTGAATTGTAACGTTAAATTTATTTTTTGTAATTAATAAATTTAACAGTTCTTTTCCTTGAGCTTAATGTAAAGTAAAATCTTGTTTCATTTCTCCATAATTAAGCTTATTTTCCATATAGCTCCTAGCTTGCATAAACGTTTGCTTTCATAACTGGTACTTAGACCAGTCTTGTGTATTAACTTAAAATCCGTTGTGCCAGATAGGAGTTAAAGCATCAGCAAGAGCCTGATATTATTATTAGTATTAGTTATTTATTGTCAGGGGTGAAGTAACTTTCTCCAGAGGCCAACAGTACAGTAATGCAGCAATTGTGAGTAATTAGTCTCTGCTGTGTACTGTTGAGAAAGTTTATAAATTCTCGTTCTTAGAGAATCGTGCATAAGCCAGCGTAAAGTAATCGTTGCTTGATGTAGGAAGACAATCATTGTCTCTGCTCCTCAATATTATTGAATATTATTATCAATTTAAATAATATTTAAACATTTATTTCAAAATTACACAGTGATATTAGAAAAACCCCGTGACATATATATATATATATATATATATATATATATATATATATATATATATATATATATATATATATATATATATATATATATATATATATATATATATATATATATATATATATATATATATATATATATATATATATATAATTTCGTGCGTGATATGTAATTATTATAATTATCATTAGTAAAGACAACAAATGGATTTAATGTTTATCTTTGTCTGTTTATCTGTGTTTATCTGTCTGCTTATCATTCTGTTTATCTGTTTTTCTGTGTCTGTTTATCTATATCTGTTTGTCTATTCATCTATCTGTATATCGATGTATCTGTCTTGTTATCCATGTACGTATCTTTTTCATTCAGTATACCTTTATCTATCTGTCAAATTATCTATCTATCTGTTCATCCATCCATCTTTATATCTATCGCTCCATCTATGTATCTACGAATATACTCTCAATTTTGTTTTTGTTTTTCAGTCAACCTCTGCTTCTAAATATCGTTTTTTTTTTTTTATGCAAGAAAGAAGGAACCAAAGGCCAGGAGCCGGAAACCATTCTTTCCACGAGAAAACAAAAACAATACAAAAGAGCCAAATTCAAGATCTATCTATCCATCCATCCATTTCATATTTATCTATCTATCCATATATCAATCTGTTTTCATCTATCCATCTCTGTGTATCAATCCATCCGTCCATCCATCCACCTACATATCTACAAGTATCTATCCATCTCATCCATCCATTTATCTATCCATCCACCTACATATCCATCTATCTATCGTAACAAACAAGATGTGTGTGGAGTTAAGTGCTTGTCTCGTGTGTGTGTGTGTCTGTATGTGTGTGTGTGTGTGTGTGTGTGTGTGTGTGTGTGTGTGTGTATGTAAGTGCATGACAACAAGCAACAATATACATAACGTATATTATCATTCTTGGTGGCATAGAAGGCTTCGTAACACCTTTTCTTTAGCGATGTATTATTATTATTATTATTATTATTATTATTAGAATTAGTATTGCATAAAACATCTCTGCACTACTGGGCGTTATTTATATTGTTCAATATTGAAACAGTTTGCACGAATGCAAGAGCATATCAGTCTGCAGAGATAGAATAAAACGCTGAGGAAAATGTGCAACGAATACTCAGGTTAAATTTCCATATCGATATACGGTACTTTGCATCTGTACGACACGAGAGGATATCATGTGCCGACAGAATAAATCGCTTTTGAAGAGCTTCTAACGAAATTTCAAAAGGCACTTAACATCACGAATCTCAAAAAAAATTCATAAATATCCGTACCTGAACTCAAAGCAGGAAGAAAAGCCAGTAAAATGCAGAGCAGAGCGAAAGGAGCCATGGCGTTCATCCACCTCGGTGTCAGGATCCACAATGAATTCCCACACCCGCCACGCTTGTGGCGGCTGGCCCAGCAGCCACAAGTGTGGTAAGGGGGCGGAGCTAGTGACGTCATAATAGCTAGCCAATCAGAACACAGATGGGACTGTCATATACTGCTACATATATAGAGAATTATTTTTATTAATTATTCGGTGTAAATAAAATTACGAGGAATAAAACAAAACTTCTCCTTTATTTTTTATTTTTTTTTCCTGAGTGTTTAGTCTACTAATAAACCTTAACAAGTCCCTGGGAAAAAAGTCATTTTCAAAATGTGTTACTACAGAGCTCAATGGGGGTGAAGACACCTCTCTATATACACACCGAAAAATTACCCCCTTATATTGAATATTGTGTATATTATGAAGATCCAGCAGTTTGTGCCCCGCTTGGACCCTATTAACGTATTAAAAGAGAAGTGTGTGTGTGTGTGTGAATTTATGTGATACTGTGTTGCATGTGTAGATTTGAAGGGTGTTACGAACGTGTGTGTGTGTGTATTTATGTGATAGGGTAGTGGATGTTGGAGTGGCCCTGGTGAGAGAGGATAGTGTTTGGAAACTCCCTGTATTGTTGTTTGCAGATGATACTGTGTTGTTGAGTGCAGACGAAGGGGAGCTGCAAGGCTTGGTAGATGAGTTTGGGAGAGTGTGTTAGAAACGGAATCTAAAGATGAATGTAGGGAAGAGTAAAGTGATGGTCTTTGAGAGAGGTGAAGTCAGTGAATGTACAACGAGGTTGGATGGTGAGGAATTGGAAAATGTGAGTACGTTTAAGTACTTGGGTAGTGTGATGAGTAAGGATGTACGTTTGGAGGGTAAAGTGCTTGAAAGGGTACAGCAGGGAAGAAAGGTTGCTGGTTCTTTGAAAGCAGTGATAAGAAACAGGGAAGTGAGCATGGAAGTGAAAAAGTTACTACATGACAGTATTGTGATACCAACTCTAACGTATGGAAGTGAAGCTTCGACGTTGTTGGAAGGACACAAGTCAAGAGTGAGAGCAGTGAAAATGAGTTATTTAAGAGGAGCCTGTGGAGTCACATGGAGAGACAAGCTGACGAATGAGGATATAAAGGAGCGTTGTGGTGTGGATGTGGATGTGATAGGAAGCGTTATGAGGAACACACTGAGGTGGTTTGGCCATGTGGAGAGGATGGAGGGTGAAAGACTGACGAAGAGAGTGTATGTGAGTGAGGTGGAGGGGGGAAGAGGGAGGGGGAGGCCTAGGATGAGATGGAGGGATGGGATGGAGAGGTATATGAGAAAGGGGGGTGTCAGTTAGGAGCAGGGCAGTGAAATGGCGGGGGACAGGGCGACTTGGAGGCGATTTGTTTGTAACCACCCCAAACGGGATTGAGGCGTCTGGCAATAGATAGATAGATAGTGTTGTGTGTGTAGATTTGAGGGGTGTTATGAAAGTGTGTGTGTGTGTGTGTGTGTGTGTGTGTGTGTGTGTGTGTGTGTGTTGCCAGGCGAGCGAGTGAGAGATGGATTGGTGGATAAATAAGCATCATGTCCTTCACCCGTTACAGGATCCTCTTCCCCCCCCTCCCCCCCGTCTTTTGGAGCTCGCTCTCCAAGTTAGAGTGAAAAGAATAGATAGATGATGATAGTGGAGGTAAAGAGCAATCATCATCATTCATTGATTTTATCCTCTTCCTCCTCATCATCATCGTCGCCATCATCATCATCATCATGATCATCACTGTCATGAAAACCATTATCATCACCACCATCTTCCTCCTCATCCTCCTTCTCGTCATCACAACTACATCTTCCACAAGGACGAATTCTGTATTGGACCCGCCAGCCAGCCTGACCCAACAGACAGCACCCCCATCCCACCCCAGCCACCCGAACTAGACTTGCCCCCACCATGAGACGGTTCAGGACCACGGTATTGACACTCCTAGGCTCTAGAGGGAACGAAATGGCGGCAGCTGGAACAAAAATGACGTCAGCGGTAACACAAGACCTAGAGCTGTTCCGAACGTGAAACTACTACTATTACTGCTATTACTACGGTACTACAACTACTACTGCTACTATTACTACTACAGCTACTACTACTACCACCACCATCACCACCACCACCACCACCACACCGCTACTACTACTACTACTACTACTACCATTTTACAGTAGGAATTGAATGAAGAAAGTTGTAACACTGCAAAATAGACGATAATGAAGTGTGTCAATTGTAAGGAGAGTAAGTGTTGGTGGAATTCAGAGACAAGCACTTAACTCCACACACACCTTGTTTGTTACGATAGATAGATGGATATGTAGGTGGATGGATAGATAGATGGATGGATGAGTAGATGGATAGATACTTGTAGATATGTAGCTGGATGGATGGACGGATGGATTGATACACAGAGATGGATAGATGAAATTAGATTGATATATGGATAGATAGATAAATATAAAATGGATGGAGGGATACATAGATCTTGAATTTGGCTCTTTTGTATTGTTTTTGTTTTCTCGTGGAAAAAATGGTTTCCGGCTCCTGGCCTTTGGTTCCTTCTTCATTGCATAAAAAAAAAAAAACGATATTTAGAAGCAGAGGTTGACTGAAAAACAAAAACAAAATTGAGAGTATATTCGTAGATACATAGATGGAGAAATAGATATAAAGATGGATGGATGAACAGATAGATAGATAATTTGACAGACAGATAAAGGTGTACTGAATGAAAAAGATACATACATGGATAACAAGACAGATACAGCGATATACAGATAGATGAATAGACAAACAGATATAGATAAACAGACACAGATAAACAGAATGATAAGCAGACAGATAGATAAACACAGATAAACAGACAGATAAAGATAAACATTAAATCCATTTGTTGTCTTTACTAATGATAATTATAATAATTACATATCACGCACCATATATATATATATATATATATATATATATATATGAGTACCGGATTATAATAAATATTTTACAAAGGAATTTCATGCATTCCAAATTCATTCAGTTTTTTCGAAATTCATTTTGTTTGATTACCTTTTTCGCCAGGTGATTCCAGGTAACATAGGTGGCTCCTTAACACCTCTTCCTTGGTGATTGATTGTGCATATTTCACCACTGTTTTTCTTCTACCATATATACCGTTTTTTTTTTTATATCTATATGGTTTGTATCAGGAAAATATACAAGAGGATATGGGTGTGTAATATCCGGAATAATTTGCTACTGGAGGGATATTACGAATCTTGAAGGCCACTGGATGGTAGTGTGTTGGTTTGGGATGTGTAGTGTGTGTGTGTGTGTGTGTGTGTGTGTGTGTGTGTGTGTGTGTGTGTGTGTGTGTGTGTAGTGTGATAATTGATTGTTTTCGAGTTCGAGGTGACGATGAGTGAAAAAATAATAAGTGAAAGATGAGTTCTGAACAAATGTGGAAGCGTGCATGGAAAACTTTGAAAGATATGAGAGAGCGTTTTTGACTGGAGATATTAATGGAAAAGTAGGGATTGTCAAGGTGGAGGGAATAGTTGGAGAGTGGGGTGTGCTTGCAGATGTGGATGAGAATGGCAGTGCTCTAATGGACATTTCTGAGAGGATGGGGTTGGTGATAGCCAATTCCCTCTTCACGCAAAAAAATGATCCACAGGTATACGTGATGAGTCATGAGAGGGATGGGTAGTGAACTGAATCAACAGAGGGCAAAGAATGATTATGTGTGTGTTGATGAGAGAATGAGAAGGCATGTAATGGATGCAAGAGCATATGCGGTAGAGGTTGCGGGTGTGGACTTTCTGACCACTACTTGGTGGTGGTGAAAGTCAAGGTTGAAATGAAGTGGAGGAATAGAAGAAGTGAAGGACAGGAGGAATTAGTTCTTACGAGGAGGGTAGAAAGGTGGAAAAGAGGCAGAATATAAGAAAGAAGTGGAGGAGCGATTGGGGAAATATGATTTGGAGTAGATTGGGGGACGTGGAAGATATTCATGCACAGAGGATATCTGTGAAGAATGTGAGGTGGTGTGGGGTGAAGAAAAGACGAAAGAAGGTGCAAGGAATAGCATGGTGGAATGAAGAAGTGAGACAGGCTGTGACACAAAAGAAGAAAGCATATAGTGAGTGAATGAGAAACAGGGGTGTGGAAGAAGTTCAGAAACAGAAGCGAGACTTATATGCAAAGAGGAAGAGAGAGGTGAAAAGATTAGTAAGACAGTAATAAGAGAATGGATGAGGAACTTGGAAGGATTATGTGAGTGTCAAGTGAAGAAATGTAAGAAATGTTCTGGAAAGAGGTAAAGAGAGTTAGACAGGGTGTTAAAGAAGTTTGTCGAGGAGTGAAAGATAAAAATGGCACATTACTAGTGGAGAAGGGAGAAAAAGTGAGCACATAGAGAGAACACGTTCAGGAATTGTTGAACATAAAGAATGAAGGTAATGCGAATATAAGTGGCTGGGGAATTGTTGGGAGAAGGAGGGAGGTGAGAAGAAAGGAAGAAATCAGTAGAATGGTAGCTGTGGAGGCAATGAAGAAAGTCAAAATGGGGAAAGCCCCAGGAACTGATGGAGTGTGTGGTGAAATGCTGAAGCATGGGGGAGAGGTAATAATAGAATGGATGTGGAAGATATGCTGATTGGCCTGGTAGGAAAGTAGAGTCCCGGAGGATTGGAAGTCAGGTATAATTATTCCCCTGTACAAAGGAAAAAGGGAAAAAGAAATGTGTGGTAATCATAGGGGCATTTGTCTTCTAAGTGTAATAGGAAAAGTATATGGTAGGATACTTATTGACAGGGTTAAGGAAATAACAGAGGAATTAGTTGGAGAAGAACAGATAGGTTTTGGGAAGGTAAGAGGTTGTGTAGATCAGATATTCATTCTTAGGTCTTTAGTGGAAAAGTTTCATGGATTTAGAGAAAGCATATGACAGGGTAGATGGACAAGGATTGTGGAAAGTATTAAGAATACATGGAGTAGATGGGAAGTTGTTGAATGCCGTGAAGAGTATTTATGGAGGTGCTAAGGCTGCAGTGGATATGGACAGTGAACTAAGTGAATTTTTCTGATTGAAGGTTGGATTGAAACAGGGATGTGTCATGTCTCCACGGTTTTTCAATCTGTATTTGGATGGGGTTATAAAAGAGACACAAGGTAGGGCAGTGGATGTTGGAGTGGCCCTAATGAAAGAAGGCAATGTGTGGAAACTCTGTGTACTGTTGTTTACGGATGATACTGTGTTGTTAAGTGAAGACGAAGGGGAGCTAAAAGTCTTGGTGAATGAGTTTGGGAGAGTGTGTGAGAAATGGAATCTAAAGGTGAATATGTAGGGAAGAGTAAAGTTATGGTCTTCGAGAGAAATGAGGTCAGTGAATGTATAGTGAGTTTGGATGAGGACGAAATGGAATATGTGAGTTCATTTAAGTATTCGGGTAGTGTGATGAGTAAGGATGGATATTTAGAGGATGAAGTGTTTGAAGGGGTACAACAAGAAAGAAAGATTGCTGGTTCTTTGAAAGCAGTGATAAGAAACAGGAGAGTGCGGATGGAAGTGAAAAAGTAATTGCATGAGAGAAATGTGATACCAATTCTTACATATGGAAATAAAGCTTGGACCTTGTTGGAGGGACAGAAGTCAAGAGTGAGACCAGTGGAAATGAGTTATTTGAGAGAAGCATGTGGAGCCACATGGAGAGACAGACTGACAAATGAGGAAGTGAAGTAGCGTTTTGGTGTGGATGTGGATGTGATAGGAAGCGTTACGACAAACACAGTGAGGTGGTTTGGTTATGTGGAGAGGATGAAGAGCAAGAGGCTGACGAAGAGAGTGTATGTGAGTGAGGTGAAGGGCAGGAGGGGGAGGGAGAGGCCGAGGATGAGATGAAGCGATGGAGTGGAGAGGTAAATGAGAGAGGGGAATGTCAGCTGGGAGCAAGGCAGTGATATGGCATTGGACACGGCAGGGCGACATGGAGGCGATTTGTTTGTGGCCATTACTTACAGGATTAAGGCGTCTAGCAATAGATAGATAGCTAGATTATTATTATTATTATTATTATTATCATTATAATAATAATACTATTGCTACTACTACTACTACTACTACTACTACTACTATTATTATTATTATTATTATTATTATTATTATTTATTATTATTATTATTATTATTATTATTATTGATAATATTATATTCTTCTTCTTCTTCTTCTTATTATTATTATTATTATTATTATTGTTATTATTATTATTAATAATATTATTTTCTTCTTCTTCTTATTATTATTATTATTATTATTATTTTTATTATTATTATTATTATCATTATTATTATTATTATTATTACTATTATTATCAATGTTGTTGTTGTTGTTGCTGCTGCTGGCATCATCATCATGAACATGAACATCATCATCATCACGGTCATTCTTCTCGTTCTTCCTTTTCTTTCTCCTTCCAACCAGATTGCAAGAGTATATGTGCGTTCGATATTGACCATATGACCTGCGTCGCGGCGTCAGCCCGTCCGAGGCAGCTTCTTCGTGACTAGGCCAAGTTTAGGAAGGTTTGGAGAAGAAATCGTGCCTTGACGGAAGTGTAAATTGACCCAACCTTCCTCCTTCTTCTCCTCCTCTCTTCTTCCTCTTCTTCTCTTATTAATCTTCGTCTACTTCTTCTGAGCGGTCTGGTAGTCTGGCATGCCCTCCACATGCTTCATCCCTATGGAGGAACAAGACAACTGACACCTTTGACAGCCGCACCCAACCCTGCAATAAAGGGAAAAAGTAATTTCGGAAGGAATAAGATAGTGACACCTTTGATAGCCGCACCCAACCCTGAAATAAGGGGAAAGGTGTAATTATTTACTTGTCCCCATGAGGACGGCCTTCAAGATCTCACTCTGCATCAAACCTTGTCGGGGTGATCGTCTACCAGTATATAATATTTCGTGTTCCTAAATTAAAGACCATGACTGTGCAGAAAGGCTTTGGTCAGGCCCCTCCCCCCCGTCCATTGGCAACTGCCCTTTTGGGGTTCTCAAGCTTCTTATAATGTGGCCCAAGTAATGGTTTACCATTTTGGAGAATATCATGCTCTTATGTAAAAACTCACACTCCACCCTGGGAGCTGGACCCCACCCATAGGGGAGGTCATGAGGGGTCCCACCTACCTAATATGTGGCCTGGATAAACACCTAACAATCTGCAGACTGAAATGAACGGACCTTGAATTTGGTTGTCTCTTGTATTATTTTTGTGTTTTTTGGGAAGGAACAGTTTGTGGCGTCCTGGCCTTAGCATTAAAAAAAAAAAATGTGTTCATAGGTTGTAAACTGTGGCCATGTTCAATTTCGCTGGAAGCCCCGAAGCCTGCCCCTTCCCCCGTGAGGTGCTACCCTCAGTGGTTTCATCATTCCCAAAACCTTGCTGGGGTGAACATCTATAACTGAGTCAAATTTCATGCCCTTTGGTTAAAAACTTTGGCTGTGCATAGCGACTTTGTCCGACACCAGCAGCGGCCATCAAAAATAAGGCTGGGGTCAGAGGTCAAGGGTTGGCTCAGGTATATAAGGACCTGAGACGCAGTTGTGGCGGCAGTGTGGAAGAGAGAGAGAGAGAGAGAGAGGAGAGAGAGAATTCTCATATAAACAGACAGGAGTGCAGTATGAGAAATATTAGATGCAAGGGGATATAATCCCAGCTTTCCACGTACTGGTCCGACTGGTGGACTCAGGGTGTTCGTCCCCCTTGTTCCTTTACACCCAAGCCTTCTTAGATGGCTACACCATGGCTGTGCTCACGCTTTCTTCATGTCTGTTGCTCGTGGCTGTTCCTGTCTTCGCTGCCAGGTTCCATTGCACTGTCTGGTGGTTCAATTACTACCCTTGTGCCCTGTGATAGATTCCAGTGCTTTGTGCCCGATGGCCGTGATGGGTGTCAGGGATGTGGCATGTGCAGGCGGTGCAGCAAGCCCTTTCCACCCTCCCTCTCCTCCTCCTTCTCCCTCTCTTCCCTTTCCTCCCCCTCTTCCCCTTCCTCCCTCTACCACCAAACGCCACTGTCGTCTCTCACCAGAGTTTCTGAACGTTCTCAAATTCGCCAGTCTTCACTCTGTCATGCCTTACTACGAGTGCCTCCAGGTGGCGTCTCAGCTACACTGATGGCAAGGGATCCATCCACTCAGCTACACTGATGGCAAGGGATCCACCCAGTCAGCTGCACTGATGGCAAGGGATCCATTTACTCAGCTGCACTGATGACAAGGGATCCATCCACTCACCTGCACTGATGGCAAGGGATCCATCTACTCAGCTGCACTGATGACAAGGGATCCATCCACTCAGCTGCACTGATAACAAGGGATCCATCCACTCAGCTGTGTAACATGGAAGGGTTGTCTCCACAGCGGGCGTGTGATTTACGGCCGCCATATTGAAACACCAACACTCCTTGCCTCCACCGTGGTAGTGCTGCTTTCTCTGTCACAATGCTGCTTGTATGTATACATATATATTATGACCATAATGCCCATCTCTTGGATTTATTCTTGACAAATAATCCAGATCAATACAGGATAGAGGTACTGTCACCACTTGGATCCTCTGACCACAATCTCATCAAAGCCTCATTAGTTACCCCTCCTACACCTCCCCATTCTGAACCTGTCAGGGTGACCCGATGGCACTTTGACAGGGCAGACTGGGATGGATTTAGAAATTATCTTGCTGATGTTCCATGGCAGTCTTTCTTCTCTATTGATCCCAATTCTACCCAGTCCCACATTTGCGACTTAATACTAGCTGGTATGGATTTATTCATACCAAGTCAACAATTCAATAAAAGATCAAACTCTCCAAAATGGTTTGATGGCAATTGTGCCAGAGCAACAGCCCAAAAGTCATTAGCATATAACTCTTACTTAAAATCAAAAACATCTGAATCACTCTCCCAATTTAAAATTGCTAGGAATCATGCAAAAGCTGTATTAACTCTATCTAAATCAAACTTTCTTCAAAAGCAAGCATCAAAACTACTTAACAACCCTAATGACAATAGAATATTCTGGTCAACTCTTAATTCTTTCAATAATAACTTTAACAAGTCATCTTCCATTCCCCCACTAAAATCTTCAGACGGCAATATTACAAATGACCCACGTGGGAAAGCAGATATCTTTGCCAGTACCTTTGCCAGAAACTCCACCATAGATGATACCAGCCAGAATGTCTCAGTACTGGAACTTGATTCTCCCGAAATTGCCCCACTTAAAATACAGACAAGATACGTAAAATCCATCCTAGACAATTTACCTACCAACAAAGCTCCAGGCCCAGATGGAATTCCGCCAATTGTTTTGAAAAAGTGTTCCCCTGAACTTGCCTCTGTCCTAGCTAAATTATTCAGACTATGCATACGTACTTCTTTATTCCCAAATTCATGGAAAGAAACCAATATCCACCCAGTTCCGAAGAAAGGAAGTTCGTCTGACCCCTCCAATTACAGACCAATAGCTGTCACATCTTCTCTTGGTAAGGTATTTGAAACTTTAATTAATAAGCATATTGTTAAACATCTTGAATCCAACAACTTAATTAATGATAGACAATGCGGTTTTCGTCACGAAAGATCCGCCATTGACATACTCAATCTCTTAACTCATACCATCCATCAATCAATTGATCTTTTTGGAGAAACTCATGCAGTAGCTCTTGATATCTCTAAAGCTTTCGACAGAGTATGGCACCGTTCCCTGCTATCCAAACTCCCTTGCTATGGACTAACGTCTTTTGTTCCTTTGATTAGCGATAGGAAAATAAGAGTAAAAGTAGATGATGAATATTCGAATTTCCACTCAATTAATGCCGGCGTGCCGCAGGGATCAGTTCTGGCGCCAACCCTATTTCTGGTTCATATTAATGATCTCTTATCTGTCACTCACAATCTCATTCACTCATATGCAGATGACTCAACACTACATAGTTCATTCACACTCAGACATCCATTTACAAAGTCTAATATCTCTACCTCTCAACTCAGTACAGCCATCTCCATAAATCAAGATCTATCTACAATCAGTGAATGGGGACAAAACAACCTTGTCTCTTTTAATGCTAGTAAAACTAAATATATACAGTTTACTAATAGACAGATACTGCCAGATTCGTACATTACCTTCAGTGCTACTAATATTCCCATCTCCAAAAGTATTGAAATTCTTGGTGTCTCACTTAACAGTGCCCTCAGCTGGACCTCTCATGTCAGATCACTTGCTAAAACCGCCTCAAAGAAACTTGGATTATTGTACAGAGTCCGTAACGATGAGCGGTTAGCTATAATTTATGAGTCATATGCGCTCTCAGCTTGAATATTGCTCTCCCTTGTGGGATGGTTGTGGAGAGGTTGCATTAAGACAACTAGACAAAATTCAGAATAAAGCTGTTAGAATCATTAACAACCCTGCCATTACATATAAACTACCTCCCTTGCAAGTAAGAAGGAATATTGCCTCCCTTGCATTATTTTACAGATATTTTTTTGGCAAATGCTCAGACGAAGTTGCGTCCATGGTGCCACCTCTCCATGCCTTCCCTTGTGCTACACGGGCATCTGGTATCGCTCATGACTGGAATGTCACTCAACCATATTGCAGAACTTCTGCCTATCAGAATTCTTTCATTCCCCGAACTGCATCTCTCTGGAACTCGCTTCCCCAGAGTTGTTTTCCTCCAAATTTCAACCCACAACTGTTCAAGTCTAACTGTTACAGATATTTTATGAACAGAGGACACCAGTAATCTGGTGTATGGATTATTTTTTTTTACCCATTTGTTTTTCCTTCCTCCGTTCTCTTATAAAAAAAAAATTAGGATACAAACACACACACACACACACACACACACACACACACACACACACACACACACACACACACACACACACACACACACACATATGTACACTCGGCAAGATTCCCAATTGGACCATCTGGTTGCGGGATTTGGCTAATGTAGGAACAGTGTGTGTGTGTGTGTGTGTGTGTGCGCCCGACATTTTTCCGAATCGCTAAGCTTCAACCTCGAAAATATATTATGTGGTCATAGTATTAATCTATGATATAGGCTAATAAATATGTGATTGTTTGGGATAATGGGCTCTGCACTATACAATTTATAGTCTGAGTTAAATAAAATAATTGTCTTGCCTTGTACCGTGAACCACGATACAGGTTGAGTTGTGGTTCAGAAACAGGGCAAGTTCACCCAGAAATGGTGCGATGAAGGGGGAAGGGGGGAGTAGGCTATGGGAGTGAGCGGCCAACAGTTATATATTCTTAGTCATTACAGTATAGTTATTAAGATATCAATTAAATCCGGCATCCTAAATAATAATAAACCTATTTATTTGTATTATCTTTATAATTATAGACCCGATTGCACACAAGGATACCCCCTCCCTCGTTAACGGAAAATATGCAGCCTGTTCCACCACTTCGTCTCTCTCTCTCTCTCTCTCTCTCTCTCTCTCTCTCTCTCTCTCTCTCAAACTACTCAGCTGGCTATCAGTAGACACACACACACACACACACACACACACACACACACACACACACACACACACACACACACACAATCAGTTTGTGCTAATGAATAATGATGTTGCATTTAGTATGTTTACCTAAAATTTAAAACTGTGTCAAAATACATAACCACCTCACATTACGGATTACAGTACGTTCACCAGTAATCAATACTTATTTGCATAGTTTATGTTTCAGTAATAGTCATGGAGTAGCCATACCCACAGTGATATTTTCGTTAATGCTAAAGGTAATCGTGTGTTAAATGGCGGATACCAGTTCGAGGGGAGGTGGCCGCTGACACTACTAATCCTCATAGCTTCGGTAGTGAGTTGTAGTGTCACTGCAAAGGTTCCTATTCCACCAGTTATGTCAATAATTAAAGTTAACATACTGATGAACAGTCATTTCTTATGAAAAATACAAACAGCCTATATACAAATCTCGAAATACATTTATGAAGCATATTGTGGGAACATACTGATGAACAGTCATTTCTTATGAAAAATACAAACAGCCTATATACAAATCTCGAAATACATTTATGCAGCATATTGTGGGAGCTTTCCACCTCTCACGCACCAGTCACAGTCTTGGTCCTTTGTTTCAGTATTGCCAGCCTGACAGTGTACACTGTTAACGAACATGCTATTAATGTCAGTTCTATATGCTTATTTACATTTGGAACAACATAAATCAAAGCAGGATTTCATTCAGTACACAGAATGCCAAATACAATATGCGTGTGTGTGTGTGGGTGTGTGACAATACGTGGGGTGGAGGTGGGGGGGAATATAGTGAGTATGAAATGTGTGTCATAATGGTAATATGGGTGTGTGCATACGTGGCTAAGAACGTCCAAGACTGATATGCAATCTTTGCTTTTAACACTTGATGACACACCTCATTATTTATTTAGGTTCTGTTTATAAGTTTGTAGCATGTTTCATCATTATATTATTACGATTATGTTTGGGGGGTGAAACCTGAAACACCACATAAAGACAAACACTGAAATATATATATATATATATATATATATATATATATATATATATATATATATATATATATATATATATATATATATATATATATAAAATGCATTATGTGTAGCAAAATACCTGAATAACACTATTTCAGGAAGAAATAAAATACTGACGAAGAGAGTGTATGTAGGTGAGGTGGAGTGAGGGAGAGGGAGGGGAAGACCGAGGATGAGATGGAGGGATGGAGGTATATGAGGGAGGGGGGAGTGAGTTGGGGGGAGGGTACTCAAATGGTGGGTAACAGAGCGACTTGGAGGCGTTTTGTCTGCCGCCACCCTCTGCGGGATTAGGACGTCGGGCTATAGATACATTGATAGAACATTACCGTATTATGACATCTATTTATTTACGCTGTAGTTGCAGCGTTTCTTAAGCTTAGATCATCGGATTTCCTCTGATCAGTATGTTACGTTATACTGTAGCTTTGAGTTAAGTAACATGTTATGTATTGTATTATAAATGAAGTCATGGAGGACATTCACTTAAAACTACATCGAACAGACAGCAAGTACAGTTGTTAGTAGTTTACCGGTATTTGTTATTGATCACACACTGACCAGCGTATTCCTGAGTAATATTTTAAAATCTTTATCACGATTGGAAAACAGCACCTTAGGCATGTCAACAGGTGGCATGATGTCCAGCGAGTTGGCAGAATGTCTAAAGAGTTGTGATTGTGCCAATCAAGAAAGCATCATATTTAATAGAAAAAAACCTGCTATTGTAACAGGAAATGCACATAAACGTCACTAATTCCTGTATAAGTGCCCCGTAATAAATATGTCAGTGGGCAAAATATATAAGATAGTGTCGTATCAGTTATATTGTCAGATAAGTTATAGTAAGTTATTAAAGTTACTGTTAGATTGTTATACTGCATGGGATAATATCCATTATAATCAGAGGATAAAAAAAAACAAAAAACAAAAAAACATACGATTTGTATGGAACTCATTCATTAGTAGGAAGTAACCCATCCCCCTTCTCGATCACTTCTCGCAGTCTGTTTGCACAGAGGCGACATGGTTCCGTATGAGCTGTTTCTGGCTTCTGAACTGTTCTCACTGGGCATGGATGTGGGCCAGTAGTTCATGTGGTGTCCGTTCACTCTCAGGCTCACAACAGTTAACCATATTCCCCCATACATTTTCGATGGGGTTCATGTTTACATCCTTTCTGAGCCGGTTGAGGAGCTGCAAGTCCTCTCGACTTCCAAACCACTCTGGACTCTTCTCGCCGTGTGGATGGGGCAGCGGTCCTGAACAAAAATTACAGGGCCGGGAGGAAACGGATAGTTCCGCTCCTGTGCTGAGGGAAGGAAAAATATCCTGCTAAATTTCAATGTATTTTTCATCAGTGAACTTCCCCTCTATCCTGGTGACGTCACTCATGCCGTGGATGCACGCCCACCCCCAGACGTTGACGGTGACGTGTCCACTTCTGTCCTCGTAGATGTTCCTACGGTCGTAACTGCACGTGAATAGAATGTTTATACATTGCTCATATAGTTTAATTTCTAATAATCTTTGACACTTGGGGAAAAGCCACAGTTTTTCATGTTATGGTTCATTATCCACTATTTCTTTGGTATATTTTGTGGGGATTGTACGGCTCTAAAAACAGTAGTGCAAGTGTTGGTAAAATGCGTTCATCTAGACGTATTATTACTATGAATATCAATTGATCCCCAAATGTTTTTTTTTATTTTTAATCATTTTAAAACTGTTTAGTGGTACAACATAAAAATATGTTTGTTATACACATCGTCAGCAAATTTATAAATATGCATTAGAGTACTGTCGCCTCCAGAAATCTTTTCTCTGTCATCAAGCTTTATGAATACAAATTACCTGGTAACAGTCATAAGGAGAAGTGTCAGGCATACGATCAATGCATCTCGATACTCTGGCCTTTATCTACCTACTGCTCTTCCACACTTTCCAATTTTTCCTCAACCTGTCTGTTTACCATATTTATTACAATTCACCACCATATATCCATATCTATATCTATATCTATCTATCTCTATCTATCTATCTATCTCTCTCTCTCTCTCTCTCTCTCTCTATATATATATATATATATATATATATATATCTATATATATATATATATATATATATATATATAACATCATCACCTTCACCAGCCATAACTAGTCCACTGCTGAACAAAGGCCTCCCATAACCTTTTCCACGAATTCCTTGACTGAGCCACTCTTTGCCACATTTTCCCTGCAAATTTCTCTATCTCATCTCTCCATCTCTTGTCTGGCCCTTTTCTGCTACGCTTACCTCTTGGTGTCCAGTCAGTCAGCCTCTTGCTCCATCGGTTATCCTTTACTCTTGCTATATGGCCTGCCCACCTCCATTTCTGTTCTTTTATGACTTCTATAATATCTTTGACTTTAGTCTGCTCTCTCACCCAAGATGATCTTTTCCTGTCTCTTAAAGATATTCCCAACATTAACCTTTCGATTGCCCTCTGAGAACAGATTAATTTATTTTCTATTGATTATGTCAATTTCCTGGTCTCACAGCCATACGTCATAGCTGGAATTATATATTCGTTATATACTTTTCGTTTCATACAAACTGGCAAGCTACTTTTCATAATGTCTCTATGTTTACCGAAAGCTTTCCATCCAATTGTAATGCGTCTTTTTATTTTGCTATCATGATCTTTCGTTAATTTTAGCATTTGCCCCAAGTAGTTGTACTCCTCAACTTCTTCAAGAATTTCATCGCTTATTCTGATGACCCTCTTTAGTGTTTGTGGATTAAACATTACTTTCGTTTTACTCCGGTTAATCTTCAGTCCTACTTTCAGACTTTCTCTGTTCAGTTCATCTAACATTTCTTGCAATGCCTCCACTGTTTCTGAGATTAGGACAATGTCATCTGCAAATCTTAAATGGTTTAGCTTTTCTCCATCTATGTTCACTCCTTTGTGTTCCCAGTCTAGCTTTCTGAAAATACTTTCTAGTCATGCTGTAAATAATTTTGATGAAATTGTATCTACCTGACGCACGCCCTTCTCAATCTTAATTTTTTCCGAGTCCTTATGTAATTTAACTTTAGCAGTTCCCTCTTTATATATGTTTTTGAGCAGTTTTACAATGTTCTCATTCAGTCCTTGTTCTCGCAATGAATTTATAATTGGTATGTGTTACACTGAATCAAAAGCCTTTTCGTAATCAACAAAATCTGAGCACAATGGTTTATTATGTTCTGTAGTTTTCTCGATTAGCTGATTCATTGTGTGTAGATGATCACTGGTCGAATACCCGCTTCGGAATCCTGCCTGTTCACGAAGTTGGTTTTCCTCCAAAATTGTTGTTATTCTGTTCGCAAGGACTTTAGTGAAGAGTTTGTAAATGACTGATAATAAGCTAATTGGACGATAGATACTAAGATCTTTTGAGTCACCTTTTTTGTAGAGTAAAATAACTTTTGCATTACATCATGGTTTGGGAATTTTCTTTTGTTTTGTACAGTGGGTAAATAAGAGAACAAGCCTATTTTTTACTTCTACTCCTGTATCCAACAGTAAATATGTTACTATTCCATCTTCTCCCGGAGCCCTCTCTCTTTTCATATTTTTTAGACAAATATTTACTTCGTCTGGTATTACCTCAGGTATTTCACTTGTGTCAACTGAAAAGTTAGCTATTGGTACTACTGTCTTTGATGCATACAGTTCTTTGTAAAATTCTTCAACTCTCTTCACCATCTTATCTCTGCATTTAATGATTTCACCGTTTTTTTTTTTCTTTCTTTCTTTCAGCGATATCATTTGTTGCTTTCCTAGTGCCATTTTACTTCGGACCTGTTTCAGACTTTTTCCATTTTTGATGGTTTCTTTGATCTGATCCATGTTTCTCTTTCTTTTTTCTTCTCTTTGTCTTTTGTTGATAAGCTTATTTAATTCCGCTCGCTCTATTTCGTCTTTCTTTGTTTTTACTTTTATTTCATTTCGTTTTTTCGTAATCTTGAGTGTCGTTTCTGAATATTTCTTGGCGTTGGTTCTATTAGGTTTTCTTACTACCTCCGCTGATTCTCTTAGCACTTTTGTCAATCATTCAGCTCATCATTGTCACATTCAGCATTACTTAGAGCCTGAAATCTGTTCCTTATTGCCAACTGAAAGGCTGCTTTGTTTTCGTTCACTATTATTGGGCATATTTTTTTTATCTGTAATCATTTTCTTTATTTCACTTCTGAAACTGAATATATATATATATATATATATATATATATATATATATATATATATATATATATATATATATATATATATATATATATATTCTATTTGAGTGTGTGTGTGTGTGTGTGTGTGTGTGTAGGTTCCCACTCTTACCTGATAACCATACATCCACATATCTTATGAATCAAGAACATTCATACTGGCTAGGTTATATTCAATAAATCCACATGGGCTAATGTGTCATTTTCTCATATCTGTTCCAAGTGGCCCAACATTAAAATAAAAAACAAAGATTCTGGGTGTGGTCATTCAGGAGAGTCATGCAGTAATCATATATTATTATCAGTGATCATTTCCAAACCAAGGCCAATAAGACTACCAGGTCTTGTCATACAAGGGCAAATTTGTGTCCAGCTCGCGCTTGTCGTCACGGTGTTGATACACCTGGGAGGAGGATGCCAGGCAGTGATAAACTTTGATAAATTGTTTCAGCTTATGTTCTGTAATAGCATTATTATGCATTGCTGTGCATGTATGTATTTGTAGGGTATAACAATTAAATATAATAAATAATCACTGAATCATGCATTCATTTGACAAAATTTGATTTAAAAATAACTGGTCAAGTGAATTTCTAAAGTTCATATTTTTGCACAATAATAATTGTTTCATCTCCCGCCCATGTCAAGGCCATTTTATATGAAAAGCTTAGCAATGACCTTTACTGTTCGACCTGACGTGCATTCTGATAGGTATTTGCATACAGCAGGATTAAATTGATTTGGAGTGTTCAGTATTCTGGAAGTGTTTGGCAACTATCCCCCTCACTTTTCCTTCCTCTATCCCCTTTCTCTCCCATCGCTCCCCCTTTCTCTCACGTCTGTTTAATGAGGTAAAATATACATCCTAATTTCAGCTTCCATGCTCCATTGTACTGAAGAGATTAAAAAAAAAAAAAAAACTTGGAGTCACGGTATGTCTGTCTCTACCTCTCTCTCCCATAGCTGTCACAAGAGCAGCTGCCCCCACTCACCCCCCGGCAGAGGCTGGGGAGTGGAGGGAAAAATGGGAGGAGACACTTCTCCACACCGTGACGTCATCACATCTGCGTAGTACCACTGGGTGAAGAGACCTGGTAGTCTAATTGGCCTTGTTTCAAACTACTATTTGACATAGGATATTGGTTATACACTTGACCACTCTTATTTTATAAGGAATTACATTGGCCAGTAAAGGACAGCTGGATTTATAACCACACCAAAAAATATGTGAATTTCGCAAACTAATAAACACTGAACTTGCTGCCTTTTCGAAGTAGTTTACGTGAAAGTCCAGTGTGTGAGCCCTCATGATATAGATAATACAAAATATAACGAATATATTGCATAATTCTGTGCAATAGTATAACTTAATAAACTGATTGCTGGGAAATAAAAACAGATGCTCCTACAGTTTAATTTTGTAATGAACATTAAAATATCATTATTATCTCCTGGAAGAAATAGTTATTCATGTAATATGGATTCCATATTACAGTATTATAATACTTCAGTGTTTGTCTTTATGTGGTGTTTCAGGTTTCACTCCCCAAACATATTCATAATAATATAATAATGTAACATGCTATAAACTTATAAATAGAACCTAAATAAATACTGAGGTGTGTCATCAAGTGTTAAAGGCAAAGATTACATATCAGTCTTGGATGTCCTTAGCCACGTATGCACACACCCATATTACCATTATAGTAAACAGCAATGATAGTTACAAAAAGAGCCTAAACTATAAAAAGGGAAATTATCAAGACCTAAAGAAGTATTTCTTAGAAGTTGATTGGGAAAATGAGTTTAGAGGACAAGATTTAAATGCTGTATATAAAAAATTCTGTGAATTTTATGAAATAGGAGTCCAGAAGTACATCCCACAGCACAAAGAAGCAGATAAGAAAATACAGAAATAGTTCAATACAGAATGTAAAAAATCAAAAGAAAGAAGAGATTTGTTGTGGAATAGATACAGAAGACACAATAGTGAAAGGGCGTATAATAATTACAAACAGACAAGAAATGACTATACAAGAATAAGGAGGGAAGCCCAAAAACAGTTTGAGGAGGATATAATAAATAAAAGTAGTGATCAACCAAAGCTGTTTTACAACTATATCAGAAGCAAAACTAAAGTAAAAGATATAATACAATCCATTACGGACGAGGAAATCACTTATACACAAGAGAAAGATATTTGTGAAGCACTAAATAAGAATATCCAATTAGTTTTTACAGAAGAAAAAAATTTTGAGAGGGACTATGTGGAACACGCATGTCCACACATACTACCAGATATACAAATAGCAGAAAAAGTAATACAGGAGGAGTTAAGTAGATTAGACAGAGGAAAAGCAAGTGGTCCTGATGAAATTTCATGTTGGGTATTACGAGAATGTGCAAAGGAGTTAAGTAAACCATTATTTTTAATTTTCAAGAAATCCTTGAGTCAAGGTAAACTACCTGATATTTGGAAAAAAGCAAATATTGTCCCCTTATTCAAGAAAGGAAATAGACAAAATCCACTCAACTACCGATCAGTATCACTGACCAGTGTTGTAAGCAAGGTATTAGAAAAACTTATAAGAAAAGCTTGGGTAAATCATCTAGAAGAACACAGTATGCTAACAGAAAGACAGTTTGGTTTCAGAAAAGGAAAATCATGTGTTACTAATCTGTTGAGCTACTATGACAGAGTAACAAACACAATACAGGAAAGGGAAGGATGGGTGAACAGTATCTATTTAGATTTCAAGAAAGCTTTTGACACAGTACCACACCAAAGACTTTTATGGAAACTGTAC
>NC_137027.1:31191657-31311657 GCF_032717465.1 Coenobita brevimanus
GATAGAGTAAGAACTCTTCACCCAGGCTTTCTCCCCCAGTTTCACCATAGACGATTATGGGGCTGTCCTTATGTAATTTCCCTCCTCCAACTTCCTCATGGGTGACATTAAAATTTCTTCAATTGATGTATCTTCCCCCATAACTGGCCTCATTACTAACAAGGCATATGGGCCTGATGGTAGGAGACAAGAGAGAGACTGGGAGCCACATATTTGCCGTGCACAATGCAATGCAATGTTAACTGCTTGGCTGAATGGTAAAAGAGAGGCTATGCCATCTGCAGTGCCCATGATTTGGTGTGAGCCCACAAATCATTATGATCATTGTTATTTTAGTCTTACAAAGACAGCAGGATTTTCAAAGAAAAATAAGTCATAGATCAAGTATCCAAACTGTCAATCAGCCTTAAAGCTAGTTCGACATGACGAAGAAAACCCACTGCCACTTTCTCCACTAATGGTCACAGACAACAGTTCTTCTGACGCTTCAGCTAGTAATATGGAAGTACAGAAAGACAACCCATTTGTTCCAGATGCAGATAGTTCCCACATCTGGTAAGTCAAGCAGAGTTAAATGACTTGGTGCTCAATTTGGAATTTACAAAAGAAAAGACAGAGTTGCTTGGTTCCAGACTTCAAAAATGGAATCTTCTACAGCCAAGTATCAAAGTTTCATACATTCTTCAGTGTCGCTTGAAATTTTCATCATTTTACTTAATGGAGAAAAGTGTTTGTTTCTGCAGTGATATCAGTGGTCTAATGCAAGAGATTGGGCGTGACTATGATCCCAAAGAGTGGTGACTTTTCATTGACTCCAAAAAGTGAGTCTTAAAGCTATCTTACTGCACAATGGCAATGGGAAACCTTCAATACCTTTAGCCCATAACGCAGGTCTTAAAGAGACTTATGAATCCATGGAACGACTGCTAAGGCTCATCAAATTCAATGAGCACATAGAATATCTGTTGTGACCTGAAAGTTATATCCTTGCTCCTTGGTCTACAGTTGGGTTACACAAAGCTTTCTGTGTTTCTGGAATAGCAGAGATGATAGGAATCACTACAAAAAGCATGACTGGCCATCTAGAACTGAACATGTTGATGAACATAGTGTACAACATCCAGCACTGGTTGATCCTCTGAAAATACATCTTCCATCACTTCACATTAAACTTGGACTCATGAAAAATTTTGTGAAAGGTATGGATCGTCAGTGGAGTGGTTTTCAATACTTAAAGGGCAAATTCAATTGAATTCTGACTGATGTAAAGTTAGATGCTAGAGTTTTCACTGGGCCACAGATCCGTAGTGTCATCTGCAACCCATTGTTCCCCCTTAAACAATATGAGATGGAACTAACTGCATGGACATCTTCTGTTCAAGTTGTTGAAGATTTTCTTGGAAACCACCGAGCTGAAAACTACTGTGAACTGGTAGATAACATGCTGAAAGCTTATAAATGAATGGGATGCAGGATGTCTTTTAAAATGCATTTTTTACACTTCTGACTTCTTCCCTGTGAGCCTTGGAACTGTAGGTGACGAGCATGGCGAGCGTTTCCACCAGGAGATCTTTGTAATGGAATGCAGATATCAAGGGAACTTCAACCCAAATATGATGGGTGATTACTGTTGGTTCCTGCAACGAGACAGCACTTCATCCCACAAAAGACAAAGGAAGAGACCACAACAAAGATTCACCTCACGGTAGGAATTTGCCTCTCAGTAGTAACAACTTAACGTCTAAGCACTTTGGGTGGATGGTTGGGCATTGGGGTGGTAACTCCGCCAGTGAAAATTCACTGTCCGTCCTAAGCCAGAATAAGAGGAAGGATACCCCTATTAGCATTATTTAAGCAAGGCTGACACAAAATATGGCCGAGAAAAGGTGGATACTCTACTTACATATTAGAAGCCGGGGCGGGAAAAGAGAAAAAAAGGTTCTTCGGTTATACAAACTCTGGATGTGATACGGAAATTTGGCTATCAGATCTAAAATCAGCATCACAGATTTAGAGGGAAATATTAGTTTCCATTTCTGTAATAGAAAAAGAACTGAAATTTGTTGCCTAGTGTAATAATAATAATAATCATAATAACAACAATAATAATAATAATAATAATAATAATAATAATAATAATAATAACAACAATAATAATAATAATAACAATAATAATAATAATAATAATAAGAAGAAGAAGAAGAAGAAGAAGAAGAATAAAAATAATAATTCTATCTATTGCCAGACGTCTTAATCTCGTAAGAGGTGACCACATACAAATCGCCTGCATGATGCCCTGTCCAGCGCCATTTCACTGCCATGCTCCTACAGTAGCTCACACCCCCCTCTATCATTTACCTCTCCACTCCATCTCTTCTTCTCATCCTCGGCCTCCCCCTCCCTCTCTCTCCTCCACCTCACTCACATACATTCTGCTCGTCAGTCTCTTGCTCCTCATCCTCTCCACATGCCCAAACCACCTCAGTGTGTTTCTCCTTAGGTCCCGTCCATACGAGCGGGCAGTGCCCGACGGGCAAACACTGGTACCAAATCACATTCCAATTCACACATTTAGAAGATGGCTGGCGGCCACGAGCGTAGATGACGTCATAAGCAGGGAAACCACTGGCAAACTATCCATAATACCCTTGCCCGTTGTTGAGGCAATGCTTGCCGTGTGGACAACAAAACAATTGTGCCCGGTAGTGACCAATGGTCGCCAGAAAGTGCTTGATCTTGTAACACTGCTAAAGAAGCGAGGGATATACGCTTAGCTGGCAGTGCCCATCAGGCATTGCCCGCTCGTATGGACAGGGCCTAACGCTTCCTATCACATCCACATTCTCACCACAACGCTCCTTCACTTCCTCATTCGTCAGTTTGTCTCTCCATGTGACTCCACATGCTCTTCTCAAATAACTCATTCCCACTGTTCTCACTCTTGATTTGTGTTCCTCCAACAAGGTTCAAGCTTCACTTCCATACGTAAGGGATGGTATCACAATACTTTCATGCAGTGACTTTTTCACTTCCATGCTCACATCTCTGTTTCGTATCACTGTTCTCAAAGAACTAGTAATCTTTCTTTCTTGCTGTACCTTTTTAAGCACTTAATCCTCTAAACTTCCATCTTTACTCATCATACTACTCAAGTACTTAAATGTGCTCACACTTTCCATTTCCTCCTCATCCAACTTCACTGTACATTCACTGACTCCATTTCCCTCGAAGACCATAAATTTACTCTTCCCTACATATTCGCCTCTGGATTCCATTTCTCATACACTCTCCCATACTCACTCAACAACTCTGGCAGCTCCCCTTCGTCTTCCCTTAACAACACAGTATCATCTGGAAACAACAATATACGGAGTTTCCAAACATTGCCCTCTCTCTTTACGGTTGCTTCAACATCCGCTGCCCTGCCTTGTATCTCTTTTATAACCCCATCCAAGTACAGATTGAACAACGGTGGAGACATGACACATCCCTGTTTTAATCCGACCTTCAAACAGAAAATTTCACTCAGTTCACTGTCCACATGCATTGCAGCCTTAACACCCTCATAAATACTCTTCACGGCATTCATCAACTTCCCATTTACTCCATATATTCTTAATACTTTCCACAATCCTTTTCTATCCACCCTGTCATATGCTTTTTCCAAATCATGAAGGCCGCTTGTAACTTCTTTCTCTTCTCTAGAAACTTTTCCACTAAAGACCTAAGAATGAATATCTGATCTACACAACCTCTTCCCTTCCTAAAAAACTTATTCTTCTGTTATTTCCCTAACTCTGTCAATAAGTATCCTACCACATACTTTTCCTGTTACACTAAGAAGGCAAATGTCCCTACGATTGCCACACACTTCTTTTCCCCTTTTCCTTTGTACAGGTGGATAATTGTACCTGACTTTCAATTCTCCGGGACTTTACCTTCCTCCTAGGCCAATCTGCACATCTTCCACATCCATTCTACTACTAACTCTCTCCCATGCTTCAGCATTTCACTACACACTCCATCAATTCCTGGGGCTTTCCCCCTTTTTGACTTCTTTGTTGCCTCCACAACTTCCATTCTACTGATTTGTTCCTTTCTTTTCACATCCGTCTTTCTCCCAGCCATTTCCCAGCCACTTATATTCGCAATACTTCCATTCTCAATGTTCAACAATTCCTTAAAGTTTTCTCTTCATCTGCTCACCTTTTTTCCCTTCTTCGCTAGTAATCTACCATTTTCATTTATCACTCCCTAACAATCTTCTTTAACATCCTAACTCTCTTTACTTCTTTCCAGAACATTTTCTTACATTCCTTCGACTTTACACTCAAATTCGTTCCTAATTCCTCATCCATTCTCTTATTACTCTCTCTTACTTATATTTTCACCTCTTTCTTCATCTCTACATGTAAGTGTCTCGTCTGTCAACTTCTTCCTCACCCCTGTTTCTCATTCACTCACTATATCCTTTATTTTTTTGTGTGTCACAGCCTGTCTCACCTGTTCATTCCACCATGCTGTTCCTTGCACCCCTTTTCGTCTTCCCATTACCCCAACACCACCTCCCATGTTGCACATATTTACTGTGTGAATGAATATCTTGCACACACCTTCCACGTTTCCCATCTGCTTCAAATCATATATACCCAATCGCTCCTCCACTTCTTTCTTATATTCTGCCCTTTTCCCATCCTGTGGTAACCTTTCTACTCTCCTTATAAGAACAACTTCCTCCTGTCCTTCCCTTCTTCTATTCCTCCACTTTATTTCAACTTTGACTTTCACCACCACCAAGTGGTTGTCAGAAAGTCCACACAACAGCCATGTATATGTTCTTGCATCCATTGCATGACATCTCATTCTCTCATCCACACACACATAATCATTCTTTGCCTTAAGTTGATTCAGTTCACCACCCACCCTTCTCATCACTCGCCACGTATACTTATGGATCATTTTGTGCCTGAAGAGGGAATTGGCTATCACCAACCACCTCCTGGCACTAATGTCTATTAGAGCATTGCCATTCTCATCCACATCTGCAGGCACATCCCACTCACCAACTACTCCGTCCACCTTCACATTCCCTACTTTTCCATTGACATCTCCAGTCAGAAACACTCTCTCATTCCTTTCAAACCTTTCCATGCGCTCTTCCACGTTTGTCCAAAACTCTTCATTCACATATTCTTATTTTTAACTCATCGTCATCCCGAAATCGAAAGAAATCAACACACACACACACACACACACACACACACACACACACACACACACACACACACATCCCAAATCCACACGCCACTATCCAGTGGCCTTCAAAACTCGCAACACTCCCCCAAAGGAGAATTATTCATAATAGTACACATCCATATCCTCTTTTTATATATTCCTGATGCAAACCATAGTTATAAAAACGATAGAGAGAGAGAGAGAGAGAGAGAGAGAGAGAGAGAGAGAGAGAGAGAGAGAGAGAGAGAGAGAGAGAGAGAGAAGAAAAAAACAATGGTGAAATATGCAAAATAAATCACCTAGGAAGAGGTCTTAAGGAGCCACCTGTGTTACCTGGAACCACTTGACCAAAAAGGTAATCAAACTGAATTTCGAAAAAAAGTTTAATTAATTTGCAATCCGTAAATATCCATTTTTTTTTAATATTTATAATAATTTGCTACTCATAGTCTTTTATTTCGGTGTGTGATATAATATTATTTGTATTATTAGTAAAGACATTAAATGGATTTCATGTTTATATTTATCTATATGCCTGGTTATCTATCTGTGTTTATTTATCTGTATGTTTATCTCTCTGTTTATCTATCGGTCTGTTTATCTATCTGTGTCTGTTTATATCTTTCTGTCTGTCTATCTATTCATCTATCTGTATATCGATGTATCTATCTTGATACCTATGTATATATCTTTTTCATTCAGTATACCTTTATCTACCTGTCAAATGATCTATCTGTCTTTACCTATATCTGTCAGATCACATTTACGTCTATCTATCTGTTCATCCATCCATATTTATATCTATCTGTTCATCTATCTATCTACGAAGATACTCTCAATTTTGTTTTTGTTTTTCAGTCAACCTCTACTTCTATTTTTTTTTTTTTTAATACAAGGAAGAAGGAACCAAAGGCCAGCAAGCCATTCCTTCCAAGTAAAAAGAAAATAAATAAATAAATTCAAGATTAACATATCCAACAATCCTCTTTTTAATTTATCTATCTGTATTTATCTATCTATTTCTGTGTATCTATCCATCCGTCCATCCATCCAGCTACATATCTACAAGTATCTATCCATCTACTCATCCATCCATCTATCTATCCATCCACCTACATATCCATCTATCTATCGTAACAAACAAGGTGTGTGTGGAGTTAAGTGCTTGTCTCTGAATTCCACCAACACTTACTCTCCTCACAATTGACACACTTCATTATCTTCTGTTTTGCAGTGTTACGACTTTCTTCATTTAATTCCTACTGTAAAATGGTAGTAGTAGTAGTGGTAGTAGTGGTGGTAGTAGTAGTAGTAGTAGTGGTGGTGGTGGTGGTGGTGGTGGTGGTAGTAGTAGTAGTAGTAGTAGTACGGTAGTAGTAGTAGTAGCAATAGTAGTAATAGTAATAGTAGTAGTAGTAGTACTAGTAGTGGTGGTGGTAGTAGTAGTAGTAGTAGTAGTAGTAGTAGTAGAAGTAATAGTAGTAGTAGTAGTAGTAGTAGTGGTGGTGGTGGTGGTGGTGGTGGTATTATTAATGTTTATTATTATTATTATTATTATTATTACCAGTAGTAGTTGTTGTTGTTGTAGTAGTAGTAGTAGTAGTAGTGGTTTCACGTTCGAAACAGCTCTAGTTCCTGTGTTCCCGCTGACGCCATTTTGGTTCCAGCTGCCGCCATTTCGTTCCCTCTTGACCCTAGGAGTGTCAATACCGTGGTCCTGAACCGTCTCATTGTGGGGACAGGTCTAGTTACGGTGGCTGGAGGGGATGGGGGTGCCGTTTTTGGGTCAGGCTGGCTAGCGGGTCCAATACAGAATTCGTCCCTGTGGATGATGTAGTGATGATGATGATGATGATGAGGAGGAGGAGGAGGAGGATGGTGACGATAATGATAATGGTTATGATGATGATGATGATGATGATGATGATGGTGACGATGATGATGGGGAAGAGGATAAAAACAAAGAATGATCATGATTGCTTTCTACCTCCACTATCATCATCTATCTCTTTTCACTTTAACTTGGAGAGAGAGCTGCAAAGTGGGGGGGGGGGGAAATGGAACGGGAGAAGGACATGGAGGAATTATGTTTAGTTTTCCTCCCATCCCTCCCTCCCCCCCCTCTCTCTCTCTCTCTCTCTCTCATACATTAATAAGTAAGGTGACCAGATTTTTTGGAGCTAAAAGCGGGACGCGCGCGCGCGCTCGTGCGTGCGGGTTTGTGTCATATATATAGACAGATAGATAGACAGATAGAGAGATATAGCCTAGATAGATGTAGATAGATAGATAGACAGATATATAGACAGATAGATATTGACTAATGTGACAGAGACCGCTGCTGCGCTACACCTCAAACTGAGGCTGCTAATCAAACACTAACGTCTCCTACGAACTCCAAACATACCGTACGGTACAGTGAATGGGTCGACCAAAGTTACAAGCTAGTGAGCATTACAGATTTTATATTAATAATTCGGTATTTCATTTGGTTAGGATTATGCATAATTTTTCTAATTCATCCTAATTTCATAAAAGAAGGTCATGTTATATCTATTGCAATAGTAAGTTTCTAAAAGCGAGACAATTAAGAAAATTTACTCAAATAGCGGGACATTCTAGTCACAATTAAAAAAGCGGGACGGACGTCCAAAAAGCGGGACTGTCCCACCTAAAAGCGGGACTCTGGTCACCTTATTAATAGGATCCAAGTGGGACACAAACTGCTGCATCTTCATAATATACACAGTTTTCAATATAAGGGGGCAATTTTTCGGTGTGTATAAAGAGAGGTGTCTTCACCCCCATTGAGCTCCGTAGTAACACATCTTAAAAATGACTTTTTTTCTAGGGACTTGTTAAGGTTTATTAGTAGACTGAGCACTTCGTAAAAATAAATAAAAGTGAGGAATTTTAGTGTTATTCCTAATACTTTTATTAACACCGAATAAACAATAACAATAATTCTCGATATAGCAGTATATGAGAGTCCCATCTGTGTCCTGATTGGCTAACTATTATGACGTCACTAGCTCCGCCCCCTTACCACACTTGTGGCTGCTGGGCCAGCCGCCACAAGTGTGGCGACTGGAGAGTGTGGGAAACTGGGATTCTGGGAATTCAGTGTGGACCCTGACACCAAGGTGGTTGAACGCCATGGCTCCTTTCGCTCTGCTCTGCATCTTACTGACTGTTCTTCCTGCTTTGAGTTCAGGTATAGTAATTAACTGATTTTTTTTTTTTTTTTGAGATTTGTGAAGTTTGATACCTTTTGAAGTTTCGTTATACCCCTCCACTAGCGATTTATTCTGTCCACACATCAATATCCGCTCGTGTCATGTAGATGCAAAGTACCGATGTCGAAAGGGAATTTTAAACTGAGATTTCGTTGCACATTTTCCTCAGCGGTTTATTCTGATCATTGCACATTGATATCCTCTTACCTTAATGCAACCTGTTTCAATATTAAACAATATAAATACCGCTCAATAATGCAAAGATGTTTTATGAAAAAAAAATAATAATAATGATAACGATAATAATAATCATCATCATAATAATAATAATAGTAATAACGATAATAATAATAATCATAATAATAATAATAATAATAATAATAATAATAATAATAATCACAATAATATAATAATAATAATAATAATAATAATAGATCGCTAAAAAAAGAGCTGTTGCGAAGCGTACTATGCCAATAAGAATAAAAAATATGTTATGTATAACGTTGCTCCTTTTCATACACACACACACACACACACACACACACACACACACACACACACACACACACACACACATTTCCTTTTTCTTCGGTCCGTGTCTTTTTTCTTCTTATATACAGTATATAATGTTTTGCTGTATTTTTCACATTATTATTATTATTAGTAGTAGTAGTAGAAGTAGTAGTAGTAGTAGTAGTAGGAGGAGGAGGAGGAGGAGCAGTATTAGTATTAGTAGTATCATTACTACTACTATTCTATTCTATATACCTAGGCTGCTTCCCCCAAGGAAAAGCAGGTAGCCGAGACAGGACGACACACTCCCCATTTACTCATCCATTAAAACATATTCATTCGCATCTTAGCCCCAAAGGGGAGAACGGACAGATCCTCACCGCACCACACCGCACAAGGGTCAATTGCTCAATGCAATCAGTGACATTCGCAGCAGGGCCCGATAGCAGAGCTGGTTTACCCCTGCCACATCATAACAGACCCATCCCCCTTACCCGCATCTGACCTGACTAGCTGATCAGACCAAATGCGGGAGAATATCCCCTCAGGGCTGCGTCATCATTTATTCATTCACAATTTCTCTCCATTTATTTCTGTCACGCACAGCCACTTTTCCTTGCTAAACAGACATCCCTCTCGCATCCAGTGCTCTCTTCACACTGTCCATCCATCCTATTCGTGGTCTTCCTCTCAACCTTACACCTCTCACATCAGATCTAGTTATCTTTTTCACCATTCGCTCATTATCCATTCTCTCCATATGCCCAAGGGGGGCGCGGTAGCACAGTGGTAACGCGCTGGACTTGTGATCGGGGGATTGCAAGTTCGAGCCTCGCCCGGGCTGCCGTGCCGGGAGGGGTAGCTCCCTCCTGTAACCCTAGCAGGGCTATATAGTCCAATACAGGGCTTAGCTCGGGGGAACTCCATTTCTCCCATTTCCATATGCCCAAACCATCGCAACACCCTCTGCTCAACTCTACCAGCCATCTCCCGAACAACTCCAGTTCTCCTTCGCACTTCATCATTTCGCACTCGATCCATACGCATCACTCCACACATACTCCTCAGACACCTCATCTCCATTACATTCAAACTTTTCCTCTCTGCTACACCCATATTCCATGTTTCAGCCCCATATAACGCAGTCGGTACCACAACACCCTCATACAGCCTTCTCTTTACATCCATTCTAAGCAAACGACATCTAAACACTTTTTTCATTCCTCCCAGCACCTTTCCTACTTCATTTATTCTAAACTTCATTTCTTCATCTATTCTTCCATGCACAGCAACATGTGACCCTAGATATTTAAAACAGTCTACCTCCTCAAGCAACTCGCCATTCAAAACTATATTCATATCCCTACCATCTACCAACCTCAATCTCTCCTTTGAATCAGCCACAAGTGCAGTATCATCTGCAAACAGCAGCTGCTTCAGATTCCACTCCCCACCATCAACATTCACAAGACTTAGACCACCTAAAACTCTTGCATTCACCTCCCTTACAACACCATTAATGTAAATATAAAACAACCAAGGCGACATCACACATCCCTGTCTCAGCCTCACTCTCACGGGAAACCAATTACTCACAGCATTTTCCACTCTTACACGCGCTCTTCTGTTTACATAAAAACTTTTCACCCCTTTTAGTAACCTACCATCAAGTCCATACAATCTTAAAACAGTCCACAAAGCCTCCCTATCAATTCTATCATACGCTTTCTCTAAATCCATAAATGCCCAAAACACATCCGTGCCTTTCTCTAAATACTTTTCACACACTTGTCTCACAGCAAACACCTGATCCACGCATCCCCTCCCTCTCCTAAAGCCACACTGCTCATCACCAATCACTCCCTCTGTACCCTCTCTAACACTCATAATTAACACTCTGCCATACACCTTACCTACAACACTCAACAGACTTATACCCCTAAAGCTAGTACATTCATGCTTATCACCCTTGCCTTTATACAACGGGACCACACAAGCACTTGCCCAGTCAATTGGCACCATACCTATCACAAAGCACACATTCATCAGTCTTACTAACCAGTCAACAATAGTCACTCCACCACCCTTCAGGCATTCCACAGCACACCCATCCATACCTGCAGCTATCCCTGTTTTCATCTCCTTTACTGCCTTCTCCACTTCCTCCTTCGTGATTGAAGAATCATTCAACTCTCCCAACACATTTATTCCTTGCACCCATCCTTCTGCCACAATCTCAGCCACCCTTTCCTCCTCTACATTTAACAATCTTTCAAAATACTCTGCCCATCTCTTCCTTACTGCATCCATCTCAATTAACATCCTTCCATCCTCTGCTTTTACTCATTCTTCCTTCCCAGACTCTCCCTTTCGCACCCTTTTCACCTCATTCCAAAACATTTTCTTATTCTGTTGAAAATTCTCTGTCAGACGCCTACCCCATCTCTCATCTGCTCCCACTTTAGCATCACGCACGGCCCTTCTCGCCCTATTCCTCTTTTCCTTATACCTCTCATATGACACGTCATCCTTCCTCTGCAGCCACACTTCAAATGCACGTCTCTTCTCAGCCACAGCCATACTTACTTCCTCGCACCACCATTCACTTCCTTTTCTTACACCACCACCCACACGTCTCACATCACACACCTCTTCTGCATGCCCCACCACAGGACTCTTAAACAACTGCCATTCCTACTCCACACTGCCATGTTCCCGATCTTTCACTGCGTTCCACTCATCTTTCAATTTCTCCTGATACTCTATCTTTTTCTCTCTTTTATCCAACTCACTCACTTTCAAAACCTCCCTGCCACACCTAACCCTCCAAGCTCTCATCCATCTCTTACCTACTCTTAACTTTCCCTCCACCAGGTAGTGGTCAGACATACTTCTACCCTCTCCTCTCAGAACTCTCACATCCAACAATCTTCCTATTACATTTCTAGACACAACCACATAGTCCATCAAAGCTCTATCAACAACCCTTCCACCCTCCTGTCTCACCCATGTATACTTATAAATACCTTTTTTCTGAAACAGTGTATTTCCAATCACCATCTCTCGCTCAGCACACATCGCTATCATTCGTTCCCCATTTTCATTTCTTCCAGGCACACCATGCATACCAACTACACCTTCAACTGCTACATTTCCCACTCTAGCATTCAGATCTCCCATCATTACCAAATTCACATTCGCGTCAAAACTCTGTAGACACTCATCAACATCATTCCAGAAAGACTTCCTCTCTTCTTCATCCCTTTCACTTCCAGGCCCATATGCACTCACAAACACCCACAACTCTCGTTCAAATTTCGCTTTCACCCACGCCAGTCTCGATGACACCTCCTTCCATTCCATCACACACTGCTGTGCTTTCGGACTCACTAACAAGGCCACACCTTCTCTTACCCTTCGTCTATCAACACTTGACAATCTTCCATTCACACTTCCAAACATAGACTCACCCTTCTCTTTCATCTTCGTTTCACTCTAAGCTAACACATCCAACTTTCTTCTCACAAACATTCTCCCAATCTCCTCCCTTGTAGCCTCAGTCGTACTACATCCACGCACATTCATAGACCCAGTCTTCAGGGTATGGGGACTACTCCATCCCTCATCCCTTTCTCTGGCCTGTCTCTTTTTAGGAATAAAAAACAGAGGAAGGGGTCCCTAGTCCCCTCACCCCGCCCCTTTTAGTCGCCTTTTACGACACGCAGGGAATACGGTGGCAGTATTCTTCCTAACAGAAACTGGCCGCAGAGTAGTAGTACCACCCCACAGTGCGGCCAGATTGTTTCCCCCCCGCCACAGGGAATTACTACCACTACTCCTATTATTATTATTATTATTATTATTATTATTTATTATTATTATTATTATTATTATTATTATTATTGTCATCATTATCACTGTTATTATCCTCACATTATTCCATATGTTGGGGATATAGGAATCTCCCCTGTCCGTTCGTCTTTTTGTCTGGGCCTGTATATCGTAAACTACCAGGTGGATTGGCTTCCTATCACACAGAAAGATAGAGTATGTGTCGTAGTTGATGCCCGTATAGGTAATATTGCCATATTGTCTATACCTCACGAGTTATGACCATATAAGGAAAAATCTGTTTTGTTGTTATGAGACCATATTATAATTACAAATCATAATAGATAGAAAGATAAATAGACAGACAGACAGCTCCATGCAAGCCTGGGAAAGGGAAATGATCTTGCAAGTTAACTGAGGAAATGTTGACGATACATAGGAAGTAGCAAAGTCAGGGGATGATGTAGGTAGTGTGTCAGCGAGATAGCAGGCGAACAAAGCCTAGTGACATACACACATACTCACACACAGGTTTCTGGAACTTTCCAACCACAGTGTAACACACGTGACACGACCCCTGTTTCACCAGAATTTAGGAAGCAGAGAGGCAGAAGGAGGCTAGCATTAGAACCGATAGGTAGTGGAGAGAGTGAACAAGAAAGAGGGGCTCAACTAGACTTACTTATTATATTGTCTCTGTACGACATACCCTGCTCATCTTAGATTTCTCTGAATATAATAAATTAAGATCAACTCACTGTATTCATCTTTAATTTCTACTACAAGAAATCGAGAGTGACAACTAAACAACAAAACTTCTCTACAAGTTACTACAAAGTCTTTTATGACATTATTTGGTGGCCAGCGAAACTACGGACATCGTCTCCGAATCAAAAGCGAATTTCTACAAAAGCAGGTGAGACTCTACAAGATTAGCTTCAGTTCTACAGTGAATTCCTACAAAATACAGCCAACAATGCAAATAGCCTACAAGTCTAAAAAACAACTCTATAAAATTCACGTAACTTCAAGAACCAGCAAGAAGAATAAAAAACAAAGCAATTAAAGAAGAGGAACGACCAAAGCAACAACCACACAAACCCCCACCACTCTCTCCTGCCTACCTCCATCGCTGACACAGAGGTCAAGACACGAAGCAAAACACTAGAGCCACATTTATAGTGCGACTTACTCACCTTTCTTCACCCAGGTTACACATCGCTACTCAGTATTCACCACGGCTACCAGTGTGCGAAGCCAACGTCACCATGTGCTGAGATGACATCACAACACCAGTTTGCTGACTTAGGGCCATGCCAAGCAACGTGTGACTGACACAAGGCACTTCTCATCCACTACTCATTATTCATTATTCACATAGCTCCTACTCATACTCATTTATTTCCACAGTATTGAGTTGGAAATTCGATGTTCTATGCTGAGGTTTGCCTGAGACAGCTGTTAACCACCACAAGCACAAGGCCATGGAATTTCCGGAATAATATCGTCCATCAATAAAGCACTAGAATTATCAAGAGATCTTCAATCAACCCTGCATTTTTCTTCCGAGATCGACAGTTGCATCGACACGCCTCTCCGATCTGTATCAAGTGGGTGAAATTATACTTAATCATTTCTTCTCAGTGCTAAAATTAGGTATATTCAACTTCTTTACTTATTTCCATATATACACTTATACACTCACTATCTATCATTTATTACAACTCATTTACTCATCTATTTAGCTAGGACATAACTAACCAAAAGGCGTATTTCATATCACCATATCTTAATGACAGGGATATTTTTGCCACCACCCGTGTTATTACCAGATGAAACACAATTAGCTCCAACAAAAGATTCACAATTTAGAGAGCACCAAGGCAACACACCACTTGTACAAACCTCACTACAAATTAAATACCATGAAACAAATACGTCAGTTCCAGATGATAAGTGGGAAACCCAATCTGACGTAGCAAGTGAGGACTTGGTCGCTGACTTGCACACGTATGCCAATACACTTAACAGGGCTCACCGTTCCGGCCGAATATATTCCACCATTCCCTCACGCAACGATAAACAAGTCCAAGTTAAATTAACAGAGCAAACAGTGAAAATGAATCACGAAACAAATATCGCGGATCTAACATCCCCAATTCATGTGTGCGTTTACCATGAAGATAAAACTGCCCCAAAATTCTCTGGCACAGAAAATGATCACATTGATGTCATTTCATTAGTCAGTCAGTGCGAACAAATGTTCATCAAGCGCCACATACTCAACGAACAAGAGAAAATTGCCATTTTTTCATCATGCATAATCCAAGAAAGATGTCCAGCAAGCAATTTATTGAGATCTGATAAGCCCCTCAAGGTTAGGACATATGATGAATTTAAAACTGAATTTTTGAAGAAATTTTCTGGAGGTATGAACTTCTTGCAAGGAATAATTCCAGAATTACATAAGATTGTGGATCTTGTAAGGGAGCACACTACAAACCATGTGCTCAGTGAAATAACTGCTGATGTCTCCACAATCAAAAGAACATGTTAGTTACTTTGGAAAACTCAAATTGGATAACATGATGGAAAGATGTCCCCAGACCTCGTCGTGGACATCATTGGTTATGTAGCTGCCTTGTGTAAATTACCTGATAGGACCCTTAAGATCGTCAAGACGATCGCATACACCCCAGGCATGTGCTTACTACACTTAATGAATTAGGTAGAAATGCAGTGCAGTAAAGCAGTTATGATCGACACACCTGCACATTCTAGTAGAATGAGAGTACCTGAGATTGTATCAGCTGTGAAAACATCTACACCGACCCCAAACAGAGAACAAAATCGATTACGACCCGAAAGCAGGCAGAGCAAACAACCAAACTTGGCGAGGGTTCGATCACAAACACCAGCCTACAGGCAGTTTCATAAGTTTTCATGCAGCCCGATCAGGTCTCGCGCCATAAACAACACTACTTATGGGAAGTCACCTCGTAGGTTACAGTCAAGCGATAGGTCCATTCTATGTCATTATTGTGCAAAACCAGGACACACAAGGTATGAATGCTTTATCAAAGCAAAAGAGGAAAGACAAAAGACACAAGGATTTGGTCCTTATTGTAGGCATCATAAATACCAAGGGCACTGGACCAGTGACTGCAAAACAGTAGAAAAAATTGTGTCTATGTTCAAATCGGGGGAAGACCAAGTCATGACAAAAAACGAACAAATGTAAATAAAAACAAGTCTAAAATTCACATAGGAAGCATGCTGGGAAATGAGTGTATCTTGATACCAGCTGAATGTGAGGATCAAAACGTTTCCTTATTTTTAGATACAGGCTCTCCAGTGAACTTAATAACACATGAAGAAATAAATAGAATTCTTAAAATTAAGAAGAAAGTAACTTTTCTGGAAGAAGCTGATTTAGATTTATATACGGTTGATGGAAAACAAATTATAGTGAAAGGTATGATAAGGTTAAATATCAGTTGCACAGAGACTACAAGACCATTCTCTGCATTTTTCCATATCGTTGAAAACTTAGCAATTAAAGATCATATGTTACTGGCCTTAAGATCCATGAGAGCAGAGAACATAACTATACTCGCACAAATGAATGGAATAGACTTTGACAATGAATTCATAGAGGAAATACCATCAGAGCCCTCACCGATTAGTAAAAGAGAACCAAAAAGAATTGGTAATATTAAAGGCTTAAACAAACATACACAAACAGATGAGTGTATAGATCCACTCCCACCAGCAGCCCCATCCTCCAGAATTAGTGACCCAGATAACAGTACTGATTTATCAGTTTTTCCAGCCCATCTCACCAATGATTTAGTTATACCACCTAATTCCTAAATGAAAGTTACCATAAAGAGCAAATTACGGAATAGTACTATTCTTATCTTAGAAGAATTATGTAAAGAAAAGGGATTGTCAGTAGAAAACGCATTATGTCAGATGAACGACGAAGGGCAAACTCAGATATTCATAATTAATCACATGAATGAGGAAGTTCAGTTGAAAAAGGGGACTTGCATAGTTAATACTGAAAAATGTCCGGCCCCTGTGAAGGAAATAGTTATAGCTGGAGTGACAAGTGAGATAAAATCTACGGATAGAGAAAGCATATAAGAGAATTGAATTCACTCAGGTGAATTTGATGAAGAAAATGATTTGTTAACCCTGCTGGAAACACACAGGGACAGCGTAGCATTACCCGCAGAACAATTAGGGTTTACTAACCTGATTAATCACATGATTAATGTGTACCCAGAAACACCACCAATTTTCGTACCAGCTTACCGCATCCCACACTCCCAACGTACACTTGCAAATCAGTATGTCGATGAAATGTTAAAACTTGGAATTATTGAGCCTTCAGTCTCCCCGTGGAATGCCCCATTATTCTTCGTGCCCAAACGAAATGGAGAAATGCGTGCGGTAGTAGATTACCGTAAACTAAACAATCACACAATCACAGACCGATTTCCCATGCCATTGCTAAGCGACGTTCTACAGAATATTGGACCTGAGAATAACATATTCTCAACCATCAATCTCCTAAACGGCTATTATCAGATACAAGGTTTCGGAGAAGTCACGTAAATACACTGCCTTATCCACAAACAGAGGCCATTACCAATATACAAGGATGCCGATGGGACTGAGGACAGCCCCAGGCACATTCCAGCGTCTTATGAATTACGTATTGTCCGGAATTTTAGGACAAGGATTATTTGTTTACCTTGACGATATTATAATCGCAACGAAGAATATTAAGGATCATCTCAGGAAATTAGACTTACTCTTACAAAAGCTTAGTGATGCTGGTTTAAAAATTAAGCTTTCTAAATGCAAATTTTGCTTTAAGGAAATAAATTTCTTAGGCCACAAATTAAGTTCTAATGGTATTCACACCACTGATGACAAAATACAGGCAGTGAGAGATTTTTCTGAACCCACAACGACTGACGAAGTTAGACAATTTTTAGGTCTGGCTGGGTACTATACGTCATTCGTACAACAATTCTCTCATGTAGCCTTTCCTCTATTCCAAGTACTCAAAAAAGATGCTATATTCCAATGAGAAGAAGAACAGAGAAGGGCATTTAACAATCTACAAATTAAACTAACAAATGCACCTTGTTTAGCATATCCAAATTACACAAAATCATTTCTTATTTGTACAGACGCATCAGTTAAAGGATTAGGGGCTGTACTGATGCAGGAAGAAAAAAGAGGAAAAAATCAACCAATTACATTTGCCAGCAGACAAACAAGAGGTGCAGAGAAAAATTATTGCACTACAGACTTAGAGGCACTTCCAGTGGTTTTTGCATGACAAAAGTTTCGAGATTTGGTATATGATTACGAAATCCACTTATTCACCGACCATAAACCACTAGTGGGTATGTTTAAAGAAAAACTCCTTTCTGGGAGGAGAGCAAGATGGAAATGTACAGTTGAAAACTACAATTTTCTAATTCATTATATACAAGGTAAAATGAACATAGTAGCTGACGCAATATCTAGGAACCCGAACACAATTCAGGTCGCAGCATTAGATCTCAAAGGTAATATCCCAAACCACGAGGATATCGCAAAAGCACAAAGACTTGACCCAATATGGTCTAAAGTTATATACAAGTTTGAAAGTGGAGATGACATACAATTACCCAAACTGCATGTACCACTCGAACAATTCACAATGGTGAGTAATACATTATGCAAGATAAACTCTAAACAACCAAAACGCCAAAGAAATACTAACCAGTTGGTAGTACCTAATGACATGATACCCCACGTATTACGAACGATACACGATAGCCCACATGCAGGACATCCTGGAAAGGATAAGACATCCAAACAAGCCCATTACGAAAAGATATAAACAATCATATAGACAGATGCGAATCATATGCAAAACACAAAGGATACCGAATCACACCAGCACCGATGGGTATTTACCCTGTACCACATCAATCATGGGACGTTGTCGCTGTTGATTTATTCAAGATGCCATTATCATACAATAATAACTTATACCTATTCGTAGCAACGGATCCTTTTTTCCCTTTATGTCATTTTAGCTCCAATTAAAAATAAGACAGCAGAGACAGTAGCAAAGGCAATAACAGATAATGTGATACGTCGCTTTACTACCCCATAGGTACTAATAAGTGATAATGGAGGAGAATTTAATTCTGAGATCTTACAAGAAATATGTAAACAATACAATATCAAAAAGGTTAACGTTTTAGCCTATCACCCAGCATCGAATGGGTTAGTAGAGAGACAAAACAAAAAAGTATTAAATGTGCGGCGACACATTCTCAGTGAAAATTATGCAGCTGGGATGATTGGATTCCCAGAGTAGAAGCCTCAATTAATGGATCTATAAATAAATCCATAGGTGACACACCACATTTCATTATATATGGGACAGATTAAAAACTACCATATGAGCTCCTAGAAGGTGACAGTCTGCCCATATACAATTGCGATGATTACTCTAAACTCCGTTTACGTGAATTGCTGGAGATACACAAAAGAGTCAAAAAATAATTAACGATGTCCAAGGAAGAAATGACGAAGGCATTTAACAAGAAGGCAAGAGATTCACCTATCAACTTAGGAAACATTGTTTATGGTATCATTCATACGAGAGACAATAAATTATCCCCAAAATTTAAGGGCCCATACAGAGTAATTAACATAAAAGTCTTTCAAATGCAGTGTGTCCAGGCATCTCAAAATGATCGGATCTTGAATTTAGCTCTCTATTGTATTTTGTTTTTCTTTTGGAGGGAACTGTTACTGCGGGCTCATGGCCTTTAGTTCCTTCTTCCTCGCATAAAAAAAAAGTTTTAATTAAGTCACTGTACACTGGCGAAGAGAAACAAGTTCATATTGACCATTTAAAACGAGTTTCAAGGGAATTATCCAATATTTATTCAGCATCGTATACAACCGAACAGGCGAACGTACCTCAAGAAACCAAGCAAGAAAACAACAATGATTACAAAAAGAAATTAAGGTCATATACCAAACAATCAAACATAGGTGCAACTGTTCCAATAAAACCTACAGTACATCATTTACGAGATTTAAATATCGATTTAAACTCCTTCTATAAATGAAATAACAATCAACCGTAACGCATATCATCACTATCATCGACCACAGCATGACCATATTAGGAAATTAATAGATTTTTTTTTCTTTAGGTTACGATGAAGGGACTTATGCTATGGATTCTCCTCTACATAACAAGAGGATATGCGCATTTAGACCCCCAACACATAGTACGACAAGGATGCCTCATAGCTCCAACGGCCACGACTTCAATCGTAATGGACGTCATGAGTACTGAAATAAGTCTAGATTACTTGTATGAATTACCTTCTTATCTAGACAATCTCGCGAAGCCTATGTGAACCCTGGACTTCATGATAGGAAGCTATGTTTCACAAGGACATAACACAAAGGAAGTGAATGAAATAGTGAAGTTAGCGAAATGGAAACTAGAACAGGCAAAGTCAACTATGCTCATCCTGATCCAAGATCTCCCATCTAATGGAATGGAGGTACTGAGCGACAGGAACAACATCATACGTACTCACCAATAGCGCGGTTTGTTCGACCTTGGTGGCGCAGTTCTTGGGAACGTCTTTGGATTGGCTACAGAGGATGACCTTAAAGAAATAAACAACAAATTTAATAAAATATCTCAGATACTAACATACCAAGATAAATTCATCACAGGACAGAACTCAGCAATGAAGACAATTGTGAAAAATCTGAAAAAGGCAGAAAACATAGCTCTCGAAAGTGTAGGTAAAATAAATAAAATGGAAGGAAACATTACATTCTTCCAACACTTTTCCATCATCACAGAACATATAGACACGATTCTACTACAATTAGACAACACTAGAGATCGTTACAGGGCACTTATTCAAGGATTTTCGAATGCTGGTGATAGCAAGATCACAATTGACTTACTCCCAGTTCATGACCTACGTCAGATAATTAGTCAATTCATACATAAACATAAATTGAAGCCTTTGTTCCGCAGTAGGGAATTCAGGCAATATTATCCATATTTTGAAGCAACACTAACACCAACATCAGTAGTAGTTCATGTACCATTCATAACTGAAGATACCTTCACAGTATACCAAGTACACCCCTTCCCCTCTAAAAATAACAACACTTTGATAATCATCAACATCAACACAGACACCGAACTCATCATGTTCTCCAAGAGACGGAACACTGTCACTTTCGCAAGTGAATCAGCGATTGAACTAAAGTGCCGCACATCCTTACATGCTGTTCATCTTTTTCCTGCGTACATTTTCACGTTTCAGCCTACTGATACAGTCCCTTGTGAAATGGCTATCATCAGAAATGACAATATTCATAATTATTGCAACTTCACTTTGCTCCAGATAAACTTGTACACCATCAACGCATTGGACACTCACAGTTTTTTTTATTTCACCCCTAACACATCAGTTTACATAGTCTTTCCAGATATACCACCATCTCATACTTCAGACTCAGGATTATACATAACACCAGACGACTCTGTGGTATTTACAAGAGCCATGTCTACTTTATCCACCATCAATGACTACGCCATCCTCAATCATACACACAAACATTTCCACCCACTGCCTGATATGGACTTAAACATGAGCACAAGTATTAAGTTGATTTCACCTAAGTTTGAAGCTATGCACCAGATCAATGAAACAATGAAGCCCTGGGAAGATTTGAGTTTGAGTATGTTCACCCCATATTATGTGTATAGCCTAGCACCTGCTGTCTTTATAATCTTCTGCATTGTATTTGCAGTACTGCTGTTCGCAATGCACAGAATGCATGCAAGAATTGCAAATTTGGAATCAGTATTTAGTGGGGGGAGAGTTAACATCCAAGTTAACCCCCCTGAATGAAGTGTACATATTTTTTATATAGTAATAATTATATATATATATATATGCAAAAAAGAATGACCCATGATATAGAAGTATGGCATACCAGTACCATTAACTTTAAATGAAATATTAATAACTCTTACCATAATCTTAATTTTAAACTTTTTCTTTCCTCTTGCCTGTATGCATTTCACTACAATAACCCACGTACATACTGTAGTACAATTAAACAGTTTATCTTTAGTACATTTATTCAAATATGTATACAACTTGTTTAAAATGTAATATTACTGGATCATTGCAATTTACTATGAATATTATATGTATACAATATTATAATCAATATTATGTACTAATTGATTTGCATGTGTCAATGATGATTGCTGTCGGAGGACCTTCAGCAGCGTGGCCGAGCAATGTTATGAGTCCATATTATAATTACAAATCATAATAGATAGATAAATAGATAGTTTGACAGCTCCATGCAAGCCTGGGAAAGGGAAATGATCTTGCAAGTTAACTGAGGAAATGTTGACGATACACAGGAAGTAGCAAAGTCAGGGGATGATGTAGGTAGTGTGTCAGCGAGATAGCAGGCGAACAAAGCCTAGTGACATACACACATACTCACACACACATGTTTCTGGGACTTTCCAACCACAGTGTAACACACGTGACATGACCCCTGTTTCACCAGAATTTAGGAAGCAGAGAGGCAGAAGGAGGCTAGCATTAGAACCGACAGGTAGTGGAGAGAGTGAACAAGAAAGAGGGGCTCAACTAGACTTACTTATTATATTGTCTCTGTAAGACATAACCTGCTCAACTTAGATTTCTCTGAAGATAATAAATTAAAACCAACTCACTGTATTCGTCTTTAATTCCTACTACAAGAAATCTAGAGTGACAACTAAACAACAAAACTTCTCTACAAGTTACTACAAAGTCTTTTATGACATTATTTGGTGGCCAGCGAAACTACGGACATCGTCTCCTAATCAAAAGCGAATTTCTACAAAGGCAGGTGAGACTCTACAAGATTAGCTTCAGTTCTACAGTGAATTCCTACAAAATACAGCCTACAATCCAAATAGCCTATAAGTCTACAAAACAACTCTATAATCTTCACGTAACTTCAAGAACCAGCAAGAAGAATAAAAAACAAAGCAAGTAAAGAAGAGGAAAGACCAAAGCAACAAGCACACAAACTCCCACCACTCTCTCCCGCCTACCTCCATCGCTGACGCAGAGGTCAAGACACGCAGCAAAACACTAGAGCCACATTTATAATGCGACTTACCTTTCTTCACCCAGGTTACACATTGCTACTCACTATTCACCACAGCTACCAGTGTGGGAAGCCGACGTCACCATGTGCTGCGATGAGATCACAACACGAGTTTGCTGACTTAGGGCCATGCCAAGCAAGGTGTGACTGACACCAGGCACTTATCATCCACTACTCGTTACTCATTATTCACATAGCTCCTACTCATACTCATTTATTTCCACAGTATTGAGTTGAAAATTCGATGTTCTATGCTGAGATTTGCCTGTGACTGCTGTTAACCACCATAAGCACAAGGCCATGGAATTTCCGGAGTAATATCGTCCATCAATACAGCACTAGAATTATCAAGAGATCTTCAATCAACCCTGCCTTTTTCTTCTGAGATCGACAGTTGCATCAACACGCCTCTCCGATCTGTATCAAGTGGTTGAAATTATACTTACTCATTTCATCTCAGTGCTAAAATTAGGTATATTCAACTTCTTTACTTATTCCCTTATATACACTTATACACTCACTATCAATCATTTATTACAACTCATTTACTCATCTATTTAGCTAGGACATAACTAAACAAAAGGCGTATTTCTTATCACCATATCTTAATGACAGGGATATTTTTGCCACCACCCACGTTATTACCAGATGAAACACAATTAGCTCCAACAAAAGATTCACAATTAGGAGAGCACCAAGGCAACACACCCCTTGTACAAACCTCACTACAAATTAAAGACCATGAAACAAATACGTCAGTTCCAGATGATGAGTGGGAAACCCCATCAGACGTAGGAAGTGAGGTCACTGTCGCTGACTTGCACACGTATGCAAATACACTTAACAGGGTTCACCGTTCCGGCCGAATATATTCCACCATTCCCTCACACAACGATAAACAAGTTCAAGTTAAATTAACAGAGCAAACAGTGAAAATGAATCACGAAACAAATACTGCGGATCTAACATCCCCACCTCATGTGTACATTTACCATGAAGATAAAACTGTCCCAAAATTCTCTGGCACAGAAAATGATCGCATTGATGTCATTTCATTAGTCAGTCAGTGCGAACAAATGTTCATCAAGTGCCACATACTCGATGAACAAGAGAAAATTGCCATTTTTTCATCATGCATAAGCCAGGAAAGATGTGCAGCAAGCAATTTATTGAGATATGACAAGTTCCTCAAGGTTAGGACATATGATGAATTGAAAACTGAATTTTTGAAGAAATTTTCTGGAGGTATGAACTTCCTGCCAGGTATAATTCCAGATTTACATAAGATTGTAGGTCTTGTAAAGGAGCACACTACACACCATGTGCTCAGTGAAATAACTGCTGATGTCTCCACAATCAAAAGAACATGTTAGTTACTTTGGAAAACTCAAATTGGATAACAGATGATGGAAAGATGTCCCCAGACCTCATCGTGGACATCATTAGTTATGAAGCTGTCCTGTGTAAATTACCTGATAGGACCCTGAAGATCGCCAAGACGATCGCTTACACCCCAGGCATGTGCTTACTAGACTTAATGAACGAGGTAGAAATGCAGTGCAGTAAAGCAGGTATGGTCGACACACCCGCAAACTCTAGTAGAGTAAGAGTACATGAGACAGTATCAGCTGTGAAAACATCTACACCGACCCCAAACAGAGAACAAAATCGATCACGACCCGAAAGCAGGCAGAGCAAACAACCAAACTTGACGAGGGTTCGATCACAAACACCAGGCTACAGGCAGTTTCATAAGTTTTCACGCAGCCCGAGCAGGTCTCGCGCCATAAACAACACTACTTATGGGAAGTCACCTCGTAGGTCGCAGTCAAGAGATAGGTCCATTCTATGTCATTATTGTGCAAAACCAGGACACACAAGGTATGAATGCTTTATCAAAGCAAAAGAGGATAGACAAAAGACACAAGGATTTGGTCCTTACTGTAGGCATCATAGATACCAAGGGCACTGGACCAGTGACTGCAAAACAGTAGAAAAAATTGTGTCTATGATCAAATCGAGGGAAGACCAAGTCATGACAAAAAACGAACAAAAGTAAAGAAAAACAAGTCTAAAATTCACATAGGAGGCATGTTGGGAAATGAGTGTATCTTGATAACAGCTGTATGTGAGGATCAAAACGTTTCCTTATTTTTAGATACAGGCTTTCCAGTGAAGTTAATAACACATGAAGAAATAAATAGAATTCTTAAAATTAAGAAGAAAGTAACTTTTCTGGAAGAAGCTGATTTAGATTTATATACGGTTGATGGAAAACAAATTACAGTGAAAGATATGGTAAGGTTAAATATCAGTTTCACAGAGACTACAAGTCCATTCTCTGTATTTTTTCATATCGTTGAAAACTTAGCAATTAAAGCTCATATGTTACTGGGCTTCAGATCCATCAGAGCAGAGAACATAACTATACTCCCACAAATGAATGGAATAGATTTTGACAATGAAATCATAGAGGAAATACCATCAGAGCCCTCACCGTTTAGTAAAAGAGAACCAAAAAGAATTGGTAATATTAAAGGCTAAAACAAACATACACAAACAGATGAGTGTATAGATCCACTCCCACCAGCAGCCCCATCCTCTAGAATTAGTGACCCAGATAACAGTACTGATTTATCAGTTTTTCTAGCCCATCTCACCAATGATTTAGTTATACCACCTAATTCCTATATGAAAGTTACCATAAAGAGCAAATTACAGAATAGTACTGTTCTTACCTTAGAAGAATTATGTAAAGTAAAGGGATTGTCAGTAGAAAACGCATTATTTCAGATGAACGACGAAGGGCAAACTCAGATATTCATAATTAATCACATGTCTGAGGAAGATCAGTTGAAAAAGGGACTTGCATAGTTTATACTGAAAAATGTCGGGCCCCTGTGAAGGAAATAGTTATAGCTGGAGTGACTATTGAGATAAAATCTACGGATAGAGAAAGCATATAAGAGAATTGAATTCACTCAGGTGAATTTGATGAAGAAAATGATTTGTTAACCCTGCTGGAAACACAGAGGGACACCGTAGCATTACCCGGAGAACAATTAGGGTGTACTAACCTGATTAATCACATGATTAATGTGCACCCAGAAACACCACCAATTTTCGTACCAGCTTACCGCATCCCACACTCCCAACGTACACTTGCAAATGTTAAAACTTGGAATTATTGAGCCTTCAGTCTCCCCGTGGAATGCCCCATTATTCTTTGTGCCCAAACGAAATAGAGAAATGCGTGCGGTAGTACATTACCGTAAACTAAACAATCACACAATCCCAGACCGATTTCCCATGCCATTGCTAAGCGACGTTCTACAGAATATTGGACCTGAGAATAACATATTCTCAACCATCTATCTCCTAAACGGCAATTATCAGATACAAGGTTTCGGAGGAGTCACTTAAATACACTGCCTTTTCCACAAACAGAGGCCATTACCAATATACAAGGATGCCGATGGGACTGAGGACAGCCCCAGGCACATTCCAGCGTCTTATGAATTACATATTGTCCGGAATTTTAGGACAAGGATTATTTGTTTACCTTGACGATATTATAATCGCAACGAAGAATATTAAGGATCATTCAGGAAATTAGACTTACTCTTACAAAAGATTAGTGATGCTGGTTTAAAAATTAAGCTTTCTAAATGCAAATTTTGCTTTAAGGAAATAAATTTCTTACTTCACACATTAAGTTCTAATGGTATTCACACCACTGATGACAAAATACAGGCAGTGAGAGATTTTTCTGAACCCACAATGACTGACGAAGTTAGAAAATTTTTAGGTCTGGCTGGGTACTATACGTCATTCGTACCACAATTCTCTCATATAGCCTTTCCTCTATTCCAACTACTCAAAAAAGGTGCTATATTCCAATGGGAAGAAGAACAAAAAAGGGTATTTAACAATCTACAAATTAAACTAACAAATGCACCTTGTTTAGCATATCCAAATTACACAAAATCATTTCTTATTTGTACAGACGCATCAGTTAAAAGATTAGGGGCTGTACTGATGCAGGAAGATAAAAGAGGAAAAAATCAACCAATTACATTTGCCAGCAGACAAACAAGAGGTGCAGAGAAAAATTATTACACTACAGACTTAGAGGCACTTGCAGTGGTTTTTGCATGACAAAATTTTCGAGATTTGTTATATGATTACGAAATCCACTTATTCACCGACCATAAACCACTAGTGGGTATGTTTAAAGAAAAACTCCTTTCTGGGAGGAGAGGAAGATGAAAATGTACAGTTGAAAACTACAATGTACTAATTCATTATATACAAGGTAAAATGAACATAGTAGCTGACGCATTATCTAGGAACCCGAACACAATTTAGGTCGCGGCATTAGATCTCAAAGGTAATATACCAAACCACGAGGATATCGCAAAAGTACAAAAACTTGACCAAATATGGTCTAAAGTTATATACAAGTTAGAAAGTGGAGATGACATACAATTACCCAAACTGCATGTACCACTCGAACAATTCACAATGGTCAATAATACATTATGCAAGATTAACTCTAAACAACCAAAACGCCAAAGAAATACTAACCAGTTGGTAGTACCTAATGACATGATACCCCACGTATTACAAACGATACACGATAGCCCACATGCAGGACATCCTGGAAAGGATAAGACATCCAAACAAGCCCATTACGAAAAGATATAAACAATCATATAGACAGATGCGAATCATATGCAAAACACAAAGGATACCCAATCACACCTGCACCGATGGGTATTTACCCTGTACCACATCAAGCATGGGACGTTGTCGCTGTTGATTTACTCAAGATGCCATTATCATACAATAATAACCTAAACCTATTCGTAGCAACGGATCATTTTTCCCGTTATGTCATTTTAGCTCCAATTAAAGATAAGACAGCAGAGACAGTAGCAAATCCAAAAACAGATAATGTGATACGTCGCTTTACTACCCTACAGGTACTAATAAGTGATAATGGAGAAGAATTTAATTCTGAGATCTTACAAGAAATATGTAAACAATCCAATATCAAAAAGGTTAACGTTTTAGCCTATCACCCAGCATCGAATGGGTTAGTAGAGAGACAAAACAAAAAAGTATTAGATGTGCTGCGACACATTCTCAGTGAAAATTATGCAAGCTGGGATGATTGGATTCCCAGAGTAGAAGCCTCAATTAATGGATCTATAAATAAATCCATAGGTGACACACCACATTTCATTATATATGGGACAGATAAAAAACTACCATATGAGCTCCTAGAAGGTGACAGTCTGCCCATATACAATTACAATGATTACTCTAAACTCCGTTTACGTGAATTGCAGGACATACACAAAAGAGTCAAAGAACAATTAACGATGTCCAAGGAAGAAATGACGGAGGCATTTAACAAGAAGGCAAGAGATTCACCTATCAACTTAGGAGACATTGTTTATGGTATCATTCATACGAGAGACAATAAATTATCCCCAAAATTTGAGGGCCCATACAGAGTAATTAACATAAAAATCTTTCAAATCCAGTGTGTCTAGGCATCTCAAAATGATCGGATCTGGAATTTATCTCTCTATTGTATTTTATTTTTCTCTTGGAGGGAACTGTTACTGCGATCTCATGGCCTTTGGTTCCTTCTTCCTCGCATAAAAAAAAAGTTTTAATTAAGTCACTGTACACTGGCGAAGAGAAACAAGTTCATATTGACCAATTAAAACGACTTTCAAGGGAATTATCCAATATTTTTTCAGCATCGGATACAACCGAACAGGCGAACGTACCTCAAGAAACCAAGCAATAAAACAACAATGATTACAAAAAGAAATTAAGGTCATATACCAAACAATCAAACATAGGTCCAACTGTTCCAGTAAAACCTACAGTACATGAGTTGCGAGAATTAAATATCGATTTAAACTTCTTCTATAAATGAAATAACAATCAACCGTAACGCATAACATCACTATCATCGACCACAGCATGACCATATTAGGAAATTAATAGATTTTTTTTCGGTAGGTTACGATGAAGGGACTTATGCTATGGATTCTCCTCTACATAACAAGAGGATATGCGCATTTAGACCCCCAACACATAGTACGACAAGGATGCCTCATAGCTCCAACGGCCACGACTTCAATCGTAAAGGACGTCATGAGTACTGAAATAAGTCTAGATTACTTGTATGAATTACCTTCTTATCCAGAGAATCTCGCGAAGCCTGTGTGAACCCTGGACTTCATGATATGAAGCTATGTTTCACAAGCACATAACACAAAGGAAGTGAATGAAATAGTGAAGTTAGCGAAATGGAAACTAGAACAGGCAAAGTCAACTATGCTCATCATGATCCAAGATCTCCCCTCTTATGGAATGGAGGTACTGAGCGACAGGAACAACATCATACGTACTCACCAATAGCGCGGTTTGTTTGACCTGGGTGGCGCAGTTCTTGGGAACGTCTTTGGATTGGCTACAGAGGATGACCTTAAAGAAATAATCAACAAATTTAATAAAATAGCTCAGATACTAACATACCAAGATAAATTCATCACAGGACAGAACTCAGCAATGAAGAGAATTGTGAAAAATCTGAAAAAGGCAGAAAACATAGCTCTCGAAAGTGTAGATAAAATAAATGAAATGGAAGGAAACATTACACTTTTCCAACACTTCCCCATCATCACAGAACATATAGACACGATTCTACTACAATTAGACAACACTAGAGATCGTTACAGGGCATTTATGCAAGGAATTTCGAATGCTGGTGATAGCAAGATCACAATTGACTTACTCCCAGTTCATGAGCTACGTCAGATAATTAGTCAAGGCATACATAAACATAAATTGAAGCCATTGTTCCGCAGTAGGGAATTCATGCAATATTATCCATATTTAGAAGCAACACTAACACCAACATCAGTAGTAGTTCATGTACCATTCATAACTGAAGACATGTTCACAGTATACCAAATTCACCCCTTCCCCTCTAAAAAGAACAACACTTTGATCATCATCAACATCAACACAGAAAACGAACTCATCATGGTCTCCAAGAAACGGAACACTGTCACTTTCGCAAGTGAATCAGCGATTGAACGAAAGTGCCGCACATCCTTACATGCTGTTCATCTTTGTCCTGCGTACATTTTCACGTTTCAGCCTACTGATACAGTCCCTTGTGAAATGGCTATCATCAGAAATGACAATATTCATAATCATTGCAACTTCACTTTTGCTCCAGATAAACTTGTACACCATCAACGCATCGGACACTCACAGTTTTTTTATTTCACTCATAACACATCAGTTTACATAGTCTGTCCAGATATACCACCATCTCATACTTCAGCCTCAGGATTATACATAGCACCAGACGACTGTATCGTATTTCCACCAGCCATGTCTACTTTATCCACCATCAATCACTACGCCATCCTCAATCATACACACAAACATTTCCATCCACTGCCTGATATGGACTTAAACATGAGCACAAGTATTAAGTTGACTTCACCTAAGTTTGAAACTATGCACCAGATCAATGAAACAATGAAGCCCTGTGAAGATTTGAGTCTGAGTATGTTCACCCCATTTTATGTGTATAGCCTAGCACCTACTGTCTTTATAATCTTCTGCATTGTATTTGCAGTACTGCTGTTCGCAATGCACAGAATGCATGCCAGAATTGCAAATTTGGAGTCAGTATTTAGTGGGGGAAGAGTTAACATCCAAGTTAACCCCCCTGAATGAAGTGTACATATTTTGTATATAGTATTAATTATATATATATATATATATATATATATATATATAGATATATATATATATATATATATATATATATATATATATGCAAAAAAGAATGACCCATGATATAGAAGTATGGCATACCAGTACCATAAACTTCAAATGAAATATTAATAACTCTTACCATAATCTTAATTTTAAACTTTTCTTTTTTTCCTCTTGCATGTATGCATTTCCCTACAATAACCCACGTACAAACTGTAGTACAATTAAACAGTTTATCTTTAGTGCATTTATTCAAATATGTATACAACTTGTTTAAAATTTAATATTACTGGATCATTGCAATTTACTGTGAATATTATATGTATACAATATTATAATCAATATTATGTACTAATTGATTAGCATATGTCAATGATGATTGCTGTCGGAGGACCTTCAGCGGCGTGGCCGAGCAATGTTATGAGTCCATATTATAATTACAAATCATAATAGATAGATAGATAAATAGATAGATAGACAGCTCCATGCAAGCCTGGGAAAGGGAAATGATCTTTGCAAGTTAACTGAGGAAATGTTGACGATACACAGGAAGTAGCAAAGTCAGGGAATGATGTAGGTAGTGTGTCAGCGAGATAGCAGGCGAACAAAGCCTAGTGACATACACACATACTCACACACAGGTTTCTGGAACGTTCCAAGCACAGTGTAACACACGTGACACGACCCCTGTTTCACCAGAATTTAGGAAGCAGAGAGGCAGAAGGAGGCTAGCATTAGAACCGACAGGTAGTGGAGAGAGTGAACAAGAAAGAGGGGCTCAATTAGACTTATTATATTGTCTCTGTAAGACATACCCTGCTCATCTTAGATTTCTCTGAAGATATTAAATTAAGATCAACTCACTGTCTTCGTCATTAATTCCTACTACAAGAAATCGAGAGTGACAACTAAACAACAAAACTTCTCTACAAGTTACTACAAAGTCTTTTATGACATTATTTGGTGAGCAGCGAAACTACAGATATCGTCTCCGAATCAAACGCGAATTTCTACTAAAGCAGGTGAGACTACAAGATTAGCTTCAGTTCTACATTGAATTCCTACAAAATACAGCCTACAATGCAAATAGCCTACAAGTCTACAAAACAACTCTATAATCTTCACGTAACTTCAAGAACCAGCAAGAAGAATAAAAAACAAAGAGGGTAAAGAAGAGGAAAGACCAAAGCAACAAGTACACAAACACCCACCACTCTCTCCCGCCAACCTCCATCGCTGACGCAGAGGTCAAGACACGCAGCAAAACACTAAAACCAACATTAATTATGCGACTTACTCACCTTTCTTCACCCAGGTTACACATCGCTACTCACTATTCACCACAGCTACCAGTGTGGGAAGCCGACGTCACCATGTGCTGAGATGACATCACAACACGAGTTTGCTGACTTAGGGCCATGCCAAGCAACGTGTGACTGACACCAGGCACTTCTCATCCACTACTCGTTACTCATTATTCACATAGCTCCTACTCATACTCATTTATTTCCACAGTATTGAGTTGGAAATTCGATGTTCTATGCTGAGGTTTGCCTGTGACTGCTGTTAACCACCACAAGCACAAGGCCATGGAATTTCCGGAGCAATATCGTCCATCAATACAGCACTAGAATTATCAAGAGATCTTCAATCAACAATGCATTTTTCTTCCGAGATCGACAGTTGCATCGACACGCCTCTCCGATCAGTATCAAGTGGGTGAAATTATACTTACTCATTTCTTCTCAGTGCTAAAATTAGGTATATTCAACTTCTTTACTTATTTCCATATATACACTTATACACTCACTATCTATCATTTATTACAACTCATTTACTCATCTATTTAGCTAGGACATAACTAAACAAAAGGCGTATTTCTTATCACCATATCTTAATGACAGGGATATTTTTGCCACCACCCACGTTATTACCAGATGAAACACAATTAGCTCCAACAAAAGATTCAGAATTAGGAGAGCAGCAAGGCAACACACCCCTTGTACAAACCTCACTACAAATTAAAGACCATGAAACAAATACGTCAGTTCCAGATAATGTGTGGGAAACCCCCTCTCACGTAGCAAGTGAGAAAACTGTCGCTGACTTGCAAACGTATGCCATTACACTTAACAGGGTTCACCGTTCCGGCCGAATATATTCCACCATTCCCTCACACAACGATAAACAAGTCCAAGTTAAATTAACAGAGCAAACAGTGAAAATGAATCACGAAACAAATACTGCGGATCTAACATCCCCACCTCATGTGTACATTTACCATGAAGATAAAACTGCCCCAAAATTCTCTGGCACAGAAAATGATCGCATTGATGTTATTTCATTAGTCAGTCAGTGCGAACAAATGTTCATCAAGCGCCACATACTCGATGAACAAGAGAAAATTGCCATTTTTTCATCTTGCATAAGACAGGAAAGATGTCCAGCAAGCAATTTATTGAGATCTGACAAGTTCCTCAAGGTTAGGACATTTGATTAATTTAAAATGGCATTTTTGAAGAAATTTTCTGGAGGTATAAACTTCTTGCCAGGTATAATTCCAGAATTACATAAGATTGTAGGTCTTGTAAGGGAGCACACTACAAACCATGTGCTCAGTGAAATAACTGCTGATGTCTCCACACTCAAAAGAACATATTAGTTACTTTGGAAAACTCAAATTGGATAACAGATGATGGAAAGATGTCCCCAGACCTCATCGTGGACTTCATTGGATATGTAGCTGCCTTGTGTAAATTACCTGATAGGACCCTTAAGATCGCCAAGACGATCGCTTACACCCCAGGCATGTGCTTACTAGACTTATTGAACGAGGTAGAAATGCAGTGCAGTAAAGCAGGTATGGTCAACACACCCGCACACTCTAGTAGAATGAGAGTACATGAGACAGTATCAGCTGTGAAAACATCTACACCGACCCCAAACAGAGAACAAAATCGATCACGACCCGAAAGCAGGCAGAGCAAACAACCAAACTTGGCGAGGGTTCGATCACAAACACCAGGCTACAGGCAGTTTCATAAGTTTTCACGCAGCCTGAGCAGGTCTCGCGCCATAAACAACACTACTTATGGGAAGTCACCTCGTAGGTCACAGTCAAGAGATAGGTCCATTCTATGTCATTATTGTGCAAAACCAGGACACACAAGGTATGAATGCTTTATCAAAGCAAAAGAGGAAAGACAAAAGACACAAGGATTTGGTCCTTACTGTAGGCATCATAGATATCAAGGGCACTGGACCAGCGACTGCAAAACAGTAGAAAAAATTGTGTCTATGTTCAAATCGGGGGAAGACCAAGTCATGAGAAAAAACGAACAAACGTAAAGAAAAACTAGTCCAAAATTCACATAGGAGGCATGTTGGGAAATGAGTGTATCTTGATACCAGCTGTATGTGAGGATCAAAACGTTTCCTTATTTTAAGATACAGACTCTCCAGTGAACTTAATAACACATGAAGAAATAAATAGAATTCTTAAAATTAAGAAGAAAGTAACTTTTCTGGAAGAAGATGATTTAGATTTATATACGGTTGACGGAAAACAAATTACAGTGAAAGGTATGATAAGGTTAAATATCAGTTTCACAGAGACTACAAGACCATTCTCTGCATTTTTTCATATCGTTGAAAACTTAGCAATTAAAGCTCATATGTTACTGGGCTTCAGATCCATGAGAGCAGAGAACATAAATCTACTCCCACAAATGAATGGAATAGACTTTGACAATGAAATCATAGAGGAAATACCATCAGAGCCCTCACCGATTAGTAAAAGAGAACCAAAAAGAATTGGTAATATTAAATGCTTAAACAAACATACAGAAACAGATGAGTGTATAGATCCACTCCCACCAGCAGCCCCATCCTCCAGAATTAGTGACCCAGATAAAAGTACTGATTTATCAGTTTTTCCAGCCCATCTCACCAATGATTTAGTTATACCACCTAATTCCTACATGAAAGTTACCATAAAGAGCAAATTACGGAATAGTACTTTTCTTACCTTAGAAGAATTACGTAAAGTAAAGGGATTGTCAGTAGAAAACGCATTATTTCAGATGAACGACGAAGGGCAAACTCAGATATTCATAATTAATCACATGAATAAGGAAGTTCAGTTGAAATAGGGGACTTCCATAGTTAATACTGAAAAATGTCCGGCCCCTGTGAAGGAAATAGTTATAGCTGGAGTGACAAGTGAGATAAAATCTACGGATAGAGAAAGCATATAGGAGAATTTAATTCACTGAGGTGAATTTGATGAAGAAAATGATTTGTTAACCCTGTTGGAAACACACAGGGACACCGTAGCATTACCCGGAGAACAATTAGGGTGTACTAACCTGATTAATCACATGATTAATGTGCACCCAGAAACACCACCAATTTTCGTACCAGCTTACCGCATCCCACTCTCCCAATGTACACTTGCAAATCAGTATGTCGATGAAATGTTAAAACTTGGAATTATTGAGCCTTCAGTCTCCCCGTGGAATGCGCCATGATTCTTTGTGCCCAAACGAAATGGAGAAATGCGTGCGGTAGTAGATTACCGTAAACTAAACAATCACACAATCCCAGACCGATTTCCCATGCCATTGCTAAGCGACGTTCTACAGAATATTAGACCTGAGAATAACATATTCTCAACCATCGATCTCCTAAACCGCTATTATCAGATACAAGGTTTCGGAGGAGTCACGTAAATACACTGCCTTTTCCACAAACAGAGGCCATAACCAATATACAAGGATGTCGATGGGACTGAGGACAGCCCCAGGCACATTCCAGCGTCTTATGAATTACGTATTGTCCGGAATTTTAGGACAAGGATTATTATTATTTATTTTTTTTTTTTATGCGAGGAAGAAGGAACCAAAGGCCATGAGCCCGCAGTAACAGTTCCCTCCAAGAGAAAAACAAAATACAATAGAGAGCCAAATTCAAGATCCGATCATTTTGAGATGCCTGGACACACTGCGTTTGAAAGACTGGAGATCATAGGCAGGAGGAAATACAGACAGAGGGAGACAGTTCCAGAGCTGACCTGTTGCATGAATGAAAGACTGGGAGTAACGGTTAACTCTTGCATTAGAGAGTTGGACAGAAAAGGGATGAGAGTTTGCTGCCAGACTGGTGCTACGCGCCCGTCGTAGAGGTGGAGGAATGCAAGCAGACAGTTCAGAGGAGCAGTGACCATTAAAGTAGCGATAGAAAAGAGATAAAGATGCAACAGTGCGGCGAAGAGACAGAGGTTGAAGGGAGTCAGTAAGAGGAGGAGAGTTAATGAGACGAAAAGCCTTTGACTCCACCCTATTGAGAAGAGCTGTATGTGGGGAGCCTCCCCACACATGAGAGTTGTACTCCACACAGGGGCGGATAAAACCCCTGTATAGAGTCAACAATTGTGCAGGGGTAAAGAAAGAGCGGAGTCGGCTTAGCACACCCAATCTCTTGGAAGCAGATTTTACAAGAGATGTAATATGATCTTTCCAAGATAAGTCCCGAGTAAATGAAACCCCAAGCATGTTTAAGGATAATGCAGGATTAATCTGAATATTATTAAACATTAGTGGGTATACCTGTGGAAGATTTTGTCGGGTTGATAGGTGTAAGAACTGAGTCTTAGAAGCATTAAAGACAACCATATTATTTTTACCCCAGTCAGAGATATGAGCCAAGTCAGACATTAGGTGTGCCATAGCCTCATCCCTTGTTTCTTGAAGTAACTGTTGAGATGGGCGTTGCGGGAACCGAATGGAAAGGTGAAGGGTGGAGTCATCAGCGTATGAGTGGATAGGGTTAGATGTACAGCTTAGAAGATCAATGATGAATAAAAGGAAGAGAGTTGGTGATAGGACAGAGCCCTGAGGAACACCACTGTTGATAGATCTAGGAGAAGAACGATGGCCGTCTACGACAGCAGCTATAGAACGACCAGAAAGGAAGCTAGCGATGAAGGTACAGATAGAAGGATAGAAACCGTAGGAGGGCAGTTTGGAAATTAAAGATTTATGCCAGACTCGATCGAAAGCCTTTGAGATGTCAAGTGCAATGGCAAAGCTTTCGCCAAAGTCCCGAAAGGAGGATGACCAGGAGTCTGAAAGGTAGGTGAGAAGATCGCCAGTGGAGCGTCCCTGACGGAACCCATACTGACGATCGGAAAGAAGGTTGTGATAGGAAAGATGCCTTAAAATTTTTTTATTAAGAATTGACTCGAAAACTTTTGAAATACAGGACGTTAAAGCAATTGGACGATAGTTGGAGGGTTGGGAGTGGTCACCCTTCTTTGGGACTGGCTGAATGAGAGCAAACTTCCAGCAAGAAGGAAAGGTACAAGTTGACAGACAAAGGCGAAATAGTTTACCTAGGCAGGGTGTAAGCACAGAAGCACAGTTTTTGAGAACAACAGGAGGGACCCCATCAGGCCCATATGCCTTGTTAGTACTGAGGCCAGTAATGGCAGAAAATACATCAACTGAAGAAATTTTAATGTCAGCCATGAGGAAGTCAGAGGGGGGAAGTGATGGAGGAACAGCACCGGAATCGTCTAAGGTGGAATTGGAGGAGAAAGTTCTGTGCGAAGAGATCTGCTTTATCAGTAGAAGAAATAGCTACAGAACCATCAGAGTAGAAAAGAGGAGGGAAGGATGATGAGGTAAAGTTGTTAGAAAGATTTTTGGCAAGGTGCCAGAAGGAGCGGGAAGAATTCGAGTTGGAGAGTTGAGAGCATTTAGTATGGATGAAATTATTTTTAGTAGAGCGAAGAACAGACTTAGCACGATTCCGGGCAGAAACGTAAAGATGATGTGATTCAGGGGTGGGTTGGCTCCGGTACCTTTTGTAGGCCTTCTCCTTGTTGCGGACAGCATTAGAACAAGCATGATTAAACCAAGGCTTTCTTGCGTTAGTCAAAGGATATGAGAAAGGAATGTATGCTTCCATGCCCGAGAGAATAACCTCCGTAATGCGCAAGGCACACTCAGATGGCTCACGGCCATGGAAGCAATAATCATTCCAGGGAAAATCAAAGAAGTACTGCCTGAGGGCCTCCCAGTCCGCAGCTCCAAAATGCCAGAGACGACGTTTCCCTGGAGGGTCCGCAGGCCGTACTGGAGCGATAGGACAGGTTAAGGTAATAAGGTTGTGATCGGAGGAGCCCAACGGAGAGAAAAGATTAACAGAGTAAGCAGAAGGATTAGTTGTGAGGAAGAGGTCAAGTATGTTGGAGCTCTCTCCAAGGCGGTCAGGGATACGGGTAGGGTGCTGTACAAGCTGCTCTAGGTCATTAAGGATAGAAAAGATGTAGGCTTGTTCACCAGGTGGATCCGTGAAAGGAGAGGAGAGCCAAAGGTGGTGGTGAACATTGAAATCTCCAAGAATGGAGATTTCAGAGAAAGGAGAAATGGACAGAATGTGTTCCATCGTAGAAGTAAGATAGTCGAAGAATTTTTGATAGTCAGTAGAATTAGGGGATAAGTAAACAGCACAGATATATTTAGTCAGAGAATGACAGGAAAGCCGAAGCCAGAGAGTGGAGAATTCAGAAGAATCAAGTTCAGGAACACGAGAGCAAGATAAGTCGTTGCGTATGTATACACAACAGCCACCTTTGGCTTTGAAATGAGTATAGAGAAAGTAGGAGGATACAGAAAAGGGTTTGCTGTCAGTTGCCTCAGACAGCTGAGTCTCCGTTAGAAAAAGAAGGTGAGGTTTAGAGGAGAAGAGGTGGTGCTCAACAGAGCGAAAGTTAGATGAAAGGCCGCGAATGTTGCAGAAATGAAGAAGAAGAGAGTCAGACAGTGGTTCCAGGCACCTCGAGTCGTCACCGGGAGAGGGGCAGATGGCGGGGGCATTTATGGTCCCCCCCCCTGGGCACTCCGAGGCTAGGTGAATTGACGCCATTTTGGTAAATTTTGAATAGGAAGTGTAGTGTGTACTGTGCATGTAGTTTGGTGAAGATAGATAGAGAAATTTGTACTGGAGAGCATGCTGGCCTACTCTCTGTGTAACTGAGACACTGAAAAAGTTCAGCAAAGGAGGATGGTCAGGAACTAGTCCTGAGGGCTGATGAAACGGGAGCTCCAGCACTCCCTGTCATCAGCTTTCCATCCACCTCGGGAGTACTGCCCTGCTCGACTGGTGCTACAGTCTACTCCCCATTTGTTTACCTTGACGATATTATAATCGCAACGAAGAATATTAACGATCATCTCAGGAAATTAGACTTACTCTTACAAAAGCTTAGTGATGCTGGTTTAAAAATTAAGCTTTCTAAATGCAAATTTTGCTTTAAGGAAATAAATTTCTTAGGCCACATATTAAGTTCTAATGGAATTCACACCACTGATGAGAAAATACAGGCAGTGACAGATGTTTCTGAACCCACAACGACTGACGAAGTTAGACAATTTTTAGGCCTGGCTGGGTATTATACGTCATTCATACCACAATTCTCTCATATAGCCTTTCCTCTATTCCAACTACTCAAAAAAGATGCTATATTCCAATGGAAAAAAGAACAAAAAAGGGTATTTAACAATCTACAAATTAAACTAACAAATGCACCTTGTTTACCATATCCAAATTACACAAAATCATTTCTTATTTGTACAGACGCATCAGTTAAAGGATTTGGGGCTGTACTGATGCAGGAAGATAAAAGAGGAAAAAATGAACCAATTACATTTGCCAGCATACAAACAAGAGGTGCAGAGAAAAATTATTTGACTACAGACTTAGAGGCACTTGCAGTGGTTTTTGCATGACAAAAGTTTCGAGATTTGGTATATGGTTACGAAATCCACTTATTCACCGACCATAAACCACTAGTGGGTATGTTTAAAGAAAAACTCCTTTCTGGGAGGAGAGCAAGATGGAAATGTACAGTTGAAAACTACAATGTATTAATTCATTATATACAAGGTAAAATGAACATAGTAGCTGACGCATTATCTAGGAACCCGAGCACAATTCAGGTCGCGGCATTAGATCTCAAAGGTAATATCACAAACCACGAGGATATCGCAAAAGCACAAAGACTTGACCCAATATGGTCTAAGGTTATATACAAGTTAGAAAGTGGAGATGACATACAATTACCCAAACTGCATGTACCACTCGAACAATTCACAATGGTCAATAATACATTATGCAAGATTAACTCTAAACAACCAAAACGCCAAAGAAATACTAACCAGTTGGTAGTACCTAATGACATGATACCCCACGTATTACGAACGATACACGATAGCCCACATGCAGGATATCCTGGAAAGGATAAGACATCCAAACAAACCCATTACGAAAAGATATAAACAATCATATAGACAGATGGGAATCATATGCAAAACACAAAGGATACCCAATCACACCAGCACCGATGGGTATTTACCCTGTACCACATCAACCATGGGACGTTGTCGCCGTTGATTTACTCAAGATGCCATTATCATACAATAATAACCTATACCTATTCGTAGCAACGGATCATTTTTCCCGTTATGTCATTTTAGCTCCAATTAAAGATAAGACAGCAGAGACAGTAGCAAAGGAAATAACAGATAATGTGATACGTCGCTTTACTACCCCATAGGTACTAATAAGTGATAATGGAGGAGAATTTAATTCTGAGATCTTACAAGAAATATGTAAACAATACAATATCAAAAAGGTTAACGTTTTAGCCTATCACCCAGCATCGAATGGGTTAGTAGAGAGACAAAACAAAAAAGTATTAGATGTGTGGCGACACATTCTCAGTGAAAATTATACAAGCTGGGATGATTGGATTCCCAGAGTAGAAGCCTCAATTAATGGATCTATAAATAAATCCATAGGTGACACACCACATTTCATTATATAGGGGACAGATAAAAAACTACCATATGAGCTCCTAGAAGGTGACAGTGTGCCCATATACAATTATGATGATTATTCTAAACTCCGTTTACGTGAATTGCAGGACATACACAAAAGAGTCAAAGAACAATTAACGATGTCCAAGGAAGAAATGACGGAGGCATTTAACAAGAAGGCAAAAGATTCACCTATCAACTTAGGAGACATTGTTTATGGTATCATTCATACGAGAGACAATAAATTATCCCCAAAATTTGAGGGCCCATACAGAGTAATTAACATAAAAGTCTTTCAAATGCAGTGTGTCCAGGCATCTCAAAATGATCGGATCTTGAATTTAGCTCTCTATTGTATTTTGTTTTTCTCTTGGAGGGAACTGTTACTGCGGGCTCATGGCGTTTGGTTCCTTCTTCCTCGCATAAAAAAAAAGTTCACTGTACACTGGCGAAGATATACAAGTTCATATTGACCATTTAAAACGAGTTTCAAGGGAATTATCCAATATTTATTCAGCATCGGATACAACCGAACAGGCGAACGTACCTCAAGAAAACCAAGCAAGAAAACAACAATGATTACAAAAAGAAATTAAACTCATATACCAAACAATCAAACATAGGTGCAACTGTTCCAATAAAACCTACAGTACATCATTTACGAGAATTAAATATCGATTCAAACTCCTTCTATAAATGAAATAACAATCAACCGTAACGCATATCATCACTATCATCGACCACAGCATGACCATATTAGGAAATTAATAGATTTTTTTTCGGTAGGTTACGATGAAGGGACTTATGCTATGGATTCTCCTCTATATAACAAGAGGATATGCGCATTTAGACCCCCAACACATAGTACGACAAGGATGCCTCATAGCTCCAACGGCCACGACTTCAATCGTAAAGGTCGTCATGAGTACTGAAATAAGTCTAGATTACTTGTATGAATTACCTTCTTATCTACACAATCTCGCAAAGCCTATGTGAACCCTGGACTTCCTGATAGAAAGTTATGTTTCACAAGGACATAACACAAAGGAAGTGAATGAAATAGTGAAGTTAGCGAAATGGAAACTAGAACAGGCAAAGTCAACTATGCTCATTATGATCCAAGATCTCCCATCTTATGGAATGGAGGTACTGAGCGACAGGAACAACATCATACGTACTCACCAATAGCGCGGTTTGTTCGACCTTGGCGGCGCAGTTCTTGGGAACGTCTTTGGATTGCCTACAGAGGATGACCTTAAAGAAATAAACAACAAATTTAATAAAATAGCTCAGATACTAACATACCAAGATAAATTCATCACAGGACAGAACTCAGCAATGAAGACAATTGTGAAAAATCTGAAAAAGGCAGAAAACATAGCTCTCGAAAGTGTAGATAAAATAAATGAAATGGAAGGAAACATTACACTTTTCCAACACTTTTCCATCATCACAGAACATATAGACACGATTCTACTACAATTAGACAACACTAGAGATCGTTACAGGGCACTTATGCAGGGAATTTCGAATGCTGATGATAGCAAGATCACAATTGACTTACTCCCAGTTCATGAGCTACGTCAGATAATTAGTCAAGGCATACATAAACATAAATTGAAGCCATTGTTAAGCAGTAGGGAATTCATGCAATATTATCGATATTTAGAAGCAACACTAACACCAACATCAGTAGTAGTTCATGTACCATTCATAACTGAAGACATGTTCACAGTATACCAAATACACCCCTTCCCCTCTAAAAATAACAACACTTTGGTCATCATCAACATCAACACAGACACCGAACTCATCATGGTCTCCAAGAGAAGGAACACTGTCACTTTCGCAAGTGAATCAGCGATTGAACGAAAGTGCCGCACATCCTTACATACTGTTCATCTTTGTCCTGCGTACATTTTCACGTTTCAGCCTACTGATACAGTCCCTTGTTAAATGGCTATCATCAGAAATGACAATATTCATAATCATTGCAACTTCACTTTTGCTTCAGATAAACTTGTACACGATCAGCGTATCGGAAACTCACAGTTTTTTTATTTCACTCATAACACATCAGTTTACATAGTCTGTCCAGATATACCACCATCTCATACTTCAGCCTCATGATTATACATAACACCAGACGACTGTGTGGTATTTACACCAGCCATGTCAACTTTACCCACCATCAATCACTACACCATCCTCAATCATACACACAAACATTTCCACCCACTGCCTGATATGGACTTAAACATGAGCACAAGTATTAAGTTGACTTCACCTAAGTTTGAAACTATGCACCAGATCAATGAAACAATGAAGCCCTGGGAAGATTTGAGTTTGAGTATGTTCAACCCATATTATATGTATAACCTAGCACCTACTGTCTTTATAATCTTCTGCATTGTATTTGCAGTACTGCTGTTCGCAATGCACAGAATGCATGCAAGAATTGCAAATTTGGAGTCAGTATTTAGTGGGGGGAGAGTTAACATCCAAGTTAACCCCCTTGAATGAAGTGTACATATTTTGTATATAGTATTAATTATATAGACATACTGTATATATATATATATATATATATATATATATATATATATATATATATATGCAAAAAAGAATGACCCATGATATAGAAGTATGGCATACCAGTACCATAAACTTCAAATGAAATATTAATAACTCTTACCATAATCTTAATTTTAAACTTTTCTTTTTTTCCTCTTGCATGTATGCATTTCCCTACAATAACCCACGTACATACTGTAGTACAATACAGTTTATCTTTAGTGCATTTATTCAAATATGTATACAACTTGTTTAAAATTTAATATTACTGGATCATTGCAATTTACTATGAATATTATATGTATACAATATTATAATCAATATTATGTACTAATTGATTAGCATATGTCAATGATGATTGCTGTCGGAGGACCTTCAGCGGCGTGGCCGAGCAATGTTATGAGTCCATATTATAATTACAAATCATAATAGATAGATAGATAAATAGATAGATAGACAGCTCCATGCAAGCCTGGGAAAGGGAAATGATCTTGCAAGTTAACTGAGGAAATGTTGACGATACACAGGAAGTAGCAAAGTCAGGGGATGATGTAGGTAGTGTGTCAGCGAGATAGGAGGCGAACAAAGCCTAGTGACATACACACATACTCACACACAGGTTTCTGGAACGTTCCAAGCACAGTGTAACACACGTGACACGACCCCTGTTTCACCAGAATTTAGGAAGCAGAGAGGCAGAAGGAGGCTAGCATTAGAACCGACAGGTAGTGGAGAGAGTGAACAAGAAAGAGGGGCTCAACTAGACTTACTTATTATATTGTCTCTGTAAGACATACCCTGCTCATCTTAGATTTCTCTGAAGATATTGAATTAAGATCAACTCACTGTCTTCGTCATTAATTCCTACTACAAGAAATCGAGAGTGACAACTAAACAACAAAACTTCTCTACAAGTTACTACAAAGTCTTTTATGACATTATTTGGTGGGCAGCGAAACTACAGATATCGTCTCCGAATCAAAAGCGAATTTCTACAAAAGCAGGTGAGACTACAAGATTAGCTTCAGTTCTACAGTGAATTCCTACAAAATACAGCCTACAGTGCAAATAGCCTACAAGTCTACAAAACAACTCTATAATCTTCACGTAACTTCAAGAACCAACAAGAAGAATAAAAAACAAGGCAAGTAAAGAAGAGGAAAGACCAAAGCAACAGGTACACAAACCCCCACCACTCTCTCCCGCCAACCTCCATCGCTGACGCAGAGGTCAAGACACGCAGCAAAACACTAGAGCCAACATTCATTATGCGACTTACTCACCTTTCTTCACCCAGGTTACACATTGCTACTCACTATTCACCACAGCTACCAGTGTGGGAAGCCGACGTCAGCATGTGCTGAGATGACATCACAACACGAGTTTGCTGACTTAGGGCCATGCCAAGCAACGTGTGACTGACACCAGGCACTTCTCATCCACTACTCGTTACTCATTATTCACATAGCTCCTACTCATACTCATTTATTTCCACAGTATTGAGTTGGAAATTCGATGTTCTATGCTGAGGTTTGCCTGTGACTGCTGTTAACCACCACAAGCACAAGGCCATGGAATTTCCGGAGCAATATCGTCCATCAATACAGCACTAGAATTATCAAGAGATCTTCAATCAACCCTGCATTTTTCTTCCGAGATCGACAGTTGCATCGACACGCCTCTCCGATCTGTATCAAGTGGGTGAAATTATACTTACTCATTTCTTCTCAGTGCTAAAATTAGGTATATTCAACTTCTTTACTTATTTCCATATATACACTTATACACTCACTATCTATCATTTATTACAACTCATTTACTCATCTATTTAGCTAGGACATAACTAAACAAAAGGCGTATTTCTTATCACCATATCTTAATGACAGGGATATTTTTGCCACCACCCACGTTATTACCAGATGAAACACAATTAGCTCCAACAAAAGATTCAGAATTAGGAGAGCAGCAAGGCAACACACCCCTTGTACAAACCTCACTACAAATTAAAGACCATGAAACAAATACGTCAGTTCCAGATAATGTGTGGGAAACCCCCTCTCACGTAGCAAGTGAGAAAACTGTCGCTGACTTGCAAACGTATGCCATTACACTTAACAGGGTTCACCGTTCCGGCCGAATATATTCCACCATTCCCTCACACAACGATAAACAAGTCCAAGTTAAATTAACAGAGCAAACAGTGAAAATGAATCACGAAACAAATACTGCGGATCTAACATCCCCACCTCATGTGTACATTTACCATGAAGATAAAACTGCCCCAAAATTCTCCGGCATAGAAAATGATCGCATTGATGTTATTTCATTAGTCAGTCAGTGCGAACAAATGTTCATCAAGCGCCACATACTCGATGAACAAGAGAAAATTGCCATTTTTTCATCTTGCATAAGACAGGAAAGATGTCCAGCAAGCAATTTATATAGATCTGAGAAGTTCCTCAAGGTTAGGACATATGATGAATTTAAAATGGCATTTTTGAAGAAATTTTTTGGAGGTATAAACTTCTTGCCAGGTATAATTCCAGAATTACATAAGATTGTAGGTCTTGTAAGGGAGCACACTACAAACCATGTGCTCAGTGAAATAACTGCTGATGTCTCCACACTCAAAAGAACATGTTAGTTACTTTGGAAAACTCAAATTGGATAACAGATGATGGAAAGATGTCCCCAGACCTCATCGTGGACATCATTGGATATGTAGCTGCCTTATGTAAATTACCTGATAGGACCCTTAAGATCGCCAAGACGATCGCTTACACCCCAGGCATGTGCTTACTAGACTTATTGAACGAGGTAGAAATGCAGTGCAGTAAAGCAGGTATGGTCGACACACCCGCACACTCTAGTAGAATGAGAGTACATGAGACAGTATCAGCTGTGAAAACATCTACACCGACCCCAAACAGAGAACAAAATCGATCACGACCCGAAAGCAGGCAGAGCAAACAACCAAACTTGGCGAGGGTTCGATCACAAACACCAGGCTACAGGCAGTTTCATAAGTTTTCACGCAGCCTGAGCAGGTCTCGCGCCATAAACAACACTACTTATGGGAAGTCACCTCGTAGGTCACAGTCAAGAGATAGGTCCATTCTATGTCATTATTGTGCAAAACCAGGACACACAAGGTATGAATGCTTTATCAAAGCAAAAGAGGATAGACAAAAGACACAAGGATTTGGTCCTTACTGTAGGCATCATAGATACCAAGGGCACTGGACCAGCGACTGCAAAACAGTAGAAAAAATTGTGTCTATGTTCAAATCGGGGGAAGACCAAGTCATGAGAAAAAACGAACAAACGTAAAGAAAAACAAGTCTAAAATTCACATAGGAGGCATGTTGGGAAATGAGTGTATCTTGATACCAGCTGTATGTGAGGATCAAAACGTTTCCTTATTTTAAGATACAGGCTCTCCAGTGAACTTAATAACACATGAAGAAATAAATAGAATTCTTAAAATTAAGAAGAAAGTAACTTTTCTGGAAGAAGATGATTTAGATTTATATACGGTTGATGGAAAACAAATTACAGTGAAAGGTATGATAAGGTTAAATATCAGTTTCACAGAGACTACAAGACCATTCTCTGCATTTTTTCATATCGTTGAAAACTTAGCAATTAAAGCTCATATGTTACTGGGCTTCAGATCCATGAGAGCAGAGAACATAACTCTACTCCCACAAATGAATGGAATAGACTTTGACAATGAAATCATAGAGGAAATACCATCAGAGCCCTCACCGATTAGTAAAAGAGAACCAAAAAGAATTGGTAATATTAAATGCTTAAACAAACATACAGAAACAGATGAGTGTATAGATCCACTCCCACCAGCAGCCCCATCCTCCAGAATTAGTGACCCAGATAACAGTACTGATTTATCAGTTTTTCCAGCCCATCTCACCAATGATTTAGTTATACCACCTAATTCCTACATGAAAGTTACCATAAAGAGCAAATTACGGAATAGTACTTTTCTTACCTTAGAAGAATTACGTAAAGTAAAGGGATTGTCAGTAGAAAACGCATTATTTCAGATGAACGACGAAGGGCAAACTCAGATATTCATAATTAATCACATGAATAAGGAAGTTCAGTTGAAATAGGGGACTTCCATAGTTAATACTGAAAAATGTCCGGCCCCTGTGAAGGAAATAGTTATAGCTGGAGTGACAAGTGAGATAAAATCTACGGATAGAGAAAGCATATAGGAGAATTTAATTCACTGAGGTGAATTTGATGAAGAAAATGATTTGTTAACCCTGCTGGAAACACACAGGGACACCGTAGCATTACCCGGAGAACAATTAGGGTGTACTAACCTGATTAATCACATGATTAATGTGCACCCAGAAACACCACCAATTTTCGTACCAGCTTACCGCATCCCACTCTCCCAATGTACACTTGCAAATCAGTATGTCGATGAAATGTTAAAACTTGGAATTATTGAGCCTTCAGTCTCCCCGTGGAATGCGCCATGATTCTTTGTGCCCAAACGAAATGGAGAAATGCGTGCGGTAGTAGATTACCGTAAACTAAACAATCACACAATCCCAGACCGATTTCCCATGCCATTGCTAAGCGACGTTCTACAGAATATTAGACCTGAGAATAACATATTCTCAACCATCGATCTCCTAAACCGCTATTATCAGATACAAGGTTTCGGAGGAGTCACGTAAATACACTGCCTTTTCCACAAACAGAGGCCATTACCAATATACAAGGATGTCGATGGGACTGAGGACAGCCCCAGGCACATTCCAGCGTCTTATGAATTACGTATTGTCCGGAATTTTAGGACAAGGATTATTTGTTTACCTTGACGATATTATAATCGCAACGAAGAATATTAAGGATCATCTCAGGAAATTAGACTTACTCTTACAAAAGCTTAGTGATGCTGGTTTAAAAATTAAGCTTTCTAAATGCAAATTTTGCTTTAAGGAAATAAATTTCTTAGGCCACATATTAAGTTCTAATGGAATTCACACCACTGATGAGAAAATACAGGCAGTGACAGATGTTTCTGAACCCACAACGACTGACGAAGTTAGACAATTTTTAGGTCTGGCTGGGTATTATACGTCATTCATACCACAATTCTCTCATATAGCCTTTCCTCTATTCCAACTACTCAAAAAAGATGCTATATTCCAATGGGAAGAAGAACAAAAAAGGGTATTTAACAATCTACAAATTAAACTAACAAATGCACCTTGTTTAGCATATCCAAATTACACAAAATCATTTCTTATTTGTACAGACGCATCAGTTAAAGGATTTGGGGCTGTACTGATGCAGGAAGATAAAAGAGGAAAAAATGAACCAATTACATTTGCCAGCATACAAACAAGAGGTGCAGAGAAAAATTATTGCACTACAGACTTAGAGGCACTTGCAGTGGTTTTTGCATGACAAAAGTTTCGAGATTTGGTATATGGTTACGAAATCCACTTATTCACCGACCATAAACCACTAGTGGGTATGTTTAAAGAAAAACTCCTTTCTGGGAGGAGAGCAAGATGGAAATGTACAGTTGAAAACTACAATGTACTAATTCATTATATACAAGGTAAAATGAACATAGTAGCTGACGCATTATCTAGGAACCCGAACACAATTCAGGTCGCGGCATTAGATCTCAAAGGTAATATCCCAAACCACGAGGATATCGCAAAAGCACAAAGACTTGACCCAATATGGTCTAAGGTTATATACAAGTTAGAAAGTGGAGATGACATACAATTACCCAAACTGCATGTACCACTCGAACAATTCACAATGGTCAATAATACATTATGCAAGATTAACTCTAAACAACCAAAACGCCAAAGAAATACTAACCAGTTGGTAGTACCTAATGACATGATACCCCACGTATTACGAACGATACACGATAGCCCACATGCAGGATATCCTGGAAAGGATAAGACATCCAAACAAACCCATTACGAAAAGATATAAACAATCATATAGACAGATGGGAATCATATGCAAAACACAAAGGATACCCAATCACACCAGCACCGATGGGTATTTACCCTGTACCACATCAACCATGGGACGTTGTCGCCGTTGATTTACTCAAGATGCCATTATCATACAATAATAACCTGTACCTATTCGTAGCAACGGATCATTTTTCCCGTTATGTCATTTTAGCTCCAATTAAAGATAAGACAGCAGAGACAGTAGCAAAGGAAATAACAGATAATGTGATACGTCGCTTTACTACCCCATAGGTACTAATAAGTGATAATGGAGGAGAATTTAATTCTGAGATCTTACAAGAAATATGTAAACAATACAATATCAAAAAGGTTAACGTTTTAGCCTATCACCCAGCATCGAATGGGTTAGTAGAGAGACAAAACAAAAACGTATTAGATGTGTGGCGACACATTCTCAGTGAAAATTATGCAAGCTGGGATGATTGGATTCCCAGAGTAGAAGCCTCAATTAATGGATCTATAAATAAATCCATAGGTGACACACCACATTTCATTATATAGGGGACAGATAAAAAACTACCATATGAGCTCCTAGAAGGTGACAGTGTGCCCATATACAATTATGATGATTATTCTAAACTCCGTTTACGTGAATTGCAGGACATACACAAAAGAGTCAAAGAACAATTAACGATGTCCAAGGAAGAAATGACGGAGGCATTTAACAAGAAGGCAAAAGATTCACCTATCAACTTAGGAGACATTGTTTATGGTATCATTCATACGAGAGACAATAAATTATCCCCAAAATTTGAGGGCCCATACAGAGTAATTAACATAAAAGTCTTTCAAATGCAGTGTGTCCAGGCATCTCAAAATGATCGGATCTTGAATTTAGCTCTCTATTGTATTTTGTTTTTCTCTTGGAGGGAACTGTTACTGCGGGCTCATGGCGTTTGATTCCTTCTTCCTCGCATAAAAAAAAAAGTTTTAATTAAGTCACTGTACACTGGCGAAGATATACAAGTTCATATTGACCATTTAAAACGAGTTTCAAGGGAATTATCCAATATTTATTCAGCATCGGATACAACCGAACAGGCGAACGTACCTCAAGAAAACCAAGCAAGAAAACAACAATGATTACAAAAAGAAATTAAAGTCATATACCAAACAATCAAACATAGGTGCAACTGTTCCAATAAAACCTACAGTACATCATTTACGAGAATTAAATATCGATTCAAACTCCTTCTATAAATGAAATAACAATCAACCGTAACGCATATCATCACTATCATCGACCACAGCATGACCATATTAGGAAATTAATAGATTTTTTTTCGGTAGGTTACGATGAAGGGACTTATGCTATGGATTCTCCTCTATATAACAAGAGGATATGCGCATTTAGACCCCCAACACATAGTACGACAAGGATGCCTCATAGCTCCAACGGCCACGACTTCAATCGTAAAGGTCGTCATGAGTACTGAAATAAGTCTAGATTACTTGTATGAATTACCTTCTTATCTACACAATCTCGCGAAGCCTATGTGAACCCTGGACTTCATGATAGAAAGCTATGTTTCACAAGGACATAACACAAAGGAAGTGAATGAAATAGTGAAGTTAGCGAAATGGAAACTAGAACAGGCAAAGTCAACTATGCTCATTATGATCCAAGATCTCCCATCTTATGGAATGGAGGTACTGAGCGACAGGAACAACATCATACGTACTCACCAATAGCGCGGTTTGTTCGACCTTGGTGGCGCAGTTCTTGGGAACGTCTTTGGATTGCCTACAGAGGATGACCTTAAAGAAATAAACAACAAATTTAATAAAATAGCTCAGATACTAACATACCAAGATAAATTCATCACAGGACAGAACTCAGCAATGAAGACAATTGTGAAAAATCTGAAAAAGGCAGAAAACATAGCTCTCGAAAGTGTAGATAAAATAAATGAAATGGAAGGAAACATTACACTTTTCCAACACTTTTCCATCATCACAGAACATATAGACACGATTCTACTACAATTAGACAACACTAGAGATCGTTACAGGGCACTTATGCAAGGAATTTCGAATGCTGATGATAGCAAGATCACAATTGACTTACTCCCAGTTCATGAGCTACGTCAGATAATTAGTCAAGGCATACATAAACATAAATTGAAGCCATTGTTCCGCAGTAGGGAATTCATGCAATATTATCCATATTTAGAAGCAACACTAACACCAACATCAGTAGTAGTTCATGTACCATTCATAACTGAAGACATGTTCACAGTATACCAAATACACCCCTTCCCCTCTAAAAATAACAACACTTTGGTCATCATCAACATCAACACAGACACCGAACTCATCATGGTCTCCAAGAGACGGAACACTGTCACTTTCGCAAGTGAATCAGCGATTGAACGAAAGTGCCGCACATCCTTACATGCTGTTCATCTTTGTCCTGCGTACATTTTCACGTTTCAGCCTACTGATACAGTCCCTTGTTAAATGGCTATCATCAGAAATGACAATATTCATAATCATTGCAACTTCACTTTTGCTTCAGATAAACTTGTACACGATCAACGCATCGGAAACTCACAGTTTTTTTATTTCACTCATAACACATCAGTTTACATAGTCTGTCCAGATATACCACCATCTCATACTTCAGCCTCATGATTATACATAACACCAGACGACTGTGTGGTATTTACACCAGCCATGTCAACTTTACCCACCATCAATCACTACACCATCCTCAATCATACACACAAACATTTCCACCCACTGCCTGATATGGACTTAAACATGAGCACAAGTATTAAGTTGACTTCACCTAAGTTTGAAACTATGCACCAGATCAATGAAACAATGAAGCCCTGGGAAGATTTGAGTTTGAGTATGTTCAACCCATATTATATGTATAACCTAGCACCTACTGTCTTTATAATCTTCTGCATTGTATTTGCAGTACTGCTGTTCGCAATGCACAGAATGCATGCAAGAATTGCAAATTTGGAGTCAGTATTTAGTGGGGGGAGAGTTAACATCCAAGTTAACCCCCTTGAATGAAGTGTACATATTTTGTATATAGTATTAATTATATATACATACTGTATATATATATATATATATATATATATATATATATATATATATATATATATATATATATATATATATATATATATATATATGCAAAAAAGAATGACCCATGATATAGAAGTATGGCATAGCAGTACCATAAACTTCAAATGAAATATTAATAACTCTTACCATAATCTTAATTTTAAACTTTTCTTTTTTTCCTCTTGCATGTATGCATTTCCCTACAATAACCCACGTACATACTGTAGTACAATTAAACAGTTTATCTTTAGTGCATTTATTCAAATATGTATACAACTTGTTTAAAATTTAATATTACTGGATCATTGCAATTTACTATGAATATTATATGTATACAATATTATAATCAATATTATGTACTAATTGATTAGCATATGTCAATGATGATTGCTGTCGGAGGACCTTCAGCGGCGTGGCCGAGCAATGTTATGAGTCCATATTATAATTACAAATCATAATAGATAGATAGATAAATAGATAGATAGACAGCTCCATGCAAGCCTGGGAAAGGGAAATGATCTTGCAAGTTAACTGAGGAAATGTTGACGATACACAGGAAGTAGCAAAGTCAGGGGATGATGTAGGTAGTGTGTCAGCGAGATAGCAGGCGAACAAAGCCTAGTGACATACACACATACTCACACACAGGTTTCTGGAACTTTCCAACCACAGTGTAACACACGTGACACGACCCCTGTTTCACCAGAATTTAGGAAGCAGAGAGGCAGAAGGAGGCTAGCATTAGAACCGACAGGTAGTGGAGAGAGTGAACAAGAAAGAGGGGCTCAACTAGACTTACTTATTATATTGTCTCTGTAAGACATACCCTGCTCATCTTAGATTTCTCTGAAGATATTGAATTAAGATCAACTCACTGTCTTCGTCATTAATTCCTACTACAAGAAATCGAGAGTGACAACTAAACAACAAAACTTCTCTACAAGTTACTACAAAGTCTTTTATGACATTATTTGGTGGGCAGCGAAACTACAGATATCGTCTCCGAATCAAAAGCGAATTTCTACAAAAGCAGGTGAGACTACAAGATTAGCTTCAGTTCTACAGTGAATTCCTACAAAATACAGCCTACAGTGCAAATAGCCTACAAGTCTACAAAACAACTCTATAATCTTCACGTAACTTCAAGAACCAGCAAGAAGAATAAAAAACAAAGCAAGTAAAGAAGAGGAAAGACCAAAGCAACAAGTACACAAACCCCCACCACTCTCTCCCGCCAACCTCCATCGCTGACGCAGAGGTCAAGACACGCAGCAAAACACTAGAGCCAACATTAATTATGCGACTTACTCACCTTTCTTCACCCAGGTTACACATCGCTACTCACTATTCACCACAGCTACCAGTGTGGGAAGCCGACGTCACCATGTGCTGAGATGACATCACAACACGAGTTTGCTGACTTAGGGCCATGCCAAGCAACGTGTGACTGACACCAGGCACTTCTCATCCACTACTCGTTACTCATTATTCACATAGCTCCTACTCATACTCATTTATTTCCACAGTATTGAGTTGGAAATTCGATGTTCTATGCTGAGGTTTGCCTGTGACTGCTGTTAACCACCACAAGCACAAGGCCATGGAATTTCCGGAGTAATATCGTCCATCAATACAGCACTAGAATTATCAAGAGATCTTCAATCAACCCTGCATTTTTCTTCCGAGATCGACAGTTGCATCGACACGCCTCTCCGATCTGTATCAAGTGGGTGAAATTATACTTACTCATTTCTTCTCAGTGCTAAAATTAGGTATATTCAACTTCTTTACTTATTTCCATATATACACTTATACACTCACTATCTATCATTTATTACAACTCATTTACTCATCTATTTAGCTAGGACATAACTAAACAAAAGGCGTATTTCTTATCACCATATATTAATGACAGGTATATTTTTGCCACCACCCACGTTATTACCAGATGAAACACAATTAGCTCCAACAAAAGATTCACAATTAGGAGAGCAGCAAGGCAACACACCCCTTGTACAAACCTCACTACAAATTAAAGACCATGAAACAAATACGTCAGTTCCAGATAATGTGTGGGAAACCCCCTCTCACGTAGCAAGTGAGAAAACTGTCGCTGACTTGCAAACGTATGCCATTACACTTAACAGGGTTCACCGTTCCGGCCGAATATATTCCACCATTCCCTCACACAACGATAAACAAGTCCAACTTAAATTAACAGAGCAAACAGTGAAAATGAATCACGAAACAAATACTGCGGATCTAACATCCCCACCTCATGTGTACATTTACCATGAAGATAAAACTGCCCCAAAATTCTCTGGCACAGAAAATGATCGCATTGATGTCATTTCATTAGTCAGTCAGTGCGAACAAATGTTCATCAAGCGCCACATACTCGATGAACAAGAGAAAATTGCCATTTTTTCATCTTGCATAAGACAAGAAAGATGTCCAGCAAGCAATTTATTGAGATCTGACAAGTTCCTCAAGGTTAGGACATATGATGAATTTAAAATTGCATTTTTGAAGAAATTTTCTGGAGGTATAAACTTCTTGCCAGGTATAATTCCAGAATTACATAAGATTGTAGGTCTTGTAAGGGAGCACACTACAAACCATGTGCTCAGTGAAATAACTGCTGATGTCTCCACACTCAAAAGAACATGTTAGTTACTTTGGAAAACTCAAATTGGATAACAGATGATGGAAAGATGTCCCCAGACCTCATCGTGGACATCATTGGATATGTAGCTGCCTTGTGTAAATTACCTGATAGGACCCTTAAGATCGCCAAGACGATCGCTTACACCCCAGGCATGTGCTTACTAGACTTATTGAACGAGGTAGAAATGCAGTGCAGTAAAGCAGGTATGGTCGACACACCCGCACACTCTAGTAGAATGAGAGTACATGAGACAGTATCAGCTGTGAAAACATCTACACCGACCCCAAACAGAGAACAAAATCGATCACGACCCGAAAGCAGGCAGAGCAAACAACCAAACTTGGCGAGGGTTCGATCACAAACACCAGGCTACAGGCAGTTTCATAAGTTTTCACGCAGCCTGAGCAGGTCTCGCGCCATAAACAACACTACTTATGGGAAGTCACCTCGTAGGTCACAGTCAAGAGATAGGTCCATTCTATGTCATTATTGTGCAAAACCAGGACACACAAGGTATGAATGCTTTATCAAAGCAAAAGAGGATAGACAAAAGACACAAGGATTTGGTCCTTACTGTAGGCATCATAGATACCAAGGGCACTGGACCAGCGACTGCAAAACAGTAGAAAAAATTGTGTCTATGTTCAAATCGGGGGAAGACCAAGTCATGAGAAAAAACGAACAAACGTAAAGAAAAACAAGTCTAAAATTCACATAGGAGGCATGTTGGGAAATGAGTGTATCTTGATACCAGCTGTATGTGAGGATCAAAACGTTTCCTTATTTTTAGATACAGGCTCTCCAGTGAACTTAATAACACATGAAGAAATAAATAGAATTCTTAAAATTAAGAAGAAAGTAACTTTTCTGGAAGAAGCTGATTTAGATTTATATACGGTTGATGGAAAACAAATTACAGTGAAAGGTATGATAAGGTTAAATATCAGTTTCACAGAGACTACAAGACCATTCTCTGCATTTTTTCATATCGTTGAAAACTTAGCAATTAAAGCTCATATGTTACTGGGCTTCAGATCCATGAGAGCAGAGAACATAACTCTACTCCCACAAATGAATGGAATAGACTTTGACAATGAAATCATAGAGGAAATACCATCAGAGCCCTCACCGATTAGTAAAAGAGAACCAAAAAGAATTGGTAATATTAAATGCTTAAACTAACATACAGAAACAGATGAGTGTATAGATCCACTCCCACCAGCAGCCCCATCCTCCAGAATTAGTGACCCAGATAACAGTACTGATTTATCAGTTTTTCCAGCCCATCTCACCAATGATTTAGTTATACCACCTAATTCCTACATGAAAGTTACCATAGAGAGCAAATTACGGAATAGTACTTTTCTTACCTTAGAAGAATTACGTAAAGTAAAGGGATTGTCAGTAGAAAACGCATTATTTCAGATGAACGACGAAGGGCAAACTCAGATATTCATAACTAATCACATGAATAAGGAAGTTCAGTTGAAATAGGGGACTTGCATAGTTAATACTGAAAAATGTCCGGCCCCTGTGAAGGAAATAGTTATAGCTGGAGTGACAAGTGAGATAAAATCTACGGATAGAGAAAGCATATAGGAGAATTTAATTCACTGAGGTGAATTTGATGAAGAAAATGATTTGTTAACCCTGCTGGAAACACACAGGGACACCGTAGCATTACCCGGAGAACAATTAGGGTGTACTAACCTGATTAATCACATGATTAATGTGCACCCAGAAACACCACCAATTTTCGTACCAGCTTACCGCATCCCACTCTCCCAATGTACACTTGCAAATCAGTATGTCGATGAAATGTTAAAACTTGGAATTATTGAGCCTTCAGTCTCCCCGTGGAATGCGCCATGATTCTTTGTGCCCAAACGAAATGGAGAAATGCGTGCGGTAGTAGATTACCGTAAACTAAACAATCACACAATCCCAGACCGATTTCCCATGCCATTGCTAAGCGACGTTCTACAGAATATTAGACCTGAGAATAACATATTCTCAACCATCGATCTCCTAAACCGCTATTATCAGATACAAGGTTTCGGAGGAGTCACGTAAATACACTGCCTTTTCCACAAACAGAGGCCATTACCAATATACAAGGATGTCGATGGGACTGAGGACAGCCCCAGGCACATTCCAGCGTCTTATGAATTACGTATTGTCCGGAATTTTAGGACAAGGATTATTTGTTTACCTTGACGATATTATAATCGCAACGAAGAATATTAAGGATCATCTCAGGAAATTAGACTTACTCTTACAAAAGCTTAGTGATGCTGGTTTAAAAATTAACCTTTCTAAATGCAAATTTTGCTTTAAGGAAATAAATTTCTTAGGCCACATATTAAGTTCTAATGGAATTCACACCACTGATGAGAAAAAAAATTCAGTGACAGATTTTTCTGAACCCACAACGACTGACGAAGTTAGACAATTTTTAGGTCTGGCTGGGTATTATACGTCATTCATACCACAATTCTCTCATATAGCCTTTCCTCTATTCCAACTACTCAAAAAAGATGCTATATTCCAATGGAAAGAAGAACAAAAAAGGGTATTTAACAATCTACAAATTAAACTAACAAATGCACCTTGTTTAGCATATCCAAATTACACAAAATCATTTCTTATTTGTACAGACGCATCAGTTAAAAGATTAGGGGCTGTACTGATGCAGGAAGATAAAAGAGGAAAAAATGAACCAATTACATTTGCCAGCAGCCAAACAAGAGGTGCAGAGAAAAATTATTGCACTACAGACTTAGAGGCACTTGCAGTGGTTTTTGCATGACAAAAGTTTCGAGATTTGGTATATGGTTACGAAATCCACTTATTCACCGACCATAAACCACTAGTGGGTATGTTTAAAGAAAAACTCCTTTCTGGGAGGAGAGCAAGATGGAAATGTACAGTTGAAAACTACAATGTACTAATTCATTATATACAAGGTAAAATGAACATAGTAGCTGACGCATTATCTAGGAACCCGAACACAATTCAGGTCGCGGCATTAGATCTCAAAGGTAATATCCCAAACCACGAGGATATCGCAAAAGCACAAAGACTTGACCCAATATGGTCTAAGGTTATATACAAGTTAGAAAGTGGAGATGACATACAATTACCCAAACTGCATGTACCACTCGAACAATTCACAATGGTCAATAATACATTATGCAAGATTAACTCTAAACAACCAAAACGCCAAAGAAATACTAACCAGTTGGTAGTACCTAATGACATGATACCCCACGTATTACGAACGATACACGATAGCCCACATGCAGGACATCCTGGAAAGGATAAGACATCCAAACAAGCCCATTACGAAAAGATATAAACAATCATATAGACAGATGCGAATCATATGCAAAACACAAAGGATACCCAATCACACCAGCACCGATGGGTATTTACCCTGTACCACATCAACCATGGGACGTTGTCGCTGTTGATTTACTCAAGATGCCATTATCATACAATAATAACCTAAACCTATTCGTAGCAACGGATCATTTTTCCCGTTATGTCATTTTAGCTCCAATTAAAGATAAGACAGCAGAGACAGTAGCAAAGGCAATAACAGATAATGTGATACGTCGCTTTACTACCCCATAGGTACTAATAAGTGATAATGGAGGAGAATTTAATTCTGAGATCTTACAAGAAATATGTAAACAATACAATATCAAAAAGGTTAACGTTTTAGCCTATCACCCAGCATCGAATGGGTTAGTAGAGAGACAAAACAAAAAAGTATTAGATGTGCTGCGACACATTCTCAGTGAAAATTATGCAAGCTGGGATGATTGGATTCCCAGAGTAGAAGCCTCAATTAATGGATCTATAAATAAATCCATAGGTGACACACCACATTTCATTATATATGGGACAGATAAAAAACTACCATATGAGCTCCTAGAAGGTGACAGTCTGCCCATATACAATTATGATGATTACTCTAAACTCCGTTTACGTGAATTGCAGGACATACACAAAAGAGTCAAAGAACAATTAACGATGTCCAAGGAAGAAATGACGGAGGCATTTAACAAGAAGGCAAAAGATTCACCTATCAACTTAGGAGACATTGTTTATGGTATCATTCATACGAGAGACAATAAATTATCCCCAAAATTTGAGGGCCCATACAGAGTAATTAACATAAAAGTCTTTCAAATGCAGTGTGTCCAGGCATCTCAAAATGATCGGATCTTGAATTTAGCTCTCTATTGTATTTTGTTTTTCTCTTGGAGGGCACTGTTACTGCGGGCTCATGGCCTTTGGTTCCTTCTTCCTCGCATAAAAAAAAAGTTTTAATTATGTCACTGTACACTGGCGAAGAGAAACAAGTTCATATTGACCATTTAAAACGAGTTTCAAGGGAATTATCCAATATTTATTCAGCATCGGATACAACCGAACAGGCGAACGTACCTCAAGAAAACCAAGCAAGAAAACAACAATGATTACAAAAAGAAATTAAGGTCATATACCAAACAATCAAACATAGGTGCAACTGTTCCAATATAACCTACAGTACATCATTTACGAAAATTAAATATCGATTCAAACTTCTGCTATAAATGAAATAACAATCAACCGTAACGCATATCATCACTATCATCGACCACAGCATGACCATATTAGGAAATTAATAGATTTTTTTTCTTTAGGTTACGATGAAGGGACTTATGCTATGGATTCTCCTCTATATAACAAGAGGATATGCGTATTTAGACCCCCAACACATAGTGCGACAAGGATGCCTCATAGCTCCAACGGCCATGACTTCAATCGTAAAGGTCGTCATGAGTACTTAAATAAGTCTAGATTACTTGTATGAATTACCTTCTTATCTACACAATCTCGCGAAGCCTATGTGAACCCTGGACTTCATGATAGGAAGCTATGTTTCACAAGGACATAACACAAAGGAAGTGAATGAAATAGTGAAGTTAGCGAAATGGAAACTAGAACAGGCAAAGTCAACTATGCTCATCATGATCCAAGATCTCCCATCTTATGGAATGGAGGTACTGAGCGACAGGAACAACATCATACGTACTCACCAATAGCGCGGTTTGTTCGACCTTGGTGGCGCAGTTCTTGGGAACGTCTTTGGATTGCCTACAGAGGATGACCTTAAAGAAATAAACAACAAATTTAATAAAATAGCTCAGATACTAACATACCAAGATAAATTCATCACAGGACAGAACTCAGCAATGAAGACAATTGTGAAAAATCTGAAAAAGGCAGAAAACATAGCTCTCGAAAGTGTAGATAAAATAAATGAAATGGAAGGAAACATTACACTTTTCCAACACTTCTCCATCATCACAGAACATATAGACACGATTCTACTACAATTAGACAACACTAGAGATCGTTACAGGGCACTTATGCAAGGAATTTCGAATGCTGGTGATAGCAAGATCACAATTGACTTACTCCCAGTTCATGAGCTACGTCAGATAATTAGTCAAGGCATACATAAACATAAATTGAAGCCATTGTTCCGCAGTAGGGAATTCATGCAATATTATCCATATTTAGAAGCAACACTAACACCAACATCAGTAGTAGTTCATGTACCATTCATAACTGAAGACATGTTCACAGTATACCAAATACACCCCTTCCCCTCTAAAAATAACAACACTTTGGTCATCATCAACATCAACACAGACACCGAACTCATCATGGTCTCCAAGAGACGGAACACTGTCACTTTCGCAAGTGAATCAGCGATTGAACGAAAGTGCCGCACATCCTTACATGCTGTTCATCTTTGTCCTGCGTACATTTTCACGTTTCAGCCTACTGATACAGTCCCTTGTTAAATGGCTATCATCAGAAATGACAATATTCATAATCATTGCAACTTCACTTTTGCTCCAGATAAACTTGTACACCATCAACGCATCGGACACTCACAGTTTTTTTTATTTCACTCATAACACATCAGTTTACATAGTCTGTCCAGATATACCACCATCTCATACTTCAGCCTCAGGATTATACATAACACCAGACGACTGTGTGGTATTTACACCAGCCATGTCAACTTTACCCACCATCAATCACTACACCATCCTCAATCATACACACAAACATTTCCACCCACTGCCTGATATGGACTTAAACATGAGCACAAGTATTAAGTTGACTTCACCTAAGTTTGAAACTATGCACCAGATCAATGAAACAATGAAGCCCTGGGAAGATTTGAGTTTGAGTATGTTCAACCCATATTATGTGTATAGCCTAGCACCTACTGTCTTTATAATCTTCTGCATTGTATTTGCAGTACTGCTGTTCGCAATGCACAGAATGCATGCAAGAATTGCAAATTTGGAGTCAGTATTTAGTGGGGGGAGAGTTAACATCCAAGTTAACCCCACTGAATGAAGTGTACATATTTTATATATAGTATTAATTATATATACATATGTATATATATATATATATATATATATATATATATATATATATATATATATATATATATATATACAAAAAAGAATGACCCATGATATAGAAGTATGGCATACCAGTACCATAAACTTCAAATGAAATATTAATAACTCTTACCATAATCTTAATTTTAAACTTTTCTTTTTTTCCTCTTGCATGTATGCATTTCCCTACAATAACCCACGTACATACTGTAGTACAATTAAACAGTTTATCTTTAGTGCATTTATTCAAATATGTATACAACTTGTTTAAAATTTAATATTACTGGATCATTGCAATTTACTATGAATATTATATGTATACAATATTATAATCAATATTATGTACTAATTGATTAGCATATGTCAATGATGATTGCTGTCGGAGGACCTTCAGCGGCGTGGCCGAGCAATGTTATGAGTCCATATTATAATTACAAATCATAATAGATAGATAGATAAATAGATAGATAGACAGCTCCATGCAAGCCTGGGAAAGGGAAATGATCTTGCAAGTTAACTGAGGAAATGTTGACGATACACAGGAAGTAGCAAAGTCAGGGGATGATGTAGGTAGTGTGTCAGCGAGATAGCAGGCGAACAAAGCCTAGTGACATACACACATACTCACACACAGGTTTCTGGAACTTTCCAACCACAGTGTAACACACGTGACACGACCCCTGTTTCACCAGAATTTAGGAAGCAGAGAGGCAGAAGGAGGCTAGCATTAGAACCGACAGGTAGTGGAGAGAGTGAACAAGAAAGAGGGGCTCAACTAGACTTACTTATTATATTGTCTCTGTAAGACATACCCTGCTCATCTTAGATTTCTCTGAAGATATTAAATTAAGATCAACTCACTGTCTTCGTCATTAATTCCTACTACAAGAAATCGAGAGTGACAACTAAACAACAAAACTTCTCTACAAGTTACTACAAAGTCTTTTATGACATTATTTGGTGAGCAGCGAAACTACAGATATCGTCTCCGAATCAAACGCGAATTTCTACAAAAGCAGGTGAGACTACAAGATTAGCTTCAGTTCTACAGTGAATTCCTACAAAATACAGCCTACAATGCAAATAGCCTACAAGTCTACAAAACAACTCTATAATCTTCACGTAACTTCAAGAACCAGCAAGAAGAATAAAAAACAAAGCAAGTAAAGAAGAGGAAAGACCAAAGCAACAAGCACACAAACCCCCACCAATCTCTCCCGCCTACCTCCATCGCTGACGCAGAGGTCAAGACACGCAGCAAAACACTACAGCCACATTTATAATGCGACTTACTCACCTTTCTTCACCCAGGTTACACATGGCTACTCACTATTCACCACAGCTACCAGTGTGGGAAGCCGACGTCACCATGTGCTGAGATGACATCACAACACGAGTTTGCTGACTTAGGGCCATGCCAAGCAAGGTGTGACTGACACCAGGCACTTCTCATCCACTACTCGTTACTCATTATTCACATAGCTCCTACTCATACTCATTTATTTCCACAGTATTGAGTTGGAAATTCGATGTTCTATGCTGAGGTTTGCCTGTGACTGCTGTTAACCACCACAAGCACAAGGCCATGGAATTTCCGGAGTAATATCGTCCATCAATACAGCACTAGAATTATCAAGAGATCTTCAATCAACCCTGCATTTTTCTTCCGAGATCGACAGTTGCATCGACACGCCTCTCCGATCTGTATCAAGTGGGTGAAATTATACTTACTCATTTCTTCTCAGTGCTAAAATTAGGTATATTCAACTTCTTTACTTATTTCCATATATACACTTATACACTCACTATCTATCATTTATTACAACTCATTTACTCATCTATTTAGCTAGGACATAACTAAACAAAAGGCGTATTTCTTATCACCATATCTTAATGACAGGGATATTTTTGCCACCACCCAAGATATTACCAGATGAAACACAATTAGCTCCAACAAAAGATTCACAATTAGGAGAGCACCAAGGCAACACACCCCTTGTACAAACCTCACTACAAATTAAAGACCATGAAACAAATACGTCAGTTCCAGATGATGTGTGGGAAACCCCCTCTCACGTAGGAAGAGAGAAAACTGTCGCTGACTTGCAAACGTATGCCATTACACTTAACAGGGTTCACCGTTCCGGCCGAATATATTCCACCATTCCCTCACACAACGATAAACAAGTCCAAGTTAAATTAACAGAGCAAACAGTGAAAATGAATCACGAAACAAATACTGCGGATCTAACATCCCCACCTCATGTGTACATTTACCATGAAGATAAAACTGCCCCAAAATTCTCTGGCACAGAAAATGATCGCATTGATGTCATTTCATTAGTCAGTCAGTGCGAACAAATGTTCATCAAGCGCCACATACTCGATGAACAAGAGAAAATTGCCATTTTTTCATCTTGCATAAGCCAGGAAAGATGTCCAGCAAGCAATTTATTGAGATCTGACAAGTTCCTCAAGGTTAGGACATATGATGAATTTAAAATTGCATTTTTGAAGAAATTTTCTGGAGGTATAAACTTCTTGCCAGGTATAATTCCAGAATTACATAAGATTGTAGGTCTTGTAAGGGAGCACACTACAAACCATGTGCTCAGTGAAATAACTGCTGATGTCTCCACACTCAAAAGAACATGTTAGTTACTTTGGAAAACTCAAATTGGATAACAGATGATGGAAAGATGTCCCCAGACCTCATCGTGGACATCATTGATTATGTAGCTGCCTTGTGTAAATTACCTGATAGGACCCTTAAGATCGCCAAGACGATCGCTTACACCCCAGGCATGTGCTTACTAGACTTATTGAACGAGGTAGAAATGCAGTGCAGTAAAGCAGGTATGGTCGACACACCCGCACACTCTAGTAGAATGAGAGTACATGAGACAGTATCAGCTGTGAAAACATCTACACCGACCCCAAACAGAGAACAAAATCGATCACGACCCGAAAGCAGGCAGAGCAAACAACCAAACTTGACGAGGGTTCGATCACAAACACCAGGCTACAGGCAGTTTCATAAGTTTTCACGCAGCCTGAGCAGGTCTCGCGCCATAAACAACACTACTTATGGGAAGTCACCTCGTAGGTCACAGTCAAGAGATAGGTCCATTCTATGTCATTATTGTCCAAAACCAGGACACGCAAGGTATGAATGCTTTCTCAAAGCAAAAGAGGATAGACAAAAGACACAAGGATTTGGTCCTTACTGTAGGCATCATAGATACCAAGGGCACTGGACCAGCGACTGCAAAACAGTAGAAAAAATTGTGTCTATGTTCAAATCGGGGAAGACCAAGTCATGACAAAAAACGAACAAACGTAAAGAAAAACAAGTCTAAAATTCACATAGGAGGCATGTTGGGAAATGAGTGTATCTTGATACCAGCTGTATGTTAGGATCAAAACGTTTCCTTATTTTAAGATACAGGCTCTCCAGTGAACTTAATAACACATGAAGAAATAAATAGAATTCTTAAAATTAAGAAGAAAGTAACTTTTCTGGAAGAAGCTGATTTAGATTTATATACGGTTGATGGAAAACAAATTACAGTGAAAGGTATGATAAGGTTAAATATCAGTTTCACAGAGACTACAAGACCATTCTCTGCATTTTTTCATATCGTTGAAAACTTAGCAATTAAAGCTCATATGTTACTGGGCTTCAGATCCATGAGAGCAGAGAACATAACTCTACTCCCACAAATGAATGGAATAGACTTTGACAATGAAATCATAGAGGAAATACCATCAGAGCCCTCACCGATTAGTAAAAGAGAACCAAAAAGAATTGGTAATATTAAATGCTTAAACAAACATACAGAAACAGATGAGTGTATAGATCCACTCCCACCAGCAGCCCCATCCTCCAGAATTAGTGACCCAGATAACAGTACTGATTTATCAGTTTTTCCAGCCCATCTCACCAATGATTTAGTTATACCACCTAATTCCTACATGAAAGTTACCATAAAGAGTAAATTACGGAATAGTACTTTTCTTACCTTAGAAGAATTATGTAAAGTAAAGGGATTGTCAGTAGAAAACGCATTATTTCAGATGAACGACGAAGGACAAACTCAGATATCCATAATTAATCACATGAATAAGGAAGTTCAGTTGAAATAGGGGACTTGCATAGTTAATACTGAAAAATGTCCGGCCCCTGTGAAGGAAATAGTTATAGCTGGAGTGACAAGTGAGATAAAATCTATGGATAGAGAAAGCATATAGGAGAATTTAATTCACTCAGGTGAATTTGATGAAGAAAATGATTTGTTAACCCTGCTGGAAACACACAGGGACACCGTAGCATTACCCGGAGAACAATTAGGGTGTACTAACCTGATTAATCACATGATTAATGTGCACCCAGAAACACCACCAATTTTCGTACCAGCTTACCGCATCCCACTCTCCCAATGTACACTTGCAAATCAGTATGTCGATGAAATGTTAAAACTTGGAATTATTGAGCCTTCAGTCTCCCCGTGGAATGCCCCATTATTCTTTGTGCCCAAACGAAATGGAGAAATGCGTGCGGTAGTAGATTACCGTAAACTAAACAATCACACAATCCCAGACCGATTTCCCATGCCATTGCTAAGCGACGTTCTACAGAATATTAGACCTGAGAATAACATATTCTCAACCATCGATGTCCTAAACTGCTATTATCAGATACAAGGTTTAGGAGGAGTCACTTAAATACACTGCCTTTTCCACAAACAGAGGCCATTACCAATATACAAGGATGTCGATGGGACTGAGGACAGCCCCAGGCACATTCCAGCGTCTTATGAATTACGTATTGTCCGGAATTTTAGGACAAGGATTATTTGTTTACCTTGACGATATTATAATCGCAACGATGAATATTAAGGATCATCTCAGGAAATTAGACTTACTCTTACAAAAGCTTAGTGATGCTGGTTTAAAAATTAACCTTTCTAAATGCAAATTTTGCTTTAAGGAAATAAATTTCTTAGGCCACATATTAAGTTCTAATGGAATTCACACCACTGATGAGAAAATACAGGCAGTGAGAGATTTTTCTGAACCCACAACGACTGACGAAGTTAGACAATTTTTAGGTCTGGCTGGGTACTATACGTCATTCGTACCACAATTCTCTCATATAGCCTTTCCTCTATTCCAACTACTCAAAAAAGATGCTATATTCCAATGGGAAGAAGAACAAAAAAGGGTATTTAACAATCTACAAATTAAACTAACAAATGCACCTTGTTTAGCATATCCAAATTACACAAAATCATTTCTTATTTGTACAGACGCATCAGTTAAAGGATTAGGGGCTGTACTGATGCAGGAAGATAAAAGAGGAAAAAATCAACCAATTACATTTGCCAGCAGACAAACAAGAGGTGCAGAGAAAAATTATTGCACTACAGACTTAGAGGCACTTGCAGTGGTTTTTGCATGACAAAAGTTTCGAGATTTGGTATATGGTTACGAAATCCACTTATTCACCGACCATAAACCACTAGTGGGTATGTTTAAAGAAAAACTCCTTTCTGGGAGGAGAGCAAGATGGAAATGTACAGTTGAAAACTACAATGTACTAATTCATTATATACAAGGTAAAATGAACATAGTAGCTGACGCATTATCTAGGAACCCGAACACAATTCAGGTCGCGGCATTAGATCTCAAAGGTAATATCCCAAACCACGAGGATATCGCAAAAGCACAAAGACTTGACCCAATATGGTCTACAGTTATATACAATTTAGAAAGTGGAGATGACATACAATTACCCAAACTGCATGTACCACTCGAACAATTCACAATGGTCAATAATACATTATGCAAGATTAACTCTAAACAACCAAAACGCCAAAGAAATACTAACCAGTTGGTAGTACCTAATGACATGATACCCCACGTATTACGAACGATACACGATAGCCCACATGCAGGACATCCTGGAAAGGATAAGACATCCAAACAAGCCCATTACGAAAAGATATAAACAATCATATAGACAGATGCGAATCATATGCAAAACACAAAGGATACCCAATCACACCAGCACCGATGGGTATTTACCCTGTACCACATCAACCATGGGACGTTGTCGCTGTTGATTTACTCAAGATGCCATTATCATACAATAATAACCTAAACCTATTCGTAGCAACGGATCATTTTTCCCGTTATGTCATTTTAGCTCCAATTAAAGATAAGACAGCAGAGACAGTAGCAAAGGCAATAACAGATAATGTGATACGTCGCTTTACTACCCCATAGGTACTAATAAGTGATAATGGAGGAGAATTTAATTCTGAGATCTTACAAGAAATATGTAAACAATACAATATCAAAAAGGTTAACGTTTTAGCCTATCACCCAGCATCGAATGGGTTAGTAGAGAGACAAAACAAAAAAGTATTAGATGTGCGGCGACACATTCTCAGTGAAAATTATGCAAGCTGGGATGATTGGATTCCCAGAGTAGAAGCCTCAATTAATGGATCTATAAATAAATCCATAGGTGACACACCACATTTCATTATATATGGGACAGATAAAAAACTACCATATGAGCTCCTAGAAGGTGACAGTTTGCCCATATACAATTACGATGATTACTCTAAACTCCGTTTACGTGAATTGCAGGACATACACAAAAGAGTCAAAGAACAATTAACGATGTCCAAGCAAGAAATGACGGAGGCATTTAACAAGAAGGCAAGAGATTCACCTATCAACTTAGGAGACATTGTTTATGGTATCATTCATACGAGAGACAATAAATTATCCCCAAAATTTGAGGGCCCATACAGAGTAATTAACATAAAAGTCTTTCAAATGCAGTGTGTCCAGGCATCTCAAAATGATCGGATCTTGAATTTAGCTCTCTATTGTATTTTGTTTTTCTCTTGGAGGGAACTGTTACTGCGGGCTCATGGCCTTTGGTTCCTTCTTCCTCGGCTAAAAAAAAAAAAAGTTTTAATTAAGTCACTGTACACTAGCGAAGAGAAACAAGTTCATATTGACCATTTAAAACGAGTTTCAAGGGAATTATCCAATATTTATTCAGCATCGGATACAACCGAACAGGCGAACGTACCTCAAGAAACCAAGCAAGAAAACAACAATGATTACAAAAAGAAATTAAGGTCATATACCAAACAATCAAACATAGGTGCAACTGTTCCAATAAAACCTACAGTACATCATTTACGAGAATTAAATATCGATTCAAACTCCTTCTATAAATGAAATAACAATCAACCGTAACGCATATCATCACTATCATCGACCACAGCATGACCATATTAGGAAATTAATAGATTTTTTTCGGTAGATTACGATGAAGGGACTTATGTTATGGATTCTCCTCTATATAACAAGAGGATATGCGCATTTAGACCCCCAAACATAGTACGACAAGGATGCCTCATAGCTCCAACGGCCACGACTTCAATCGTAAAGGACGTCATGAGTACTGAAATAAGTCTAGATTACTTGTATGAATTACCTTCTTATCTAGACAATCTCGCGAAGCCTATGTGAACCCTGGACTTCATGATAGGAAGCTATGTTTCACAAGGACATAACACAAAGGAAGTGAATGAAATAGTGAAGTTAGCGAAATGGAAACTAGAACAGGCAAAGTCAACTATGCTCATCATGATCCAAGATCTCCCATCTTATGGAATGGAGGTACTGAGCGACAGGAACAACATCATACGTACTCACCAATAGCGCGGTTTGTTCGACCTGGGTGGCGCAGTTCTTGGGAACGTCTTTGGATTGGCTACAGAGGATGACCTTAAAGAAATAAACAACAAATTTAATAAAATAGCTCAGATACTAACATACCAAGATAAATTCATCACAGGACAGAACTCAGCAATGAAGACAATTGTGAAAAATCTGAAAAAGGCAGAAAACATAGCTCTCGAAAGTGTAGATAAAATAAATGAAATGGAAGGAAACATTACACTTTTCCAACACTTCTCCATCATCACAGAACATATAGACACGATTCTACTACAATTAGACAACACTAGAGATCGTTACAGGGCACTTATGCAAGGAATTTCGAATGCTGGTGATAGCAAGATCACAATTGACTTACTCCCAGTTCATGAGCTACGTCAGATAATTAGTCAAGGCATACATAAACATAAATTGAAGCCATTGTTCCGCAGTAGGGAATTCATGCAATATTATCCATATTTAGAAGCAACACTAACACCAACATCAGTAGTAGTTCATGTACCATTCATAACTGAAGACATGTTCACAGTATACCAAATACACCCCTTCCCCTCTAAAAATAACAACACTTTGGTCATCATCAACATCAACACAGACACCGAACTCATCATGGTCTCCAAGAGACGGAACACTGTCACTTTCGCAAGTGAATCAGCGATTGAACGAAAGTGCCGCACATCCTTACATGCTGTTCATCTTTGTCCTGCGTACATTTTCACGTTTCAGCCTACTGATACAGTCCCTTGTTAAATGGCTATCATCAGAAATGACAATATTCATAATCATTGCAACTTCACTTTTGCTCCAGATAAACTTGTACACCATCAACGCATCGGACACTCACAGTTTTTTTATTTCACTCATAACACATCAGTTTACATAGTCTGTCCAGATATACCACCATCTCATACTTCAGCCTCAGGATTATACATAACACCAGACGACTGTGTGGTATTTACACCAGCCATGTCAACTTTACCCACCATCAATCACTACGCCATCCTCAATCATACACACAAACATTTCCACCCACTGCCTGATATGGACTTAAACATGAGCACAAGTATTAAGTTGACTTCACCTAAGTTTGAAACTATGCACCAGATCAATGAAACAATGAAGCCCTGGGAAGATTTGAGTTTGAGTATGTTCAACCCATATTATGTGTATAGCCTAGCACCTACTGTCTTTATAATCTTCTCCATTGTATTTGCAGTACTGCTGTTCGCAATGCACAGAATGCATGCAAGAATTGCAAATTTGGAGTCAGTATTTAGTGGGAGGAGAGTTAACATCCAAGTTAACCCCCCTGAATGAAGTGTACATATTTTGTATATATATATATATATATATATATATATATATATATATATATATATATATATATATATATATATATATATATATATATATATGCAAAAAAGAATGACCCATGATATAGAAGTATGGCATACCAGTACCATTAACCTGAAATGAATTATTAACAACTCTTACAATAATCTTAATTTAAAATATTTTTTTTTCCTCTTGCATGTATGCATTTCACCACAATAACCCACGTACATACTGTAGTACAATTAAACAGTTTATCTTTAGTGCATTTATTCAAATATGTATACAACTTGTTTAAAATGTAATATTACTGGATCATTGCAATTTACTATGAATATTATATGTATACAATATTATAATCAATATTATGTACTAATTGATTAGCATATGTCAATGATGATTGCTGTCGGAGGACCTTCATCGGGGTGGCCGAGCAATGTTATGAGTCCATGTTATAATTACAAATCATAATAGATAGATAGATAAATAGATAGATAGACAGCTCCATGCAAGCCTGAGAAAGGGAAATGATCTTGCAAGTTAACTGAGGAAATGTTGACAATACACAGGATATAGCAAAGTCAGGGGATGATGTAGGTATTGTGTCACCGTGGATAGCAGGCAAACAAAGCCTAGTGACATACACACATACTCACACACAGGTTTCTGGAACTTTCCATCCACAGTGTAACACACGTGACACGACCCCTGTTTCACCAGAATTTAGGAAGCAGAGAGGGAAAAGGAGGCTAGCATTAGAACCGACAGGTAGTGGAGAGAGTGAACAAGTAAGAGGGGCTCAACTAGACTTACTTATTATATTGTCTCTGAAAGACATAACCTGCTCAACTTAGATTTCTCTGAAGATATTAAATTAAGATCAACTCACTGTATTCGTCTTTAATTCCTACTACAAGAAATCGAGAGTGACAACTAAACAACAAAACTTCTCTACAAGTTACTACAGTCTTTTATGACATTATTTGGTGGCCAACGAAACTACGGACATCGTCTCCGAATCAAAAGCGAAATTCTACAAATGCAGGTGAGACTCTACAAGGTTAGCTTTAGTTCTACAGTGAATTCCTACAAAATACAGCCTACAATCCAAATAGCCTACAAGTCTACAAAACAACTCTATAATCTTCACGTAAATTCAAGAACCAGCAAGAAGAATAAAAAACAAAGCAAGTAAGGAAGAGGAAAGACCAAAGCAACAAGCACACAAACCCCCACCACTCTCTCCCGCCTACCTCCATCGCTGACGCAGAGGTCAAGACAGGCAGCAAAACACTAGAGCCACAATTATAATGCTACTTACTCACCTTTCTTCACCCAGGTTACACATCACTACTCACTATTCACCACAGCTACCAGTGTGGGAAGCCGACGTCACAATGTGCTGAGATGACATCGCAACACGAGTCTGCTGACTTAGGGCCATGCCAAGCAACGTGTGACTGAAACCAGGCACTTCTCATCCACTACTCATTATTCATTATTCACATAGCTCCTACTCATACTCATTTATTTCCACAGTATTGAGTTGGAAATTCGATGTTCTATGCTGAGGTTTGCCTGTGACTGCTGTTAACCACCACAAGCACAAGGCCATGGATTTTCCGGAGTAATATCGTCCATCAATACAGCACTAGAATTATCAAGAGATCTTCAATCAACCCTGCATTTTTCTTCCGAGATCGACAGTTGCATCGACACGCCTCTCCGATCTGTATCAAGTGGGTGAAATTATACTTACTCATTTTCTTCTCAGTGCTAAAATTAGGTATATTCAACTTCTTTACTTATTTCCATATATACACTTATACACTCACTATCATTTATTACAACTCATTTACTCATCTATTTAGCTAGGACATAACTAAACAAAAGGCGTATTTCATATCACCATATCTTATGACAGGAATATTTTTGCCACCACCCACGTTATTACCAGATGAAACACAATTAGCTCCAACAAAAGATTCACAATTAGGAGAGCACCAAGGCAACACACCCCTTGTATAAACCTTACTACAAATTAAAGACCATGAAGCAAATACGTCAGTTCCAGATGATGAGTGCGAAACCCCCTCTGATGTAGCAAGTGAGGACACTGTCGCTGACTTGCACACATATGCCAATACACTTAACAGGGTTCACCGTTCCGGTCGAATATATTCCACCATTCCCTCACACAACGATAAACAAGTCCAAGTTAAATTAACAGAAAACAGTGAAAATGAATCACGAAACACATACTGCGGATCTAACATCCCCACCTCATGTGTACACTTACCATAAAGATAAAACTGCCACAAAATTCTCTGGCACAGAAAATGATCACATTGATGTCATTTCATTACTCAGTCAGTGCGAGAAAATGTTGACTAAGTGCCATATACTCGATGAACGAGAGAAAATTGCCATTTTTTCATCTTGCATAAGCCAGGAAAGATGTCCAGCAAGCAATTTATTGAGATCTGACAAGTTCCTCAAGGTTAGGACATATGATGAATATAAAATTGCATTATTGAAGAAATTTTCTGGAGGCATGAACTTCTTGTCAGGTATAATTCCAGAATTACATAAGATTGTAGATCTTGTAAGGGAGAACACTACAAACCATGTGCTCAGTGAAATATCTGCTATAGTCTCCACAATCAAAAGAACATGTTAGTTACTTTGGAAAACTCAAATTGGATAACAGATGATGGAAAGATGTCCCCACACCTCATCGTGGACATCATTGGTTATGTAGCTGCCTTGTGTAAATTACCTGATAGGACCCTTAAGATCGCCAAGACGATCGCTTACACCCTAGGTATGTGCTTACTAGACTTAATGAACGAGGGAGAAATGCAGTGCAGTAAAGCAGGTATGGTCGACTCACCCACACACTCTAGTATAATGAGAGTACATGAGACAGTATCAGCTGTGAAAACATCTACACCGACCCCAAACAGAGAACAAAATCTCTCGCGACCTGAAAGCAGGCAGAGCAAACAACCAAACTTGACGAGGGTTCGATCACAAGCACCAGGCTACAGGCAGTTTCATAAGTTTTCACGCAGCCCGAGCAGGTCTCGCGCTATAAACAACACTACTTATGGGAAGTCACCTCGTAGGTCACAGTCAAGAGATAGGTCCATTCTATGTCATTATTGTGCAAAACCAGGACACACAAGGTATGAATGCTTTATCAAAGCAAAAGAGGATAGACAAAAGACACAAGGATTTGGTCCTTACTGTAGGCATCATAGATACCAAGGGCACTGGACCAGTGACTGCAAAACAGTAGAAAAAATTGTGTCTATGTTCAAATCGGGGGAAGACCAAGTCATGACAAAAAACGAACAAACGTAAAGAAAAACAAGTCTAAAATTCACATAGGAGGCATGTTGGGAAATGAGTGTATCTTGATACCAGCTGTATGTGAGGATCAAAACGTTTCCTTATTTTTAGATACAGGCTCTCCAGTGAACTTAATAACACATGAAGAAATAAATAGAATTCTTAAAATTAAGAAGAAAGTAATTTTTCTAGAAGAAGCTGATTTAGATTTATATACGGTTGATGGAAAACAAATTACAGTGAAAGGTATGATAAGGTTAAATATCAGTTTCACAGAGACTACAAGACCATTCTCTGCATTTTTCCATATCGTTGAAAACTTAGCAATTAAAGCTCATATGTTACTGGGCTTAAGATCCATGAGAGCAGAGAACATAACTATACTCCCACAAATGAATGGAATAGACTTTGACAATGAATTCATAGAGGAAATACCATCAGAGCCCTCACCGATTAGTAAAAGAGAACCAAAAAGAATTGGTAATATTAAAGGCTTAAACAAACATACACAAACAGATGAGTGTATAGATCCACTCCCACCAGCAGCCCCATCCTCCAGAATTAGTGACCCAGATAACAGTACTGATTTATCAGTTTTTCCAGCCCATCTCACCAATGATTTAGTTATACCACCTAATTCCTACATGAAAGTTACCATAAAGAGCAAATTACGTAATAGTGCTGTTCTTATCTTAGAAGAATTATGTAAAGTAAAGGGATTGTCAGTAGAAAACACATTATGTCAGATGAACGACGAAGGGCAAACTCAGATATAATTCATCACATGAATGAGGAAGTTCAGTTGAAAAAGGTGACTTGCATAGCTAATACTGAAAAATGTCCGGCCCCTGTGAAGGAAATAGTTAGAGCTAGAGTGACAAGTGAGATAAAATCTACGGATAGAGAAAGCATATAAGAGAATTTCATTCACTCAGGTGAATTTGGTGAAGGAAATGATTTGTTAACCCTGCTGGAAACACACAGGGACACCGTAGCATTACCCGGAGAACAATTAGGGTGTACTAACCTGATTAGTCACATGATTAATGTGCACCCAGAAACACCACCAATTTTCGTACCAGCTGACCGCATCCCACACTCCCAACGTACACTGCAAATCAGTACGTCGATGAAATGTTAAAACTTGGAATTATTGAGCCTTCAGTCTCCCCGTGGAATGCCCCATTATTCTTCGTGCCCAAACGAAATGGAGAAATGCGTGTGGTAGTAGATTACCGTAAACTAAACAATCACACAATTCCCGACCGATTTCCCATGCCATTGCTAAGCGACGTTCTACAGAATATTGGACCTGAGAATAACATATTCTCAACCATCGATCTCCTAAACAGCTATTTTCAGATACAAGGTGTCGGAGGAGTCACGTAAATACACTGCCTTTTCCACAAACAGAGGCCATTACCAATATACAAGGATGCCGATGGGACTGAGGACAGCCCCAGGCACATTCCAGCGTCTTATGAATTACGTATTGTCCGGAATTTTAGGACAAGGATTATTTGTTTACCTAGACGATATTATAATTGCAATGAAGAATATTAAGGATCATCTCAGGAAATTAGACTTACTCTTACAAAAGCTTGGTGATGCTGGTTTTTAAAATTAAGCTTTCTAAATGCAAATTTTGCTTTAAGGAAATAAATTTCTTAGGCCACAAATTAAGTTCTAATGGTATTCACACCACTGATGACAATATACAGGCAGTGAGATTTTTCCGAACCCAGAACAACTGACGAAGTTAGTCAATTTTTAGGTCTGGCTGGGTACTATAGGTCATTCGTACCACAATTCTCTCATATAGCCTTTCCTCTATTCCAACTACTCAAAAAAGATGCTATATTCCAATGGGAAGAAGAACAAAAAAGGGCATTAAACAATCTTCAAATTAAACTAATAAATGCACCTTGTTTAGCATATCCAAATTACACAAAATCATTTCCTATTTGTACAGACGCATCAGTTAAAGGATTAGGGGCTGTGCTGATGCAGGAAGATAAAAGAGGAAAAAATCAACCAATTGCATTTGCCAGCAGACAAACAAGGGGTGCAGAGAAAAATTATTGCACTACTGACTTAGAGGCACTTGCAGTAGTTTTTGCATGACAAAAGTTTCGAGATTTGGTATATGGTTAAGAAATCCACTTATTCACCGACCATAAACCACTAGTGGGTATGTTTAAAGAAAAATTCCTTTCTGGGAGGAGAGCAAGATGGAAATGTACAGTTTAAAACTACAATGTACTAATTCATTATATACAAGGTAAAATGAACATAGTAGCTGACGCATTATCTAGGAACCCGAACACAATTCAGGTCACGGCATTAGATCTCAAAGGTAATATCCCAAACCACGAGGATATCGCAAAAGCACAAAGACTTGACGCAATATGGTCTAAAGTTATATACAAGTTAGAAAGTGGAGATGACATACAATTACCCAAACTGCATGTACCACTCGAATAATTCACAATGGTCAATAATACATTATGCAAGATTAACTCTAAACAACCAAAACGCCAAAGAAATACTAACCAGTTGGTAGTACCTAATGACATGATACCCAACGTATTACGAACGATACACGATAGCCCACATGCAGGACATCCTGCAAAGGATAAGACATTCAAACAAGCCCATTACGAAAAGATATAAACAATTATATAGACAGATGCGAATCATGTGCAAAACACAAAGGATACCCAATCACACCAACACCGATGGGTAATTACCCTGTACCACATCAACTATGGGACGTTGTCGCTGTTGATTTACTCAAGATGCCATTATCATACAATAATAACCTATACCTACTCGTAACAACGGATCATTTTTCCCGTTATGTCATTTTAGCTCCAATTAAAGATAAGACAGCAGAGACAGTAGCAAAGGCAATAACAGATAATGTGATACGTCGCTCTACTACCCCATAGGTACTAAGAAGTGATAATGGAGGAGAATTTAATTCTGAGATCTTACAAGAAATATGTAAACAATACAACATCAAAAAGGTTAACGTTTTAGCCTATCACCCAGCATCGAATGGGTTAGTAGAGAGACAAAACAAAAAAATATTAGATTTGCTGCGACACATTCTCAGTGAAAATTATGCAAGCTGGGATGATTGGATTCCCAGAGTAGAAGCCTCAATTAATGGATCTATAAATAAATCCATAGGTGACACACCATATTCATTATATATGGGACAGATAAAAAACTACCATATGGGCTCCTAGAAGGTGACAGTCTGTGAATATACAATTACGATGATTACTCTAAACTCCGTTTACGTGAATTCCAGGACATACACAAAAGAGTCAAAAAACAATTAACGATGTCCAAGGAAGAAATGACGGAGGCATTTAACAAGAAGGCAAGAGATTCACCTATCAGCTTAGGAGACATTGTTTATGGTATCATTCATACGAGAGACAATAAATTATCCCCAAAATTTGAGGGCCCATACAGAGTAATTAACATAAAAGTCTTTCAAACGCAGTGTGTCCAGGCAGCTCAAAATGATCGGATCTTGAATTTAGCTCTCTATTTTTTTTTTTTTTCTTTTGGAGGGAACTGTTACTGCGGGCTCATGGCCTTTGGTTCCTTCTCCCTGGCATAAAAAAAAAAAAGTTTTAATTAAGTCACTGTACACTAGCGAAGAGAAACAAGTTCATATTGACCATTTAAAACGAGTTTCAAGGGAATTATCCAATATTTATTCAGCTTCGGATACAACTGAACCGGCGAACGTACCTCAAGAAACCAAGCAAGAAAACAACAATGATTACAAAAAGAAATTAAGATCATATACCAAACAATCAAACATAGGTGCAACTGTTCCAATAAAACCTACAGTACAACATTTACGAGAATTAAATATCGATTTAAACTCCTTCTATAAATGAAATAACAATCAACCGTAACGCATATCATCACTATCATCGACCACAGCATGACCATATTAGGAAATTAATAGATTTTTTTTCGGTAGGTTACGATGAAGGGACTTATGCTATGGATTCTCCTCTACATAACAAGAGGATATGCGCATTTAGACCCCCAACATATATTACGACAAGGATGCCTCATAGCTCCAACGGCCACGACTTCAATCGTAAAGGACGTCATGAGTACCGAAATAAGTCTAGATTACTTGTATGAATTACCTTCTTATCTAGACAATCTCGCGAAGCCTATGTGAACCCTGGACTTCATGATAGGAAGCTATGTTTCACAAGCACATAACACAAAGGAAGTGAATGAAATAGTGAAGTTAGTGAAATGGAAACTAGAACAGGCAAAATCAACTATGCTCATCATGATCCAAGATCTCCCATCTTATGGAATGGAGGTATTGAGTGACAGGAACATCATACGTACTCGCGAAGAGCGCTGTTTGTTTGACCTGGGTGGCGCAGTTCTTGGGAACGTCTTTGGATTGGCTACAGAGGATGACCTTAAAGAAATAAACAACAAATTTAATAAAATAACTCAGATACTAACATACCAAGATAAATTCATCACAGGACAGAACTCAGCAATGAAGACAACTGTGAAAAATCTGAAAAAGGCAGAAAACATAGCTCTCGAGAGTGTAGATAAAATAAATGAAATGGAAGGAAACATTACACTTTTCCAACATTTCTCCATCATCACAGAACATATAGACACGATTCTACTACAATTTGACAACACTAGAGATCGTTACAGGGCACTTATGCAAGGAATTTCGAATGCTGGTGATGACAAGATCACAATTGACTTACTCCCAGTTCATGAGCTACGTCAGATAATTAGTCAAGGCATACATAAACATAAATTGAAGCCTTTGTTCCGCAGTAGGGAATTCATGCAATATTATCCATATTTAGAAGCAACACTAACACCAACATCAGTAGTAGTTCATGTACCATTCATAACTGAAGACATGTTCACAGTATATCAAATTCACCCCTTCCCCTCTAAAAATAACAACACTTTGGTCATCATCAACATCAACACAGACACCGAATTCATCATGGTCTCCAAGAGACGGAACACTGTCACTTTCGCAAGTGAATCAACGATTGAACAAAAGTGCCGCACATTCTTACATGCTGTTCATCTTTCTCCTGCGTACATTTTCACGTTCCAGCCTACTGATACAGTCCCTTGTGAAATGGCTATCATCAGAAATGACAATAATCATAATCATTGCGACTTCACTTTTGCTCAAGATAAACTTGTACACCGTCAATGCATCGGACACTCACAGTTTTTTTATTTCACTCATAACACATCAGTTTACATAGTATGTCCAGATATACTACCATCTCATACTTCAGCCTCAGGATTATACATAGCACCAGACTACTGTGTGATATTTACACCTGCCATGTCTACTTTATCCACCATCAATCACTACGCCATCCTCAATCATACAAACATTTCCATCCACTGCCTGATATGGACTTAAACATGAGCACAAGTATTAAGTTGACTTCACCTAAGTTTGAAGCTATGCACCAGATCAATGAAACAATGAAGCCCTGGGAAGATTTGAGTTTGAGTATGTTCAACCCATATTATGTGTATAGCCCAGCACCTACTGTCTTTATAATCTTCTGCATTGTATTTGCAGTACTGCTGTTCGCAATGCACAGAATGCATGCAAGAATTGCAAATTTGGAGTCAGTATTTAGTGGGGGGAAAGTTAACATCCAAGTTAACCCCCCTGAATGAAGTGTACATATTTTATATATATTATATATATATATATATATATATATATATATATATATATATATATATATATATATATATATATATATATATATATATATATATATATATATATATATATATATATATATATATATATATATATATATATATATATATATATACAATAAAGAATGACCCATGATATAGAAGTATGGCATACCAGTACTAATAACTTTAAATGAAATATTAATAACTCTTACCATAATCTTAGTTTTAAATTTTTTTTTTTTTCCCTCTTGCATGTATGCATTTCACTACAATAACCCACGTACATACTGTAGTACAATTAAATAGTTTATCTTTAGTGCATTTATTCAAATATGTATACAACTTGTTTAAAATGTAATATTACTGGATCATTGCAATTTACTATGAATATTATATGTATACAATATTATAATCAATATTATGTACAAATTGATTAGCATATGTCAATGATGATTGCTGTCGGAGGACCTTCAGCGGCGTGGCCGAGCAATGTTGTGTCCATATTATAATTACAAATCATAATAGATAGATAAATGGATAGATAGACAGCTCCATGCAAGCCTGGGAAAGGGAAATAATCTCGCAAGTTAACTGAAGAAATGTTGATGATACGTAGGAAGTAGCAAAGTCAGGGGATGATGTAGGTAGTGAGTCAGCGAGATAGCAGTTGAACAAAGCCTAGTGACATACACACATACTCACACACAGGTTTCTGGAACTTTCCAACCAGAGTGTAACACACGTGACACAACCCCTGTTTCACCAGAATTTAGGAAGCAGAGAGGCAGAAGGAGGCTCACATTAGAACCGACAGGTAGTGGAGAGAGTGAACATGAAGGAGGGGCTCAATTAGACTTACTTATTATATTGTCTCTGTAAGACATACCCTGCTCAACTTAGATTTCTCTGAAGATAATAAATTAAGATCAACTCACTGTATTCATCTTTAATTCCTACTACAAGAAATCGAGTGACAACTAAACAACAAAACTACTCTACAAGTTACTACAAAGTCTTTTATGACATTGTTACCTCCGCCAAGGAGGTTATGTTTTACTCCGTGTTGGTTGGTTGGTTGTCTGTGTGTCTGTTAGCCGGATTACTGAAAAAATTATGCAAGGATTTTGATGAATTTTTGTGGATGGGTTGCCATGGACCCAGGAAGAATTATTAAATTTTGGGGCGGATCCAAATCCAGAGTATCCCGCACAGTATCTCCAAAAGTTCGCAATGAATTTCAACGAAATTTTATGTATAGATGGGCCATGGACCAAAAAGGAACTGATTACATATGGGAGCGGATCCGGATCCTATATCCACTGATAACGATCCGGAGCCGGATTCTTTTTAACCCGCCCCGTCCCGACCACTTTTTGACCACTGGTACCCCCCAATCCCCACCATTTTTCGACCCTTTTTTTTTTTGCTAAAACTTTCGCTTTTGGTGAGAAACATCGAAAATTCATAGAGAAATCGCTCACCTGAGGTTTAACATACTCATTACAGGTAGGAGAGCCTTCTTACCTTACTGGGTTTTCTATCAGGCTGGCACCAAAGAAAACGAGTTCTATGGGAGGATAACTATTTCACACCACTCATAAACGATATTTATTTATTTACTGTTACGAATTTATATGTAGTACAAGAGTATATTGGTTTTCAAGCAGTAATATAGGCATTATAAGCATTGTTTCACTCACTAATACCTGACCTTTTTTTGCCACATTACCTGATCATCATTTCTAACTGTTTCTTCCTCTAATGCTATGTAAAGTTTGTCCTCCACATTGTCATTGATTGGGGAATCACTCTGGCCCTGAATTTCGTACCGTGGCATGACATGGCTATACTGGCCAGGTCACTGATAACAGGTGAATTGCTGAGACAATGGCATGCAGGGGGGGGGAGGTCATGCTTGGTAAGGCATTGTCTCTGCCTGGCATCTTGTTGAGGAAGGTGTCAAGTGTATACGTACCAAAAATGACTCGCGAAAATTGAAAATTGTGGAAATTATGAACCTTGCAATTGCAGGACGTTGAAGTACGTCCCCGTGATTAGCTGTGACAAAACGTGAGGACGTGGAAGTACGTCCCCGGGACGCCGCGGGTTAATGGCAATGGCATTGGTGGAGGTATGCGCTCTCTAAGCGCTTACTAGTGTTATATTTTGGAAACTTGTTGCTGGATTCTCTTCATACCATAAAGATGGAGTATAAGCCCTGGTTTATGTCCTTATTAATGAAATTGCCACATTGTATTTTATGAGCTATATCCAAACAAGGAAACTAATCTGTAAATAGCTGTATCTTGGAAACTACTTGCTGGATTATCTTAACGTCTTAAAGATAAAGAAGCGGTGCCAAGGCACAGCAAATCCATGCCCTGCAGTCATTTTAGTGCTGATGTATAAACACAACAGGTTATCTAGTAAAAGATGTCACATAAAATTTGGAGTAAATCGGGTGAAAATTGACGATTTTTAGCCCATTTGAAATTTTGGGCCCGACCCACCTGACATGGACCCTCCTAGCGCTAACTGGGGGTTGACCCCCTGATGTAATGAAGCATTTTATAGGATGCAAATTTGAAAGATACACCTTTAGGTTTTGGTTTCTTGTCGATGTGTCAAATTTGAAAAGAGTTAGGGCGAATTTTTTTTTTTTTTTTTTTTTTTTTTTGTCAACAGCTTGGGCATTGACCCAATTGTCCCAAATATTAGACGATCAGAAGGTCGTAGCCCACCATCACTATTAGTCAAAATCGCACCTTTAGTTTTCACGTGAAGTTGTTAACAGACAGACAGACAAACAAACAGTGAACACAATAGCCTACCAATCTCCGAGCCCTTCCGGGGCGTGGACAGATATAGATAGTGTGCGAGTCCTAGTTTATGCCCCTTTATATATATGAAATTGTCATAACTATTAGTGCATGATGGGGATACGTCTTTGGTAAAGGCTTGTTATTACTGCTGTTATCATTATCATTATTATTACTATTACTATTATCATTATTATTATCACTACAATTGTTATTAGTATTATCATTATTAATATCATTGTCACTATCACTACTACTATCATCACTACTATTATCATTATCATTACTACTGTTATCATCACTACTGTTATTATTATCACCACTACTCTTGTTATCATCACTACTGCTATTATTATTATCACTACAACTATTATCATCACTACTACTATTATCGCTATTATCATTATGACTACTATTATCGCTACTGCTGTTATTATTATTACTACTACTATTGTCATCTATTGTTATTATCACTACTACTGCTACTGCTACTACTATTATTATCACTACTACTACTACTACTGTTATTATTATCATCACTATTACTATTATTATCACTACTGCTATTGTCATCACTACGACTATTAGTATTATCACCGCTACTTCATCATTATCACTACTACTGTCATTATCACTACTATTATTATTATCACTACTGCTATTATTATTACGATTACCTCTGTTATTATTATCGCTACTATTATTATCTGTTACTCTTACCATTATCACTATTGCTATTATCACCATCACTACTATTATCATCATTACTATTATTATTTTTACTTCCAAACCCACAACAGGTGACAGCGACTCCCGGTGTGATCCCTGCTGCAATGTAATAGGCGGCGTGTGTTACTGCTATGCTTGCATCTTCAGGAGGAATTGGTCGTCCGGGGAGCCCATCACGACCACAACGACAACGAAGACGACCAGTACGACTCGAGGTGACCCCAGCATCGGCAGTGTGAGTAGTGGTAAAGGTCGTCGTGAAGCCCCCAGTGGTCGTCGCGCAGTATGGCAGTCGTAAGCAAGAACTCGGCTCCATTATCCTAAACAAGAACGACAAGAACACCAACAAAAACAATAATAATAGAACAAGAATGACAAATAAACAAGAACAAAGAGCAAGAGCAATACCACCACAACAACTACAAAAACAAAGTAAAAAAGAATCAACAAAAGACATAACAAGAAACCCTCAGCAACAAAAACAATGACAATTAGAGTCCCTTCACATTAGCTTGGCCCAGATTTGTGTCCTTTTGCAGCTTATTTCACGTAGCTAAGTGGCAGAATAAGACAATGCTACGGCTCTACATCCCTCCCATAGCACTTCTTCGTGACTAGCAATTTGAAGGGGTTAATGAGGGCTATATCTCCCCTTCCCCTCTCGTTCCAAAATTCCCTCCTGGATTACATGAAAAGGTAAAAAATAAAAAAAAAAAAAGTGCCTCTCTCTCTCTCTCTCTCTCTCTCTCTCTCTCTCTCTCTCTCTCTCTCTCTCTCTCTCTCTCTCTCTCTCTCTCTCTCACCAAATATATTGTTCAGAGATTGAAATACCATGTATCATTATCCTGTGTGGTGGTTTGGTGTCGCTGTTATTGATTGGTGTGGTATTATCCTGTGTGTTGGTGAGGTGTGGGTATTATCGACTGGTGTGGTATTATCCTGTGTGGTGGTGTGATCTGGTGTGGGTATTATTGTCTGGTGTATAGACAGAAAAATCCAGACAGCAACAGCCCCCTTGCTCCTTTCAAGCTGTCTGGCAGAGTTTAAAAGGCTGTAGGCCATAGGACAGGGAGGAGACTGACTGAGGGCGACAGTTCCTCATTTGACATACAGGAAAGATGATGATGATGATGATGACGGTGATGATGATGATGAGGGGGAAGAGGAGAATGATAGTAGTAATGGTAGTGGCGGTGATGATGGAGGATATTGAGGAGAAGAGAAAGAACGGTATTTGTGGACATTCCGTAACACCTCTTCCTTAGCAATTTAATGTACACAGTACACCCCAGTTTTCTTCTTAATATTATTAACGGAACTTATGAAGGTATTTAAAAAATATACATAACATACGAGGGAATAAGTAGTATAAAGATTCTCTAAAGAGTAACTGTTTCGAGACAGCCTACGTCGTTCATGAGAGAGAAAGAGAATGCTAGTTTTTGCTGATCTTGCTGAGATTTTTCCTATACCCTTTTTTTATATATATTTCTCGTATTACACCATCCATTCCTTCCTTCCCCACTCCCCCGCTCCCTCCCTGCTTCCCCCCCTCAGTAGTAATGGTAGTGGTGTATAGATGATGATGCTGTCTGTGTGGCCTAGCAGACCCATCGACCACAATCTAGCATCACCTTCATGTGGCAGACAGCTCCTGGCCAGGGTAGGAACAAGGTCCTTACGCAAGGCGAGGTGCAGGTAAAATGAAGGAGGCATACTCCCAGGAGGACGAGCTGTGTATAGGATATGTATGACCAGTAGTGTCAGCCCAGATTTTGACTACTTCGTAAATGTGATTGACGTTCCCGGCCTGGTAGGTTTCTGCATGACCAGCTACCATGTCACTGCCATGGTAGTACCTCCCTGGACGATGGTAACCATACAACTACTACCATTTTGGTGGGCTAACTGGTGCTACACCCTGCCTAAGGGTGACCCGGGATTATGCAGGGCATGGGCGTCCATCTTCCCTGAGCCGGACACATCACACAGCCGCATACCCATGATGTGTCTGGTAATGATGAGCAAGTAAGCAAATTATACTCGTTTTACTCTAATTTGGCCCAGATTTTTTGGTTATTTTGTTTATTTCATACTCTACATTCCTTCCATAGCACTTCTTCATGACTGGCATCATATCCTAGTGTTAATCTCTTGTAACAGCTTAGAATTCAAGATGGGGAGATGGCAATTTTAGGCCAAATTAAAGTGAAAATGGTATAATACACAATGGAGTATAGAGGAAGGCAAACAGTAGTAGGAAATCCAATATATTTTTTTAAATAAGCAATATGTTTTTCAAATTGTTTAACTATAACCACATACTGAAATTGTGCTTAATTATGGAGAAGCAGTTTTTGTCTCAAACCCTCGGCTGATGCAATATCAAAATAGTTATCTATATAGCTATCCACCTGTCTATAAATCTATCTATCTATTATCTGTTATCTATCTATAACTATCTGTTTATGTATTTATGTATGTATGGATGGATGTACATACATGACCCTACAAGTGTATAGTGAGGAGAGAGTGAGAGAGAGAGAGAGGTAGAAGCTTAGTCTCTCTCTCTCTCTCTCTCTCTCTCTCTCTCTCCACACACACACACACACACACACACACACACACACACACACACACACACACACACACATTCCTTTCCTCTCTCCCTCCCCCACTACCACCAACCTCACCCCCACAAATCACTCGAAGGGAAAATGGTGGCGGGGTAGTGAGAATTTCCCCAGTGTTTGTTCACTTTGAGGTTGTTGCCCTGTGCGAAAAAGTGTAGATTTATTAACTGCAATGATACCGAATAAGAGACTGACAAGGAGAGTGTATGTGAGGGGTAGGGGAAACCTGAGGATGAGATGCAAGGATGAGGTGGAGAGGTGTGTGAGAGGATGGGGAATGAAACTGACTAGAAAAATGTAAGTGAGGGGTAGGGGGAAACCTACGGGTGAGATACAGGGATGGAGTGGAGCGATATATGAGAGAGAGTGGGGTGGAGAATGAAACCGACTAGAGGGAGTTCAAGTGCGAGGTAAAGAGCGAGACCAAACATGAGAGGGACGAATACATGAATGGTGAGATACACATATGAGAGAGGATTGTGATTCAAAGACTGACTCGAGAAGCTACTATTACCAAAGAGTATAGAGAAAGATAAGAGGGGACAGTCGCACCATCCCTGTGTAACTCTGGGTGACAGTGGCGCCCCAACCGGCAGGCGCGGAAACAGAGCTGGAGAATGTAAACAACATGCTGGGCAGTTAGGTCTGTGCTGCTATTAACTGCAGAAATTCTAGGCAATAAAGGCCGGGATTATCTTTTTTTTCGATTCCCAAGGGACAAGGAAAAGTGAGTGATATATTGACAATCATATCTTATCTAAACTAACTTCACGCTGATGAAATTATCAGAAATGTTTTCTGGTTGGTTATTCTCTCATTGTTGCTTTGGTATTTAATTGACCGTGATTTATCTAGACACTACAAGTGGTTACTGAGCTTTGTTCTAGGTTATCAGGCTCTTTTTTTTGTTGTTGTTGCTCATGCTATGTAATTTCTCAGTGTTTTATGTATAGACTACTATGGTTAATGAGTGTTGTTAACTTAGAGGTCAAGGAGAGGAAGGCAGAGCTGGGGAGAACATCCGAGTCTCTGCTTTGAATATTTTTTTTTTTTTTTTTTTGTGCTGTGCACTTCAATGACAACCAGTCATGAACTCGGACATAAAAAAGTGAAAATACAGTTCCTGACTTAGTCTAAAGGCAAGCTTTTATCAGGCAGCTACACTTGTTTCACATATTTTTATCAGCTTTTATCAGCCAGCTACATTTGTCTCATGCTTTTATCAGCCAACTTCATTTGTCTCACATGCTTTAATCAGCAAACTACATTGTCTCACATGCTTTTATCAGCCAGCTACATTTGTCTCACGTGCTTTTATCAGCCAGCTACATTTGTCTCAAATGCTTTTATCAGCCAGCTACATTTGTCTCACATGCTTTTATCAACTTTTATCAGTCGGCTACACTTGTCTCATATGCATGGAAGACCTCTTTTACCTTTGCAATTAAGAATTTTTCAAATTTAGTTGTAGGAGAGAGAGAGAGAATTTGGTTAAAAAAAAAAATGCTTTGTTTAAACCATTGGTTTAAAGCCACCAATCTTGTATATACATTTATAAGGTTTGGCATTACATCCCTCCTCCAAAAAGTTGCAGTTATTTTTTTTCCTGTTGTAAAAAAATACATTGTTAGTAAAAAAATTCCTCATATGCAGGAAAAGTGCTTTGATTAGTATTGACATTGAGATTATCATTATTCCATGATTGTTAACATGGAGAGGTTGAAATATTTAAGAGAATAATTTGAACCAAGAGATAATCTTCAACTACCGGTATATATTCATCACTAATATATATTTCTTTTCCAGTAATTTACTGGTAACCCTTCCTTTCTCCCTCTTCTTTATCATTTCTCTCTCTCTCTCTCTCTCTCTCTCTCTCTCTCTCTCTCTCTCTCTGGGGGTCATCCCTATGCTGGCAAGGATAGGTTAGGTTAGGTTAGTTTAGGATAGGTTAGGTTAGTTTAGGATAGGTTAGTTTAAAATGTTAGGTTAAAAGAATAGGTTAGGGTAGGTTAAGTTAGGATGTAAAACTGGGGAACATAGATATATTCCCTCTGTATTCATAGCTATATATGCAGACAGAACAGTTATTTTCTTAAAATCATATTAATGCTGCTCCAGATACAATATTGTTATTACTTATGTGCAGTGGAGAGTTTCGATTTCTTAATAGCTTGGTCTGATATTTATTTACTCCCTAAGCCTCATCCTTTTGAATGACACTTGATTTAGTGCCAGGAGTTTTAAATGAAGATGTAAACCACAGTCAAAGGCCAGTGTGTCAAGTCGTGAGGTATGAGCTGTCAGTGACGAGCGCAACTCACATTTATATTTATTTACTAATTTTTTCCTGCAGAACCTTTAGTAAGATTCCCTAGTTAGTGCATCATTTTATATATACCGGTATATAGGCTATAATGGAACTTAAGATATTGTTACAACCCACATAAGTGCTAACATTTGCCTTAAACACTGGTGTGGTGTGAGCCAGCACAAACGACTCCTACCACAGTTTCCACGCCCGCCGTCGGGCAGCGCCACCGTTCCCGGAGTTACACTTTTTCCCATAGAGACTTGTGCCACTGTCCCCTCTTATCTTTCTCTATACTCTTTGGCAGTAGTAGTAGTTTCACGTTCGGAACAGCTCTAGGTCTTATGTTCCCGCTGACGCCATTTTTATTCCAGCTGCCGCCATTTCGTTCCCTCTGGAGCCTAGGAGTGTCAATACCGTGGTCTTGAACCGTTTCATGGTGGGAGCAGGTCTAGTTCCGGTGGCTGGGGGGGATGGAGGTCCCGTCTGTTGGGTCAAGCTGGATGGTGGGTCCAATACACATTTCGTCCCTGTGAAAGATGTAGTTGTGATCATGATGATGATGAAGAGGAAGAGGATGGTGGTAATGATAATGATAATGGTTGTGATGATGATGATATGATGATGATGATGATGATGGTGGTGACGATGATTAGGAGGAGGAAGAGGATAAAAACTAAGAATTATTATGATTGATCTCCACCTCCACTACCATCATCTATTTTTTTTCTCTTTAACTTGGAGGAAGAGCTGCAAGGGGGGGGGGGTGGCATGTAACGGAAGAAGAAGGGCATGGGGGAATGATGTTTATTTTTCCTCCCATCCCTCGTCTCTCACCTGGCAACATAGTACACACACAGACACACACACACACACACACACACACACACACACACCTCTCCTCATATGTTAATAAGGTCCAAGTGAGACACAAACTGCTTCATCTTCATAATATACACAATTTTCAATATAAAGGGGTAATTTTTCTGTGTATAAAGAGAGGTGTCTCCACCCCCATTGAGCTCTGTGGTAACACATTTTAAAAATGACTCTTTTCCTAGGGACTTATGCCCCGTTTTTTGAGGCTTCTAGACCGGTATCGACCGGTTTAGACCGGTCTCATTGCTGTTCTGGCGAGACATTTAGACCGGTACAGACTGGTCAAAAGCAGTCCTGCCCTAGAAGCTAGCCTAGGCCAGACTGCTCTGCACACAAACGTTGCGTGTCAGCAACAGCCAAAAAGGAGGCCTGGAGCGTCTGTGTCAGGGTGTAAACATCGATGGTCAACATTGGCAGACTTGGGAATATGGTATGTTTTAAAACAGATTATTAACACTAGTAGAAGACCGTGGTCATCGAGGATGGGAACCAAATAAATCTCACCATGATGTAGAGACTTTGTATTACTTTAGATTGCACAAAATAAGATTATTAAAGCATTAATGACCGAAATAAGATTCGAGGGAAAGCAGAAGGCTAGCTCAAAATTCGTCGTAAGAATAGACTCTGTCATCTTCAACTTTAACCCGCGCCGTCCCGGCGACGTGAATTAACGTCTGCACATGATGTGCACTCATGTCCCGGCGACGTGAATTAATGCGGCAACATTGCAAGTTGCATAATTTTCACATTTTTCAAAATTCGCGCCTGATTTTTGTTTCGCCCACCTACGCAAGCCTCACCTACTCGCCGGTAGGTGGATAATCCCCTAGACCCAGATTAACCCCACCTGACCCTGTGATCCTCCACTTACCTGTCAGCAGTCACCCAGGTCAGACATGGCGCATCGTGGGCTGTCAGACGAGGGGATACAAGTCGCCCTGGATACCTTTACAGGGGATAGTGATTCCCCACTGGACGACGACACCCTCGATGTCAATTACATGCAGCCTGAGGAGGTTACCAGCAGCAGTGATGAGGAGGTCCCTTCCCCAAGGAAGGTCAAATATATAATATATAGGAGGGGAGGGGACGGCCAGCCTGCACCACGTGCTGCTTCTAGGCAGCAACACATACCATCAGATGAGGATGAGGACGAGGAAGCTGTACATGGTGGCATATTTTCCTGGCTGGGGAAGGAAAAGATATCGCCACGTGGGACTGGGACAGACGGCACATCGCGACTGTTCCACAGGTATGTTCCTTCTATGTGTTCTGTGGCAGGAAGTAGTGGTGTGGGGATGGTTAGGGCAGCAGAAAGTGAGTGTTGGGGAGGGAGAGCGCAGACAGATTCGTGAATGCAAGAGTGGTGTGAGGGAGGCAACACTCTCTCTCTCTCTCTCTCTCTCTCACTCTCTCTCTCTCTCTCTCTCTCTCTCTCTCTCTCTCTATATATATATATATATATTAGGATAAGGCTTACTGTAAATTGTGTACTACTGTGAAAGCAAATGTCTAACATGGAAAAGGCCAGAATGTAATGTGAGAAGTACTATAAAGGGGGATAAAATAAATTCAGAGGTGAAAAAATAATGACATGATATGATTTACCTACGTAAATTAGCGCTACTTCTATGCTAATTCTTTTCATACAGGGCCGGATTTTCTAATAGGCAACATAGGCCATTGGCCTAGGGCCCACTGGTAACTGAGGGCCCACTGGGGTCCTGGGGACTTAAGTTGTGGTGGCCCAATGGTCTATAGATTATATTTGAGAGAGAGAGAGAGAGAGAGAGAGAGAGAGAGAGAGAGAGAATAATGTTCGTTAACCTTCAGCACCTTGACCAAAAATCCACTTTCATCAACTTTTGTGTGACATATTCATTCCACAAAAATGAAATTTACTGAGTCACAACGCCGGTTGCTCTTTTGAAACTGCCGCCGTCACCAGACTCAGTACTGTGTGGACAGGTACAGATCACGTCAGGCAGCGGCAGTCAGCTGACCGTGTAGTGCCTCATCCAGCAACCCTGACTGAAGTGACTGTGTTTACTGTTTGTACTAGCCCTGCATTTAACCCTCTCAAGGTGAGAGTTAAGCTGAGTATGTAAATGATTACAAAAGCAATGTGCAATGGTACGAAATTGCAATATGTAGCCAGAATAAAGTGTCAAAATACGAAAATAGTGAGCTTTAAACAGAGACCTGAACTCAGCGAACTACACATAAGTTGTGTTATTTTCAGATGTATACATTGTTTTATTGTTTGCATATGAATACAGCTTAGTGTTCTGTTTTCTTTTGTGAATATTTATTTCAATAACCTCCCATCGATTGTGTACGTGACGACTTTCTGCTACCTACGTATTTTTCTCGGCCCCTTAACTACGCTACCTAATTTCGATTGTGAATAAATTTTCATTTCTGAGTTTTTCCCAATCATTCGCTTTGCTATTCAAAACAGCATAACATATACCAAAAATTTGATGCTAAATTGATCTCTTACACAAGATGAACTAATTTATCCTTACAGATTATTCTTGGAGATTCTCAAGAGATCGATTATGTCGTCCCTGAAGAAATATATGAGTGGCTCACAAAAGAGAAAGTTAAAAGAAAGAAAAGCTGAACAACTGCAGTCACTTCCAAAGCTGACCACCTTTTTTAAACCACAAGGAGATTCAGAGTCTAGTACCAGTGACGGTAAACTCCCAGGCGATGATACAACAGATGTTCACTTTTGTGATAAAGACGACGATGCAAGGTCAGCTGAGTCACAACCACAGATATTGAGTGAATCAGCAATAGAAGTATTAGTACCACCTGTGACTGAAGCTTCACCCAGTTCATCTCAATTGACTGATAAGAATCATTCTATGGAACAAGATGTTAATGTTGATTTGTGTGTGTTGAGTGATCCAGCTGACTGGCAGGTAATTGATGATAAAGTGATTGAATATTTAGTAAATCATCCTCTTAATCAATATTGTGAACAAGATCAAGGTGACTTTTCAAAATCTGCAAGAAGTGTAAGTGTGGGTGAAAAGGAAAGAGTTCGATATGTACCCAAATCCTTGTTTACTCGCAAATGGTGAAAAAATTAGAAGGGAATGGCTTGTGTATTCTCCACAAACTGGCGATGTATTTTGTGTTCCATGCAAGCTGTTCAGCAAGCAAGTCTCATTGTTTACAAGTGGGTTTAGTGACTGGAAAAACTGCCAGCGTAGAGTTGCTGAACATGAAAGTAGTAAAGAGCATAAAAAGTCCGATATTGCTTGGGGCGTAAGGGCAGTTGCAGCAAGGCGAATTGATTCCACTTTGGCTTTGCAAGTAGATGCAGAGAGAAAATACTGGAGAGAGGTTCTGTTGCGCATGGCTGAAACACTAAAATTTTTAACTTCAAGAGGTCTTCCTCTCAGAGGTAGTGATGAAAGAATCGGCTCTAACAACAATGGAAATTACATTGGAGTATTAGAACTCTTATCAAAATTTGACCCTCTTCTTGCACAGCATCTGGATATGTACGGTGCTGTAGGTAGCGGAAACACTTCATATATCTCAAAAACGATTTCTGATGACATGATCAATCTCATGGCTGAAGAAATTCACTCAGTTATAATAAGGGAAGCGAAACAAGCAAAATATTATTCAGTTAGTGTAGATTCAACACCAGATGTTAGTCACACTGACCAGCTTACATTCATAGTTCGATATGCAAAACCTGATGGTAAACCCGTTGAGCGATTTCTGAAGTTCATAGACATACATGACCATGGTGCAGCGAGCATAGCCTCAACTGTTGTACAAATAATCGAGGATGTTGGCCTTGATTTGGGTGACATGAGAGGCCAGAGTTATGACAATGCTGCCAATATGTCAGGCATTTACACTGGTCTCCAAGCCAGAATAAAGGCTAGGAATCCCCTGGCATATTATGTCCCTTGTGCAGGTCATTCCTTAAACCTTGTTGGAACATCAGCTACCAGCAGTTGCCCAGGGTCTGCTTCATATTTCAGTTTTTTGCAAGCCTTATATAACTTCTTCTCAGCCTCCACATATAGATGGGATCACTTGAAAGCTGCACTACCCGCTGAAGGGATTGTAGTGAAATCCCTATCAGATACTCGCTGGAGTGCAAGGGCTGATGCTGTTAAAGCAGTGTATTTACATTACGATGAGATAAAGTCAGCACTGGAGAACATATGTTCTGACAGCAGACAAACTGTGGCTACAAAGCTTGAAGGTGAAGGTCTCAGAAAACAAATGGAATCATTTGAAACAGCACTTCTTACTGTAATATGGTACAAGATTTTAACAAGGTTTAATGCAACCAGCTTATCACTTCAGAAAGTTGAGACCGACCTTCTGTCAGTTGTGAAACTGTATGAGAGTTTAATCTCCTTCATCTCTGAAATGAGACTGGGTCAGTTTGATGAAATAGAAGATCAGGCTAGGACTTTTGGTGATCCTGTCTACATAGATACAACAAAAAGAGCAAAAAAGAGAAAAAAATTCTTTGATGAATCAGTTGGGAATGAAACCCATCTTGATCCACGTCAGAAGTTCAAGGTGGACAATTTCTACACAATATTAGACTGCCTTAGGAATGAATTAGAGCATAGAGTGAATGCCTATTCAGAATTAAAGAAGCTGTTTAACTTCTTAACAGAGTATGACAGTATGAAGTATGATGACCTCAAAGCTCAACTGGAGCTCCTTGTCAGTACCTATTCGAGTGACCTGGAAGCATCTATTTTAGATGAATTTTTGCAGTTTAAAGACATTTTGTCCTCTGAATCTGACAGGTCAGTGACAAACATTTCCACTTTGCTGAGGTCCAAAGATGGTGTTTTGACAGCTGCCTTTCCAAACATTAGTATCTTGTTGAGAATTTTCCTTACCATCCCCATTACAAACTGTCAGGGAGAGAGGTCTTTTTCTACTCTATCTAGGGTGAAAAATCACCTAAGATCAACTTTGGGACAAACCAGACTAAACTCACTTTCACTACTATGCATTGAATCTGACCTCTTACAATCCCTTGACACAAACAGTATCATTGACAAATTTGCCTTGGAAAAAAGCAGGAAAAAGTCATTCTGAACTTCACATAGTTGTGCTTCCAAATTTATTTTTCTTCGTTTTCATTGTATTTTTTTCCATTATTCCAATGTGTAACATGTACTGCATATGGAACCTGATTTACTTTGATGTACTGTACTTTGATGTACTTGATATAGAACTTGATTTACTTTAATCTGCTTTGATGCACCTGATATGGAACTAATTTGATTAAAAATTATTGATGTGTTACGTTGTACTGTAATTCTTAGTGTAAAATTTATTCTGCTTCAGTTTAACCGTATTTTTCCATTATTCCTCTGTGTAAGAATAGGTTCTGCACAAAATAAAAATTTGATTTATATATATATATATATATATATATATATATATATATATATATATATATATATATATATATATGTGTGTGTGTGTGTGTGTGTGTGTGTGTGTGTATACAGTATATATATATATATATATATATATATATATATATATATATATATATATATATATATATTTATTTATTTTGGCGGGGGGGGGGGCCCACTGATGAGATTTGGCCTAGGGCCCACAAGCAAGTAAATCCGGCCCTGTTTTCATAAAGCATGTACATCTGTAAAAGCAATTGTCTAACATGTAAATGGGTTATATGTTATAAGTAATCACAAAGGTGAAAAAATAGAATCTGAGTTGAAAAAAGCATGAAAGGTATAGTTACTGTAAAGTTAGTAAGTTGAAAAATAGTCTAAGTTGAAAGTCATAGAACATACAGTCAGTAATTCTGTTCACGGTGTAAGAGGAGTGGGAAATTCCCCAAGGGCTCTAAATTTAGCCACCAATTATGGGATAAGCTGTCTCCCAGTGTACCACCATCCCACCTCACTCTCTCTCTCTCTCTCTCTCTCTCTCTCTCTCTATTAGGATAAGGCTTACTGTAAATCGTGTACTACTGTGAAAGCAAATGTCTAACATGGAAAAGGCCAGAATGTAATGTGAGAAGTACTATAAAGGGGGAGAAAATAAATTCAGAGGTGAAAAAATAATGACATGACATGATTTACCTACGTAAATTAGCGCTACTTCTATGCTAATTCTTTTCATAAAGCATGTACTTCTGTAAAAGCAATTGTCTAACATGTATATGGGTAATATGTTATAAGTAATCAAAAAGGTGAAAAAATAGAATCTGAGTTGAAAAAGCATGAAAGACCAAGTTGTCACTTGGTAAATAAGCGCTATTCTTATGCTAATTCTTTTCGTAAAGCAAGTACATCTATAAAACTAATTGTATAACATGTAAGTGGGTTATATATTATAAGTAATCTAAAAGGTGAAAAAATAGAATCTGAGTTGAAAAAAGCATGAAATAAAATGATCTCAGTAAATAAGCGCTACTTTTATGCTAATTCTTGTCATAATGTCTCAAAATATGTACAAACAATCATGTAAAGTTAAAAATGGTATGATGTTATTGTGGAAGTAATATGGAACATGAAAAAATACAATAGCTGATGAAATAACGATGTTTGTTATCCATCGGTGACATAATCGACCGATTTTGCTAGGGTCGCACAATGGTACATACCTTATTTCTCATTTTTTTCTGTATAAAATCCAATATACTTCTGGTATACATATTTCCAACATATGAATACATGATAATAAACGTATACTGCATCAGTTCAGAGTACCTGTGCCACCATAGAAAACGTACGGCGAAAAGACTCCTCATAGAGCATGGCAGTACCTGTCAAACTTACGTGCTCCAGTTAAGCCATTTCTGGACCCAAGGGACACCTTTCTTTGTAATTTTTCTTGGTTTCTGACTAAAAGCGAATGTTTGAGCAAAAAAAAAAAAAAAAAAAAAAAGGTCCAAAAAAGCCGGGACTGGGGCGGACCAAAGCTCAGAAAACGTCAGGCTTGGGCGGGTTAAATGTATTCTGTCAATCTTTAAAGCAGGTTTCAGCCCAAATTGTTTAGGAATTCGGCAATATTTTTTTTTTTCTTACCGAAGTAACATTCTTCTAGGCCACTCCCAATTACTCTTGCAACCAATAGGAAGCTCGCACAGGATCGGACCGAAATTAGCATCTCGCGACCACTTATGAGTCCAGACCGGTCTAAAGTGGCCCGCGAAAACGCGGCTTTATTAAGGTTTATTAGTAGACTAAACACTTCGTAAAAATAAGTAAAACAGGAAATTTCGTTTTATTCCTGATACTTTTCCTAACGCCGAACAAACAATAACAATCATCCTCTATACTGCAGTGTATGACAGTCCCATCTGTGTCCTGATTGGCTAGTTATTATGACGTCACTAGCTCTGTCCCTTTACCACACTTGTGGGAAGTTGTGGCTGCTAGGCCAGTCGCCACAAGCGTGACGGATGTGGACTGCAGGGTTATCATCCGTACGATAATTATCGTACACGTACGACTATTTCACCCTTGGTACGATGTACATAGTGCTTTTCATTATCGTACGTTTTATATGATAATTTAACCTTATCGTACGTATTGTACGATAATTCTAGAGATTCCTCAGAAAAAATGAAAAAAAAAAATTAAGTAAATCATGATTCAACAAGAGCAAAACAAAGAAAAAAGAGGTCTGCATGATAAGCAGCTGAGAGTAAGAGAGGGAATATTTGCAATTCACTCGTGACCCTTTCAGAACCTGTGAGTGGGGAGTGTAGCGACCGTACAGTGCTGGGCAGCGTGTGGGTCCAGACAATCGGTAGACGGCATCCCGACCGTTCCACTGATTTCTTAAAGCATAGCACATCAGCATGTAGTGGTTTCAATGTCAAATTCCTTTTGTTACACCATTACCAACGTGGTGCAGAAATATCAAGGAGGGGAGTGACAGTAGTGTTGGCACGGAGGAGACTCCCATTACACCAAAAAAGAGGAAGGTTAGCAGTTTGTGTCTTCTCATCACCAGCGAACTTCATCTGTACAGTAAGAAAATTTTACAACCAATCATCAGCAGAATTAGTCTACATGATATACGCCCAAGAAAAATGATTCAGGCCTTTCCATTAAAGATACTGTAAATAAAAGAAGTGTTAACCCTAAAAAAAAATGCAGAATATTGCAATAGGGATGGCCTATTAGATAATTCAACTACACCATATGCGATTATTGAGCAATTAAACCTAACAAATTTGATTTGCTAGACTTAGGCTGTTGTTATACATCCCTACTGAATATATTGATAAATAGATGAACAGGTTGATAGACATACTACCGGGTAGTAAAGTTGAGTCCACTACAAAATCCCTATACTGTGCCAATAACACAGAGGGATATGAAAATGTATTTATGTCCCTATACAGAATATATCTATCTATGTATCTATGTATGTATCTATCTATCTATCTATATATATATATATATATATATATATATATATATATATATATATATAGATTATATATAATGTGGTAGGGGGGCGCTCACCATCCACTCAATATATATATATATATATATATATATATATATATATATATATATATATATATATATATATATATATATATAATGTGGTAGGGGGGGCGCTCACCATCCACTCAAAATATATATATATATATATATATATATATATATATATATATATATATATAATGTGGTATGTGGGGGCGCTCACCATCCACTCACTCAATATAAATATATATATATATATGAGATGTCATATGAAAGGTATAAGGAAAAGAGGAATAGAGCGAGAAGGGCTGTGCGTGATGCTAAAGTGGCAGCAGATGAGAGGTGGGGTAGGCGGCTGACAGAGAATTTTCAACAGAATAAGAAAATGTTTTGGAAGGAGGTGAAAAGGGTGCGAAAGGGAGAGTCTGGGAAGGAAGAACGAGTAAAAGCAGAGGATGGAAGGATGTTAATTGAGACGGATGCAGTAAGGAAGAGATGGGCAGAGTATTTTGAAAGATTGTTAAATGTAGAGGAGGAAAGGGTGGCTGAGATTGTGGCGGATAGAAGGGTGCAAGGAATAAATGTGTTGGGAGAGTTGAATGATTCTTTGATCACGAAGGAGGAAGTGGAGAAGGCAGTAAAGGAGATGAAAACAGGGAAAGCTGCAGGTATGGATGGGTGTGCTGTGGAATGCCTGAAGGGTGGTGGAGTGACTATTGTTGACTGGTTAGTAAGATTGTTGAATGTGTGCTTTGAGAAAGGTATGGTGCCAATTGACTGGGCAAGTGCTTGTGTGGTCCCGTTGTATAAAGGCAAGGGTGATAAGTATGAATGTACTAGCTTTAGGGGTATAAGTCTGTTGAGTGTTGTAGGTAAAGTATATGGCAGAGTGTTAATTATGAGAGTTAGAGAGGGTACAGAGGGAGTGATTAGTGATGAGCAGTGTGGCTTTAGGAGAGGAAGGGGATGCGTTGATCAGGTGTTTGCTGTGAGACAAGTGTGTGAAAAGTATTTAGCGAAAGGCAAGGATGTGTTTTGGGCATTTATGGATTTAGAGAAAGTGTATGATAGAATTGACAGGGAGGCTTTGTGGACTGTTTTAAGATTGTATGGACTTGATGGTAGGTTACTAAAAGGGGTGAAAAGTTTTTATGTAAATAGTAGAGCGTGTGTAAGACTGGGAAATGCTGTGAGTGATTGGTTTCCCGTGAGAGTGGGGCTGCGACAGGGATGTGTGATGTCGCCTTGGTTGTTTAATATTTACATGGATGGTGTTGTAAGGGAGGTGAATGCAAGAGTTTTAGGTGGTCTGAGTATGGTAAATGTTGATGGAGGAGAGTGGAATCTGAAGCAGCTGCTGTTTGCAGATGATACTGCACTGATGACTGATTCAGAGGAGAGATTGAGACAGTTGGTAGAGGAATTTGGAAGGGTGTGTGAAAGGAGGAAATTGAAAGTGAATGAGAATAAGAGTAAAGTGATGAAGTGTACGAGGTTGATAGATGGTAGGGGGATGAATATAGTTTTGAATGGTGAGTTGCTTGAGGAGGTAGATTGTTTTAAATATCTAGGGTCACATGTTGCTGTGGATGGAAGAATAGATGCAGAAGTGAAGTTTAGAATAAATGAAGTAGGAAAGGTGCTGGGAGGAATGAAAAAAGTGTTTAAATGTCGTTTGCTTAGAATGGATGTAAAGAGAAGGCTGTATGAGGGTGTTGTGGTACCGACTGCATTATATGGGTCTGAAACATGGAATATGGGTGTAGCAGAGAGGAAAAGTTTGAATGTAATGGAGATGAGATGTCTGAGGAGTATGTGTGGAGTGACGCGTATGGATCGAGTGCGAAATGATGAAGTGCGAAGGAGAACTGGAGTTGTTCGGGAGATGGCTGGTAGAGTTGAGCAGAGGGTGTTGCAATGGTTTGGGCATATGGAGAGAATGGATAATGAGCGACTGGTGAAAAAGATAACTAGATCTGACGTGAGAGGTGTAAGGCTGAGAGGAAGACCACGAATAGGATGGATGGACAGTGTGAAGAGAGCGCTGGATGCTAGAGGGATGTCTGTTGAGCAAGGAAGAGTGGCTGTGCGTGACAGAAATAAATGGAGAGAAATTGTGAATGAATAAGTGATGACGCAGCCCTGAGGGGATGTTCTCCCGCATTTGGTCTGATCAGCTAGTCAGGTCAGGTGCGGGTAAGGGGATGGGTCTGTTATGATGTGGCAGGGGTAAACCAGTTCTGCTGTCGGGCCCTGCTGCGGATGTCACTGATTGCATTGCGCAGTTGACCCTTGTGCGGTGTGATGAGGTGAGGATCTGTCCGGTCTCCCCTTTGGAGCTAAGATGCGAATGAATGTGTTTGAATGGATGAGCAAATGGAGAGTGAGTCGTCCTGTCTCGTCTACCTCCCTTTCCTTGGGGGAAGCAGCCTATATATATATATATATATATATATATATATATATATATTCGTATATATATATGGTAGGTGGGGGCGCTCACCATACACTCACTCAATGTAGTGCTGCTCTCGGGTGTCTACCCTGTTCTCTCCTCCATCCTTCTTTCCTTCCATCTTCTTCTGTCTTTCCTTCATTCTTTCCTCGTCTTTCTGCCTGCGGGTGACTTTACACTCCCTCTTCTGTCTTTCATTCTCTCATTCTTTCCTCTTCCTTCTGCCTGTGGGTGACTCTACACTGAGTGACAAGCCAAATGGTTTCCTGTACACCAGGAAACCATTTACTACGCTGGGTGGTAACTATCTATCTATTGCCAGACGCCTCGATCCCGTTTGGGGTGGCCACAAGTCGCCCTGTCCCCCGCCATTTCACTGCCCTGCTCCCAACTCACACCCCCCTCTCTCATATACCTCTCCACCTCATCCCTCCATCTCATCCCCGGCCTCCCCCTCCTTCTTCCCCCCTCCACCTCACTCACATACACTCTCTTCGTCAGTCTTTCACCCTCCATCCTCTCCACGTGGCCAAACCACCTCAGTGTGTTCCTCATAACGCTTCCTATCACATCCACATCCACACCACAACGCTCCTTTATATCCTCATTCGTCAGCCTGTCTCTCCATGTGACTCCACAGGCTCCTCTTAAATAACTCATTTCCACTGCTCTCAGTCTTGACTTGTGTCCTTCCAACAACGTCCAAGCTTCACTTCTGTACGTTAGAGTTGGTATCACAATACTGTCATGTAGTAACTTTTTCATTTCCATGCTCACTTCCCTGTTTCTTATCACTCCTTTCAAAGAACCAGCAACTTTTCTTCCCTGCTGTACCCTTTCACGCACTTCACCCTCCAAACCTCCATCCTTGCTCATCACATTACCCAAATACTTAAACGTACTCATACTTTCCAATTCCTCACCATCCAACCTCGCTGTACATTCACTGACTTCACCTCTCTCAAAGACCATCACTTTACTCTTCCCTACATTCACCTTTAGATTCCGCTTCTTACACACTCTCCCAAACTCATCCACCAAGCCTTGCAGCTCCCCTTCGTCTTCACTCAACAACACAGTATCATCTGCAAACAACGGTACAGGGAGTTTCCAAACACTATCCTCTCTCACCAGGGCAACTCCAACATCCACTACCCTACCTTGTACCTCTTTTATTACCCCATCCATGTACAGATTGAACAACCATGGAGACATGACACATCCCTGTTTGAACCCTACTTTCAAAGAGAAAAATTCACTTAGTTCACCATCCACACGCACTGCAGCCTTCGCACCATCGTACATACTCTTCACAGAATTCAACAACTTCCCATCTACTCCATATATTCTTAACACTTTCCACAATCCTTGTCTATCCACCCTGTCATATGCTTTCTCCAAATCCATGAAAGCCGCATACAACTTCTTTCCTTTCTCTAGAAACTTTTCCACTAAAGATCTAAGAATGAATATCTGATCTACACAACCTCTTCCCTTCCTAAAGCCTCTCTGTTCTTCTCCAACTAATTTCTCTGTTCTTTCTCTAACTCCGTCATTAAGTATCCTTCCATACACTTTTCCTATTATACTAAGAAGACAAATGCCCCTATGATTACCACACACTTCTTTTTCCCCTTTTCCTTTGTACAAGGGAATAATTATACCTGACTTCCAATCCTCCGGGACTCTACCTTCCTCCCAGGCCAATCTACACATCTGCCACATCCATTCATCTACTATCTCTCCCCCATGTTTCAGCATTTCACCACACACTCCATCAATTCCTGGGGCTTTCCCCGATTTTACTTTCTTCATTGCTTCCACAACTTATATCCTACTGATTTCTTCCTGTCTTCTCACCTCCCTCCTTCTCCCAGCCATTCCCCAGCCACTTATACTTGCATTACTTCCATCCTCTACGTTCAATAATTCCTTAAAGTGTTCCCTCCATCTGCTCACTTTTTCTCCCTTCTCCACTAGTAATCTACCATTTTTATCTTTCACTCCCCTGCTAACTTCACTTCCACCCTGTCTTACTCTTTTTACCTCTTTCCAGAACATTTTCTTACAGTCCCTCCACTTTATACTCAAATTCCTTCCAAATTCCTCATCCACTCTCTTCTTACTCTCCCTTTCTAATCTTTTCACCTCTTTCTTTCTTTCTACATATAACTCTCTCTTCCGCCTCTCAACTTCTTCCACGCCCCTATTTCTCAACCATTCATTGTATGCTTTCTTCTTTTGTGCCACAGCCTGTTTCACCTCTTCAGTCCACCACGCTGTTCCTTGCACCCCCCTCCGTCTTCTCTTCCTTCCACACACCACATCACATGCTGCACATATTTCTTCTGTAAATATCCTACACACACCTTCCACGTCTCCCATCTGCTCCAATTCATATTTGCCCAATCTTTCCTCCGCTTCTCTCTTATACTCTGCCTTTTTCTCATCCTCTTGTAACCTTTCCACTCTCCTTGCAACTACTCCTTCCTCTCGTCTATCCCTTCTTCTATTCCTCCATCTTACTTGTATTCTAATTCTGGCCACCACCAAGTAGTGGTCAGAAAGTCCACTCCCCCAACCTCTATAAACTCTTATGTCCATTACACATCTTCGTATCCTTTCATCCACACACACACATAATCAATAATTGCCTTCCTTTTATTCAGTTCACCACCCACCCTTCTCATCACTCGCCATGTATACTTGTGGATCATTTTATGCCTGAAGAGGGTATTGGCTATCACCAACCCCCTCCCAGCACAAACGTCCACTAATGCACTCCGATTCTCATCTATCTCAGCAGGCACACCCCACTCACCAACTATTCCATCCACCTTCACATTCCCAACTTTACCATTCATATCACCAATCAAAAACACTCTCTCATTCCTTCCAAACTTTTCCATGCACACTTCTACATTTGTCCAGAACTCTTCTCTCACTCTTCTAGCACGATCTTGCGTTGGCGCATACACACACACAATCGCCCACATTTGTATTCCAACTTTCAACTTCACCCACACAATCCTTGACCCAACTGATCCATACTGTCTTATGCTCCTCTTCCATCTTTTACTCACAACTATACATACTCCTTCCTTTGCCCTCTCATTCTCACCTACTCCTGCACATATACCCCATCCATACTCCCATTCTCTCACACTTTCTCCTCACCATTTTCTTCCAGTTATTCCACATACATCCACTTTCGCACCCTCAAGCACCTGGACAACCTCTCTCTCTTTCACCTCATCATTCGCTCCCCTTACATTCCACGTTCCGATAACCATGTCCTTTGTCCGGTCCTTGGTCATCATCGTTTGGTCAGTCCTTGTCCGAGGCTTATTGTTTGTTTTTTTAGTTAGTTGTTTTCCGGGGAGGGGCACTAACCCTCCGCCAACCCTTTTAGACGCCTTTTACGACAAGCAGGGATACTGGGGGAGTATTCTTGAAAAAACCCGCTACCCCCAGGGGGTGGTAACCATATCACCAATTTTTGGCGCCTGGTGGTTTAGGGGGTAACTATTGTGCTCCAATCGGATTGAGCCGGTGAAGGTTGATATCCAAGGGGTGATTGGGGTTTATTGCTCACGTAATGCCACTCAGGGATGAGTGAGGTTGGTCACTCTCATCTTAAGTGTCTGGACCAACTGCCTAGCCCCGGGCTCCTACGCTCCTCATGGGGCAACGTAGGATTGGATGATGGATGGATGGATGGATATATATATATATGGTTGTACGATAAGTTGGGTGTAGATTCGAAAGTTTTGTGTGCACTGTACGTAATTCTCTGCTGCGAGAATGGCAACCCTGTGACACTGTGGTTCAGTGTAGACCCTGACACCTCAGTGGATGAATGCAATGGCTCCTTTCGCTCTGCTCTGCATTTTACTGGCTGTTCTTCCTGCTGAGTTCAGGTGCAGTAATTTATGATTTTTTTTTTTTTTTGAGATTTGTGATGTTAAATACCTTTTGAAATTTAGTTATACCTCCCCACTAGCAATTTATTCTGTCCGCACATCGATATCCTCTCCTGCCTTATGGAAGCAAAGAACCGTATGTCGATAGGGAATTTTAAACTGAGATTTCGTTACACATTTTCCTCAGCGTTTTATTCTGATCATTGCACATTGATATCCTCTTCCATTAGTGCAACCTCTTTCAATATTAAACAATGTAAATAACGCTCAATAATGCAGAGATGTTTTTTGAAAAAATAACAATCACCAACAACAGCAACAATAATAATCCATCCATCCATTGCCAGACGCCATGTATCCCAAATGGGGTGGCCAAGGGCTTAGAGTTAATTGTTTTACAGGGAGGGGCACTAATCCTCCACCAACCCCACTTGACGTAGGGATGCCAACAGCATCTGGTGTTTCCAGGCGGTCACCCATCCAAGTACTAACCAGACCCAACGTTGCTTAACTTCGCTGATTGGATGGGAAGCGGTGTACTCAACGTGGCATGGCCTAACAATAATAGTATACGTTATGTATAATGTTGCTTGTTTTCATGCATTTACACACACACACACACACACACACACACACACACACACACACACATAGAGGGATTCAAGCTAGGTGGACGTGTGACACCGGCGCTCCGTACCAATCACGGCCAGTGGCATTACCTAAATAGTATCTTTGTATGAGTCAATCTCAGTACCAGGTTAGACTAAATGGTTGATCATTATTAAAAGGAAAAAAAAAATAAGTTTCAACAAGACTTGTAAAAACAGGAAATAGAACCAAGACGAAAGAATACGCTGAGTCATCTCTGAGGTTTGTTTACAACAAGACGGAGATTGTAAGTATATGCTTTGCACTTTAAGTATTGCAAAATGGATACATACTTCAGTAAAACAAATTTGGAAAAGAAAAGGGATAAAGGTAAAAAGCAATATGATGATTTTTACCAAGAACTGGTTGAAGTAGAGACCCACAATAGACTGGTTGAACGTGTAAACAAACTAGAAATGGCTTTCAAAAATGAAATTGATGAAATAAAGAAGCAGATGCACTTGCAAAAGGAAGAAATAGAAAAACTAGGAAGGGAGGCCAATAAGAAAGACACAACCATCAGTGAACTAACCGTGGAATTGAGTACACTTAGGAAGAAAATTAGTGAAATGGCAAGTACAGTAGTCAACCACGAGAGTGTTATGGAAGAGTTAAAAAATGACACAGAGACAATTAGGCAAGTTACCAATCTTATTGACCAGAGCAGTGATATTGAGGAGAAGATAACACAAGTAAATGAAGCTGTGCAAAGCTACAAAAATGATGTAGAAACCACGTATGCAGAAATGGTGAAAGTAAAGAAAGACTTAGAAACAAGGGTGGAGGAAAAAAGCATTAAAAAGGAGGTGAAAAGAATAATCCAAAACAATCCAAAGTTAGTCAGAGATTCAGTGGAGATAAACAAATCAATAGTAATCACTGGTATAGAAGAGGATGAAGTTAAAAACAAGATCACTAGAGACAAAAAGGAGATGGCAAATGTAATGAGCTTACTGAAAGAAGTATCAGAGGAAATCTGTAGTAAAGACATAGAGGAACACAAAAGGTTAGAGAAATACGAGAAAAGCAAGACAAGACCTCTAAAGGTGACTTTCCAGAGTGTAAACACTGTGGAAGAGATACTAAAAAATGCAAAGAATCTTAAGGAAAAAGAGGAGTTCAAAAATGTATGGATAAAAAGATGTCTAACACAAGAGGAAATGGAATTACTGAAAGAGAAAAGGGAGGAAGCAAAAACAAAAAATGAGGGAAGATCAGAAGGGGACAAGAAGAAATTTGTTAAAGTAATAGGATTGCAGGTACGAAAGTGGTACACAAACAGGATGGAAGAAAAAGGAGGAAGGTAGTAGAACCATGTCAGGACAAGTATATAAACAAGATGATAAAGTTGATGTACTCAAATGTGGATGGAATGGTATCTAAATTACTAGAGATGAATGATTATGTCAGAGAAAATGAACCACAAATAATATGCCTAACTGAAACAAAATTAATACCAAGATTATCAAATGACATACTAAACTTAGAGGAATACAATATATGGAGAAGAGACAGATATTTAAAAAAAGGAGGAGGAATTATAATATTAACTAAGAAAAATCTAAAAGTCAAGGAAATAAAACTAGATATACCATCACAAGTAGAACTGATTGCAGTAGAGATCGACACATTTGAAGGTAAAGTAATTGTAGCCAATTTGTACATGCCACCCAGATCAAACACATGGGAAAGAGACGAATATGAGGACCTGGCAGAGAGTACAATTCACAGTGTAAGATTATTGCTACATAAAATGGAAGAGAAATCGGAAAGATTTATACTAACTGGGGACTTCAATACAAATAAAAATTGGAATACTCTAGATATAAATAGCCAAGAAAGCTGTTGGGACCAAAGGCTCCTGGATCTCGTACAAGAGTTTTTCTTAACGCAAAATGTAAGGGAAACCACCAGAAAAAGAGGACTTGATGTACCTTCAGTGCTAGATCTAATATTTACAAGGCAAGAAAATGATATTGACAGTTTAATATATCACCCTCCACTCGGCAAAAGCGACCATGCAGTACTAAACTATAACTTCAGGATAGCATATGACACAGTAAACAGCAATGATAGTTACAAAAAGAGCCTAAACTATAAAAAGGGAAATTATCAAGACCTAAAGAAGTATTTCTTAGAAGTTGATTGGGAAAATGAGCTTAGAGGACAAGATTTAAATGCTGTATATAAAAAATGTTGTGAATTTTATGAAAAGGGAGTCCAGAAGTACATCCCACAGCACAAAGAAGCAGATAAGAAAATACAGAAATGGTTCAATACAGAATGTAAAAAATCAAAAGAAAGAAGAGATTTGTTGTGGAATAGATACAGAAGACACAATAGTGAAAGGGCGTACAATAATTACAAACAGGCAAGAAACGACTATACAAGAATAAGGAGGGAAGCCCAAAAACAGTTTGAGGAGGAAATAATAAATAAAAGTAGTGATCAACCAAAGCTGTTTTACAGCTATATCAGAAGCAAAACTAAAGTAAAAGCTATAATACAATCCATTACGGACGAGGGAATCACTTATACACAAGAGAAAGATATTTGTGAAGCACTAAATAAGAATTTCCAATTAGTTTTTACAGAAGAAAAAAATTTTGAGAGGGACTATGTGGAACACGCATGTCCACACATACTACCAGATATACAAATAGCAGAAAAAGTAATACAGGAGGAGTTAAGTAGATTAGACAGAGGAAAAGCAAGTGGTCCTGATGAAATTTCATGTTGGGTATTACGAGAATGTGCAAAGGAGTTATGTAAACCATTATTTTTAATTTTCAAGAAATCCTTGAGTCAAGGGAAACTACCTGATATTTGGAAAAAAAGCAAATATTGTCCCCTTATTCAAGAAAGGAAATAGACAAAATCCACTCAACTACCGACCAGGATCACTGACCAGTGTTGTAAGCAAGGTATTAGAAAAACTTATAAGAAAAGCTTGGGTAAATCATCTAGAAGAACACAGTATGATAACAGAAAGACAGTTTGGTTTCAGAAAAGGAAAATCATGTGTTGCTAATCTGTTAAGCTACTATGACAGAGTAACAAACACAATACAGGAAAGGGAAGGATGGGTGGACAGTATCTATTTAGATTTCAAGAAAGCTTTTGACACAGTACCACACCAAAGACTTTTATGGAAACTGTACCATCAACGAGGAATTCGAGGCAAACTGTTTTGTTGGATGCAAGACTTTCTCATAAAAAGAGAAATGAGGACAGTACTAAGAGGAAACTACTCATCATGGAAAGAAGTGACTAGTGGAGTACCACAGGGTTCAGTGCTGGCACCAATCATGTTTTTAGTGTATATAAATGATAAACAGTAACACTGGAAATGAGAGCTATCTGAATATGTTTGCAGATGATGCAAAAATACAAAGGAGAATTACTAACACAGACTCTTGTAAAGAGCTACAAGAAGAATTAAATAAACTTCATGAATGGAGTAGTACATGGCAAATGGAATTCAATGTGGACAAGTGTCATGTAATCAAGTTTGGTAAAAGTGGAAAAAGACCTGATTGGGATTATAAGTTAGGAAATAAAACCCCATATACATCAGAAAGAGAGAAAGACCTAGGTGTGATTATCAATAACAGACTATCTCCGGCTGACCACATCAGCGAGAAGGTACGGAACATGTATACACTGCTTGCAAATATGAGAATAGCATTCACATACATAAATGAAGACATGCTAAGAAGGATAATAACATCATTCATTAGATCAACCCTGGAATATGCATCAGTAGTCTGGAGTCCTTATCTCAAAAAGCACATAGACAAGATTGAAAAAGTTCAAAGGGCCGCTACAAGATGGATACCAAGTTTAAGGGACCTAAGCTACGAAGAAAGACTAAATAAACTGAATCTACCAACACTACAGGAGAGAAGGAAAAGAGGTGACATGATAATGCTATATAAATGCATATCAGGAAAGGAGAAAATAGACATAAATGATTACTTAACATATGGAGAAGCATCAGCAAGAGGACACTGCAAAACACTGCATAAGAAGAGAGGTGATAAAGACGTAAGGAAATTCAGTTTCCCAAACAGAGCAATTGATCAATGGAATGCACTACCGAATGAAATAGTGTGTGCCAAAACAATTCACAAATTTAAGGATATGTACGATAAATATGGTTTAAGACACGGGACAGTACGAGCTTGACTCATTCCTGTAAAGATACAATTAGGTAAGAATTAGGTAATTAGGTAAGAACATTTCCTTTTTCTCGGTCAATGTTATTTTTCTTCTTATTTTTGACTGTTTTGCTGTATATTTAACTTTACCAATACTATTTTTATTGGGGGAGTGGACTTTCTGACCACTACTTGGTGGTGGCCAGAATCAAGGTCCAATTAGGATGGAGAAATAGAAGGAAAGGACGGGAAGAAGGAGTATTTGTAAGGAGAGTGGAAAGGTTACAAGAGGATGAGAAAAAAGCAGAGTATAAGAGAGAGGTGGAGGAACGATTGGGCAATTATGAATTGGAGCAGATGGGGGACGTGGAAGGTGTGTGTAGCATATTTACAGAAGAAATATGTGCAGCATGTGATGTGGTGTGTGGAATGAAGAGAAGACGGAGGGGTGGAATGAAGAGGTGAGACAGGATGTGACACGAAAGAAAGCATAAATGAATGGTTGAGAAATAGGGGCGTGGAAGAAGTTGAGAGGCGGAAGACACAGTTATATGTAGAAAGAGAGAGGTGAAAAGATTAGTAAGAGAGAGTAAGAAGATAGCGGATGAGGATTTTGGAAGGAACTTGAGTGTAAAGTGGAGGGACTGTAAGAAAATGCTCTGGAAAGATGTGAAAAGAGTAAGACAGGGTGTAAGTGAAGTTAGCAGAGGAGTGAAAGATAAAAATGGTAGATTGCTAGTGGAGAAGGGAGAAAAAGTGAGCAGATGGAGAGAACACTTTAAGGAATTGTTAAACATAGAGGATGGAAGTAATGTGAGTATAAGTGGCTGGGGAATGGCTGGGAGAAGGAGGGAGGTGAGAAGACAGGAATAAATCAGTAGGATAGAAGTTGTGGAAGCAATGAAGAAAGTTAAATTGGGGAAAGCCCCAGGAATTGATGGAGTGTGTGATGAAATGCTGAATTATGGGGGAGAGATCGTAGTAGAATGGATGTGGAAAATGTGCAGATTGGCCTGTGAGGAATGTAGAGTCCTGGAGGATTGGAAGTCAGGTATAATTATTCCCTTGTACAAAGGAAAAGGGGAGAAAGAAGTGTGTGGTAATCATAGGGGCATTTGTCTTCTTAGTATAATAGGAAAGGTGTATGGTAGGATACTTATTGACAGAGTTAGAGAAAGAACAGAGGAATTAGTTGGAGAAGAACAGGGAGGCTTTAGGAAGGGAAGAGGTTGTGTAGATCAGATATTCATTCTTAGATCTTTAATGGAAAAGTTTCTAGAGAAGGGAAAGAAGTTGTATGCGGCTTTCATGGATTTGGAGAAAGCATATGGCAGGGTGGATAGACAAGGATTGTGGAAAGTGTTAAGAATATATGGAGTAGATGGGAAGTTGTTGAATGCTGTGAAGAGTATGTATGATGGTGCTAAGGCTGCAGTGCGTGTGGATGGTGAACTGAGTGAATTTTTATCTTTGAAGGTTGGGTTGAAACAGAGATTTGTCATGTCTCCATGGTTGTTCAATCTGTACAGTAGCTCCAAAAAGTATCTTTAAAGTGTGGTGCGAAGAATGGCAGAATGAATAGAATGAAACATTATTCCCGGTCACATGTCATCTCAGTGCGGTTGGTATGCGTGGTTATGTATCGTAGGTGGTACTGCTGATAAACACTTCAACACCACTGTGTGACTGCAAACATCCATCGACTTGTAAATGGTAACAATTCAGTAATATTTATACCTCTGTGTTAAAGAATATAACCCATTACACACATTATACTGTGATTAATGCATCTTGGGAAACATAGTAACTGCGATGGATAGAGCTGCCATGTTTGAATAATGACTGTGATGGGCTGAGTTGTCATGTCTGAATATAAGTGAAGGAAGGAATTCTCTGAGCTAGGCCTATATTAGACCATATAGCCCTGATAGGGTGATGAGAGCGCTAACTTTCAGCTGAGTAGCTATCCAGGCGGGGAGCGAACTCTACTTCATGGTCTTGAGCTACGCACACCACGATTGAGTCACCCAGCCCCCCTTGAATATAAGTGAAACTCAGATTATTAAACAGCATGAGAAGAATATCCATCACAATTCTTTCATTATCACAACTACAAATAGATTAACAATACAGAGGTTAATAATAGCCTATAGGGTCTGCATGTAGGACAATTTTAACCACACATCATTATTAATACATACTGCCCGAATGTGGCGATATATCAGTGTCAGAAGGTATTGTGGTGTTTCGTTACATGAATGGCACAGCTTCATAGTAGGTGTCACGTCGATTGAACAGAGCTCTGGATGCAGGCCGTAGATACAGTGGTTATTAACCCCTTAGCCGGGGGGCGTCACTTTCGTGACGCTTGGGAGCAAGGGATCATACTGCAGGGCGTCACTTTTGTGATTTTGTGTTATTTTGAATTCACCCGGGCTTTCAAGTGGTGGCTTGTATCATCTGTCAATACTGCCAATGTCCAACACTTGTCAGCACTCCAAATCTCATCTGTATTCCCATCCATTGTTGACAATTTAGCCATTTCTCCCCGTTCTTGACTCCCCTCCCTACCCCCCCTCCATTACCCTATCCTCTCGCCTGCCCGGCCATGCTACGCTAAGTAAATCTTCCCTGGAATTTTTCACTGATTTCATCCATTGAAATAAGCCCTATGCCCTATTCTTATACCAAATAATATCTACAAGAAAGAAATAACGTAAGTGAGAGTGCCATACGCCTAGAATTGGCTAATTATCACCCGACAACACCTCATGTGCACTCGTTCGCTAATTTTCGCTGTTTATTTCCCCTTGAAATATGCCATATAATCTATTTTCGTAATAAGGAGGGAAGGGAGAAGCCTAAGTGATATTTACATTCACCTCGAACTACCTAATTTATAATGTATTGTCTAGGTTTCCTGCCAATCATTTCACTGCTATATATTAGCAGCTGTCAAGAGGCTGACAGCTCACCCCTATCAGTTCACTGTCATCTTCCAATGTGAAGGTACGTCTGTTTGCTCCTGCTAACTTCAGCCACTTTTCACCCCCATGCAATGGGCCCTGTGACCTTTACCCCCTACTAAACCTCGTGTGGAAAGAGAGAAAGGGCTGACAATTGATAAAAGAGTGACTACGATCTTTCTATTGAGTAAAACAGTGCAAGTGGAATTGTAAATAATGTGTAAACAGCAAGTGAAAGTAATGAATGTAAATATACGTGAAAAGTGGAAAATAGTTTTATAAGTTACTTCAGGTGACAGTACATAACACAGTGTAAATAAAATAGAAATGTAAATAACGTAAATAAAATAGAGAACGTAAATATAAATATAAATGAGTAGCATTATAAGAATACGAGTATATACCCTAGGAGTAATGAAAGTGAAAGTTTCACTCTAGCATGTATGAATACTATGAGTTATGAGAATGAAAGTGAAAGTGACATTCACTCTCAATGCTAGTATACAGGACGAGAAAGTGAATGCTATGTATTTTACTGAAAGAAATTGAATCCCTACAGTGACAATAAACTATTATTACTGAAGGAAACTTATGGATAAAGACTGTAGATATATATAAGTGTTATATAGTAACAAAAATATAAACTGTGAGTGTTTTTATGAATAATAGACAACAATAGCGGCGAACGATCGGAAGTGGGATGGTCATACGCCCTCGTAATTTTCATTGCTTTCACAGCGTTTTTTGGGGGGAGTATGGATTCCAAACTATTTGAAAATCATAGATTAGTGTTTCTAGTGATAATATCAGGCTGTGGTAATCATATTACGAGTTGTCAGGAAGTGTAAAGTGGAGACTTCGTTACCCAACTTCAGAGGTCTCCACAAGTCCTACAGTACTCGACGAAGGCTCAACAAACACCCAAGGAGAAAGCTGAATGTATGTGCCATAAGTATATGTGATTTTAATATTCTAGGAATAATAACTGATTTTTGGCAAATATTTTTAGAGAGTCTGTCGGAGTGCGAATATGCCAGCGGGAGCCGCAAGTCAGAGCAAAACAAGCCCGAGGTGTAAGGGTTAAAGATTTAATAATCTTTTAGAACTTCACTGGTAAGATAGATAGGGATGTGGCTACAATTCTAGTGGAGAAAGATTTAGATACCCTAGCTGAGGCTGTTGTTGTAGCAGATAACTATAGTATAATTTATAAGGATGAACGTAAGCCTCAGTTATTTCTTAAGGGTAGGAGAGTGAACCAACCAGTTTTTGTGAACCCTTCTTCTGGTAAAGGCAAGTTAATGCCAAGTGACACTAGTGGGAACACTGCAACCCCCGAGCATGTTAGTTCTATGAAAGGAAGTGAGGACAGTGTTGCCAGAGGGTCAGGAAAAAGTGTCAGGTTTTGCCAGTATTGCCAGAAAACGGGGCACTTGGAGGATTGGTGCTGGAAAAAACGAGGCAAAAGTCCCTCTTTGAAACCTATTACTTTGGTAAGCTCTTGGGAATCTTTTGACACCAACAGAGAGCAGCCACCCACAGATATTGTTAGCGGTAGACAGACACTACCCTAGTAGGTGCATATTGTTGATAAGGACAGAGTGGAGCCGTCAGTGGTGGATAGACAGACTCCTGTAGAGCCATTGCTAGACACTAGTAAGACTGGAGCAGTGCAGCCGTCAGGTTCAGGCGAGAGTGGTAATAAGACTCTATCAGAGCGTCCTACCCCAAGCGTACTCAGAGTGACTCCTCCCCAGGTCATTTATTTGCTAACTTTATTTCTAAGGGGTTAGTTTCAGTTGATGGAAAAGGTGGTAAGGAAGTCGCTATACTTAGAGACACAGGAGCTTCACAGTCACTAATGTTGAAGGGGATTGTTGATGTGGCTGACCCTAATGAATGTGTCTTGCTACACAGTATAGCTGAGTTTGTATCTGTTCCCCTAGTTGAGGTGAAGCTCCAGTCAGAGTTAGTTACTTGTTCAGTGTGTGTGGGTGTTGTTGACCAGCTTCCTGTTCAAGGGGTCACTTTCATTTTGGGTAATGACTTGGCAGGAGGACAGGTGAGTGCTGTTCCCTGCATGTCAAAAACTCCCCTGAGTGAGGATAGGACTAAAGAGTTGGAAGATACATGTCCTAAATTGTTTCCCATATGTGCTGTAACTAGAGCTATGACAGCAAAAGCCAGCCATGAGAATGTTGACGGTAATGGCACTGGCAAGGCTGATGATGATATTGGGCTTGATGATACTTTTTTTTGCCCAGTTAAATGACTCAGAGATTGATGATTCTTCCCAGATTGATGCAAGTGCAAAGTTAGCTGATATGCAAAAACCTGATCCAGAGATTGCCACTTTAATTGACTCAGCAGTTAGGGAAGATGAATGTGAGTCTCAACTGACAGAGTGTTATTATTCAAGGCCAAATAACGTGTTAATGAGAAGATGTAGACCTCCTAGTGTTGCTCATGATAACAAGTGGGAGACTGTACATCAGGTGGTGGTTCAAAGATCCTATAGGCGAAAAATTATGTCCATTTCTCATGACTCTTCTTTAGCAGGTCACTTAGAGGTGAGGAAGACTCTCTCCCGCATCTGGCAGCATTTTTACGAGTACTGGCCTGGAATCCGTCAAGATGTCTTCCAGTTCTGTAGATCATGTCACACCTGTCAGCTAGTCGGTAAGAGCAATAAGCCCATCCATGCGGCTCCTTTGATTCCTCTACCTGTGTTTGAGGCCCCATTCACTAGAGTCCTTGTGGACATTGTTGGCCCTTTGCCTAAGACCTCTTCAGGCCACTGGTACCTCCTCACAATGTTAGTCATGGCCACTAGATATCCTGAAGCCATTCCCTTGAGAAATATTTCAGCTAAATTAGTTGTAAAGGAGATGCCGACCTTCTTTACCCGTTTTGGTCTCCCTAAGTAAGTGCAATCGGATCAAGGCAGTAATCTTAATTTCAAACTGTTCAGGCAAACCCTTAACCCACCCCGTCCTGTCGACGTATGGGTACGTTGTAACGATTTGCATTTGCCAGTCCTGGCAACGTACCAGTACGTCGTGCAATTGCAAGGTCCCTAATTTGCACAATTTTCAATTTTCACGCGTGATTTTTCGTATGTATACACGGGACACCTTCCTATATTCCTCTACAAGATGCCAAGCAGGGACAATGCCTTACACCGCATAACCTCCCCACTCCCCCCCTCACGCCATTGTCTTGGCAAAGGACCTGTTACCAGTGACCTGGCTAGTAAAGATATTCAGGGCCAGAGTGATTCCCCAATCGATGACAATGTGGAGGACAATGTTTACATAGCATTAGAAGAAGAAACAGCCAGAAATAATGATCAGGTAATGTGGCAAAAAAAGGTCAGGTATGATGATTAGTCAGTGAGTGAAACAATGCTTATAATGCCTTTATTACTGCTTGAAAACCAATATACTCTCATACTACATATACATTCGTACCAAGTAAATAAATACCGTTTATGAGTGGATAAAATAGTTACCCTCCCATAGAACTTGTTTTCTTTGGTGCCAGCATGTTAGAAAACCCAGTCAGGTAAGGAGGAACTCCTACCTGGACTGGGTATTTTAAACCTCAGGTGAGCGATTTCTCTATGAATTTTCGATGTTTCTCACCAAAAGCGAAGGTTTTAGCCAAAAAAAAAAATTTCCAAAATACCTCGGGACTGGGGGATGTCGGAGGTGCGGAAAACCTCGGGACGTGACGGGTTAAGGAGTTAGGAATCTCACAGATCACTTCCTCAGCATATCATCCTCAGAGTCAAGGTGCATTAGAGAGGTATCACCAAACTTTGAAGAGTATGCTCAGAAAAGTATGTGTTGATGAAAAGGAATGGGACAAGTGTTTGCCTTTCCTACTTTTTCCAACCAGAGAGGCACCAAGTGAGTCCTTGGGCTACTCCCCATTTCAGTTTATCTTTGGCCATAAAGTAAGATGTCCCCTTAAACTCCTCAAAGAACAATGGGTCAAGGAGGGTGACCAAACTAACTTGCTAGACTGTGTCAAAATTTAAAGAAAGACTGGCCAATAGTATTGAAGTAGCCAGGACACATTTGGAGTCCTCTCAGGAAATGAAGAGGTGGTATGACTACTCTGAGAAAGTTAGGCATAGAGTGTTTCACCCAGGCAATCAAGTTCTTGTCTTGCTTCCCATTCATGGCCAGCCTCTGCAGGCAAGTTTTGTGGGCCCTTATCTAGTGGAAAAGAGGGTAGGTGAAGTAAATTATGTCATTTTAACCCCAGACCGGAGGAAGGAATGAAGATTGTGCCATATAAATATGCTGAAGGAGTACCACAGGCTAGACGTGGACCCCCTAGTGCTGCATGCGTGGTGTCGGCTGTCGAGTCTGCAGACCCCCCTAGTGCTGCATGTGTGGTTTCGGCTGTCGAGTTGGCAGAAGACGAGGGCTGCCCTTTGACTTTGGACCAGATGACCAGTTGGAGAGAAAACCAAGAAACTTGGAGTACACTGACCGATAAACTCTCCCACTTGACTGCAGAGCGGTGTGCTGAGCTTGTTGCCCTTCTCAGGATGTTCCCTGATGTCTTCCGGGACACCCTGGGACAGACGGAAGTGGCACAGCACGATGTGGACATTGGAGATGCCAGTCCTGTAAAGCAGTCCCTCTACTGGCTAGTCCTCAGAAGCAGACCATCATTCGAGAGAAGCTGAACTACATGTTGCAGCAGGGGTTAATCGAGTCCTGTCAAAGTGAGTGGTGCTCCCCGGTCATAGTGGTTCCAAAACCAGATGGGTCACATTGCTTTTGTATTGAATATCGTAAAGTCAGTTCCCTTACCAAGACTGATACCTACTTCATAGAGTAGATGATTGTGTGGACGCGATAGGCAGTGCTAAGTTTATCACAAAATTAGATTTAATGAAGGGATATTGGCAAGTCCCACTCCCAGAAAGTGCCCAAGAAATTTCCTGTTTTGTGGTCGGTGGCAGGACTTATAAATGTAAGGTCATGCCCTATGGTATGAAGAATGCTCCTGTCACCTTCCAAAGGCTGATGAATGATCTCACCAAGGATGTTGAGAATTGTGTTACTTACATTGATGATGTTATTTTTAGCAACACCTGGGAACAACACTTGAGCCAACTAGATGCCTTGCTTCAGAGACTGTCCTCTGCTAGTTTAGTGGTTAATTTAGCTAAATGTGAATTTGTGAGGGCTCGAGTGCGGTACCTAGGTTATGTGGTCGGTCTAGGCCAAGTGAGTCCACCTGATGTTAAAGTTCAGGCCATAGTCAATTCCCCCCAACCCAAAAATATGAGAGAGTTGCAACGATTCTTGGGTATGGTAGGGTACTACAGACTTTTTGTGCTGAACTTCTCTGCTCTTGTAGCCCCCCTCACTGATTTGTTAAGAAAAGGAGTCAAGTATGAGTTGAAGCCAGAATGTGAGGAAGACTATTCTAAAGTCAAAGCCATCCTGTCAAGTCACCCAGTGCTTCAAGCTCTCAATTTTGATAAACCCTTTAAATTAGCTGTTGATGACAGTTGCCTAGGGGCCGGCGCAGTTTTGCTTCAGGATAATGATGAAGACTTTGAGATACCTGTGTGCTTTTTGAGCAAAAAGTTAAATAAGGCCCAGAGAAATTATTCAACTACTGAGAAAGAACTCCTTGCACTCAAACTTGCCCTTCAACACTTCTCTGTATATGTTGGTCCAGGGTCAGATGATGTAGTGTACATTGATCACCACCCTCTGAAATTTTTGTCCCGATTTAAGGACAAAAATCTAACATTGACTGCTGGGCCCAATTTTTGCAAGCATATCCCTTGATGCAAGACATGTACAAGGTGTTAGTAACGTTTTAACAGGTTACCTATGCAGAACTTGATTGTACAATATCCAGAAATTTCCCCTTGGGAAATTTCTTCTCTCAGGAAGGGAGGTGTCACAGGCGTAGTTACCCCATTAGCAAATGGGTGAAGTAGAAGATAAGATGATAATGATAGGAGAGAGAAGGGAGCCGTTAAGAACATTAAATCTTTTCTCTTATCAGTTTTGCTGCCTGTATAGGGTAACCCTAATCCCCACCTGTATTTACCCAGCGGTCAACTTTTGCCTTCTCAACTGATAACACACCAGATGTTTTTCTCACAAATTACGCAGAAAATTCCTCTTGCCCTTGAAATACTGGGTGTGACATAATGTGGAATGACCAAAGTAGGGATGTTTGCCAATTGGAAACATAAATGGCGCTTTCCTCACGTACTTGATTTCATGCAATTGATTCTGTGTGGAGTGTATGAGGCCCTCATGGGTAGCAGGTGTCTCTATTGTTTCTGTATTTTTTTTTTTTTATGTGACCGACTCTGGGCATAGGCTTCACAGCCTGATTTCAAGGCTCAGTAGTCCTCCTACTCTACATGTCACCACTTTGGCGCTAACACCCATCGTCCATACTGAATACATGCTAGGGCTGTCTCATATAGGACTGATGTATTGGTTTTAGCGGGGGTATTTTTACGACATGTCGGCGGGTCTTCTGGTAGATCAGTAAAGTCTAATTTTATGGAATTCAAATCCTTAAACTGTTCCCTGCCTCAGCGGGATTTGAACCCGGGTCCGTCAGGACTGCAGGCCAACTCTCTACCGATTGAGCCACCGCCTTCCCCATGGACGGATATTATTTTTAAGACAGCTTAGTGGTTAATTAGCTGAGAAAGGCGGAGTAAGTCACCTTTATAAGGTCGAGGAAAATGTGAAGAGACACATTTTTGTCTCTTTTTGTACAGACACACATTTTGTCTTATTTTTTGTACACACATTTTTGTACACATTTGTACACATTAACTGTCACGTTGCACTTTTGTCACACTGTGATGCACTTTTCCCCAACACTAGTCAAAACGTGACTTTGATTACAAAGCACACTTTGTGTACCATTTATCATTTTTGGTTCACTCCTCCATTTACACTAGTGTGTGAATTATATCTGGATTTAACCTTCGAAGTCTCCACGTTTCCTCCAGCTTTGTGAGTACTTAGCCTCCACTGAGTGTATTCTGGTTAGGTAAGAAATAACTTGTTTTATATTTGTATCCTGAGGCCTATATGAATCCTCCTTTTGAAAACGATCCCTGATTTCTTCTTTGGTTGTGTATGTTACAGTGAACAGTAAGGTTAAGTTAGTTTTCTTGCAAACTTTATCTTATTCCTTTTGGTGCTTAATTATGGGTTAAGAGTGCACAGTAATATACACTTCCAAAACATTATATATATATATATATATATATATATATATATATATATATATATATATATATATATATATATATATATATATATATATATATATCAATCTACGTATCTGTCTATCTATCTATATCTGTCTCATGTATCAATCCTATCCATTTATCAGTCTATATATACGTACGTATTTATGAATGTATGTATATATCTTTTTACAGTATCTCGGCTGTTTCTTTATGCACTTACGTAGTTTATTGTTTATCTATCCATCTATCTACTCGGTTCTCCGAAGCAACCAGTTGCGAGGTAACACACACACACACACACACACACACACACACACACACACACACACACACACACACACACACACACATACGCACAGAGAAACAACTCTCTCTCTCTCTCTCTCTCTCTCTCTCTCTCTCTCTCTCTCTCTCTCTCTCTCTCTCTCTCACACACAAACACACACACATACACACACACACACAGCAAGTCATAGCCTTACTCAATGTCCCTCTCTCTCGTCGGGAATCCCACACAAACACCCGCCCCCTCCCTCTCCCCCAAGCGCACACCCCTCCTCCCTTTCTCAGCTCAGTCTGAGCTCACCCACCGTCCTAGCAGCACTATGGAGCCTCTTTCTCTCCTAGCACGCCTCCTAGCACTGCTCCTAGCGCTGGGTTTCATCACAATTGAACCCCCTTGCCACAGGTTATAGTGCTGCAAGGAAGATGAATGGAATGGTTGCAAGTTGAACAGGGAATGTGCAGCCGGAGCTAGGCCAGAGGAACATGTTGCACGGTATATTCGCAGCTATTCTCACCCTAGCAGTGATCAGCGGACTTATTCTCACCCTAGCAATGTTCAACCGAGCTATTCTCATTCTAGTAGTGTTCATCCTAGCA